>NC_047673.1:29181091-29504841 GCF_011762505.2 Arvicanthis niloticus
AAGTTAAGCATTTTTTTTCATTAAGCACCTAGCGTACATGTCAAAGAAAATATATAAATTCAGATCTATTTTAACATATCTTTGAGACATAAATGGCGTATTTTATAGCATTACTGAAAGAGAAAGTAAGATAATAGCAAGAACAGTTCAGAAATATAGAAATGATAGAAGATATTTGAGTCACTATCAGACCATCATAGCATAATGTGAGAATCAATACCCTGTTATGGACAGCTAGCCTGTGAGAAAAATCTGATGTACTATTGAACAAATTATAAGTGTTATAAAATTTATTTATGGTGCATTAGTAAATAAAAACTCGCAGACAGATTGCTAATGAAAAGAGCAAGGGCATGTAGCAATCTAAGACAAAGTACTGATACAACTTTTTCAAGTAAGGAAAAAGGTATCATTTTATTTTCCTAGTAGATAAATTCAGATTAATTTTTGACAAGTTCTGTCTAAATTGATCTTTGGAAATAGAAAGCTAAAATTCTTGAAAAGTGTTTTCAGCCTACATAACAGCCCTGAGTTATCTGGGAATCACTATATAGATGTCTTCATTCAAAAATACCTGAATGCATCTGTCTCGTGTGTTGTGATGAAAGCCCTGCCACAAAGGCCTGCACCACAATACCTGGCTCCAAATTAATGTTTATTAATTAGGTCCAGATTTTTATTGTGTTAGCACATGCCCTTATACTTCAGCAAATATGTTCATGAAGGAAATTAATGGTCAGCTTCGGGTCAAGCTATTCAGTGACAACTAATGAGCTATTTTGAAACTTTTAATATAAAACTTGAGTTCTGATATCTAAGAGGCTTTAATTAGAACCTTAACCAATATAAATCCATCCCTGTGCTGGGACCATTAGAGTCAGCACAAGAGATCAGAGAGGAACATCTTTTTCTGGGTCAGTGGCTTCCTATAAAAGTTGATGCCATCTATGCTGAGACTTTCTCAAACCACATAAGCTAGCACACACTTCAAACGAAGATTTGCTTTCAATATGCATGTTTATGCATTTGATGGCTTCTTATTAGGCCACAGAAAGAGTACAATATGAGGTTTTAAAAGTCATTAGCTATGAAATTTGGAGAATCAACCCTAGTTCAGAAGTGTGTCATAATTTTCACATTGAGAAACTAAAAAGAATGTGAGAAGTGTACAGATGTTATTAAAGCTTAAAGGTTGATTCAAAAATTCTTAGGAGTATTTCAGATTAATTCCCAAGTTTTACTCTAATCTAAAGTAGAAAGCTAAAGTTCTTGAAAAACATTATGGACACAGACAATTTTTTTCTGTAAAAATATAAGTATATAAAGTAAGTCAAAATTATGTTACTGAATTTTTCTGTCATATATGCCATTATGATTCACATTTTATATTCCTTAGAATGAGTTCAGTGCTCTACTCAAGGTCTTTACTATAAGTAAATGTCATGAATTGAAATTTACAAAAATAATTTATTCCAATAATACTTCATTTGCATAACTGTATGTACATACATACATACATATATGTATATATGTATATGTATGTATGTGTATGTGTATATATATAAATATATATTATATATATTATATATATATAATATATATAATATATATTTATATATATACACATACACATACATACCTACATATACATATAAATATATACACATACACATATATTTAACCACACTATTTATTATGAATAAGAATTTAAAAAGTTCTAAAATAATTTTGAAAAGTATTAGTTTGGTAATATTTTTAAAAAATTAAAATCCATGTAAACAGAAACTAGAGATCAGAATAATACAATTATGGACACAATATCTTTGAGTTTGTCCCCATGCACCCTGCTCTAACTTCAAAATTCCTTGTCCTCATAATGTACAGACAAAACAGATAAACCTTTGCTATAGGTAATATGTACTTTAGATAATTGTATCAATGAGATTCTGGGAAAGGACATAAAATTGCCATCATCTCCTCCTCCCAAAGCAGCAGCCTCCGACCGTAGGAAACACTGGCCATGATCAAAAGGAAGCAATTACTGACGCTAGACCTGCAAAATAGGCTATTGACCAAAGTCATTCTCAAATCCACTGCTTTAATTATTTCTCAGGCAAAATATAACCTTGGAAAATTAATAAATTTTGTTAGAGGAACTACAGTGAAAAGTACTGTTGTTTCTTTTCAATTATATATGGACAACTGGCGTTTTAATAATTCCATTTTTTTTCATTCATAATATGACAAGCACAGCACTAGAAGAGACCAGCATAGTCTTCAAATGTTTTTGCTCATTTATTTTAGTCAACCTCATCCCAAAGACTTAATTTAATGAATTTTCTCCTCCTCCCCTTTACCTACTTCTCTTCTCCAGCTTATCACACTCTCCCCCTAATCCCCCTCTTTCCTCTCTTCCTCCTCCACCTCTTTCACAGCCTTCTTCATCTGTACTTCTCAGTCAATAGTTTAGATCTGTAATACAAGGGAGAGACTCTTCCATGATTCCTATGGCATGATCAAAAAAATGCTAGCAGGTACAGCAAGAGTACATCATAGGGATATCATCAAAAATTACTTAAACAAATTTAGATACCCGACTAAAGTATCTGGGGAATGTCACATCATGTAAAGCTAATGAGAATACCAAGAGTTGTTAGTGGATGGAAATCTGTCTTTACAGTATTATATAAATCCCACACTCATTTAAGACCTCTGCAATGCAGCTGCTATTATATATCTAGTTGTCAGGAGGGTAAACACAGTATAAGGTGTAACTCTGGAAAGCATTTCATTAGGAAGTATACCTCTTCCTAAAGTACTAATTCAATCAAAATTTTCAACTAATTTGAAATGTCAGGATCTTCCAATCACACCATAATATAAATGCCTCCAAATATCATATAATCTGAACATAGCCTAACTAATAAGGTACCTGAAAGCACCTTGATATTTGTGGGCCAAACAGTTAATGAATAATCCAAATGGCTCTGCAGGCAGTTTAAATGATGATTTTATGTTCACGGTCCGATGGGTCCGATGTGTCCTATGAAAAATTTAACTTGGAATTACCAGGCTTGCTTAGTAAAGTGTGAATGTAAACCATCATATTTTAAACCTTCAAAGGTGCCCAGATACTGACATCAGAGATCAAACTATAAAGCTGCATCCTACAGCCAAAGAAATGATGGACCTCCTACCTACCCTTTTCTCCCAGGATACATAAGAACACAGACTAATTTTGCATTTCTTCTTAGAAAAAATTTTTCAATATTTATACTATAACAATAGGATACTAGCTTACCAACAAATAAAGAATAGAAACTTGAATAATTAATTAGGTCTATGAAAAAAGTCTAACCTTAATTTTTTTTTTTACCAATAAGCACAACACAACTGTATTGTCCAGAATGTGATTATTTCTTCCTTTTACCTTGTTTCTGTGTCTCACTGTGATATGTCTCATTGTGTAGCAATTTGATTTATTATCTGAAGCAATTTATCCCCACATGATAATCTCACCAGTGGCCAATCTTGTTTAATCTTCTATTATTCCATGTACTTTGAGATTCGAATTTTTTTCTATAGAATTGTTTATTTACTATATTAATTTTGTTCCTTCAGACTTTTGTTTTACATTTCTGAAACAACAAAAGAAAAAAATGTAAAAAGCAAATATTTCATTACCCCTTCCTATAGTGGAAAAATGTCACAAATGAAAATTTCCAGTATTTTCAAACAACTTGCAAAATGTATTTTTGTTGTACATTTGTTGGATTGATTGTCTCCTTGTGACAGAGTGTTCTGTAACCTGGCCTGGCCTTGAATTTAGTATATAGCTGAGGATGACCTTGAATATCTGGTCCCCTTGCTTCTTCTTCCTAAGTTCTTGACTGAAAGAGTGCTATACCTCATCCTGATTTATATAATAGCTTTATTGGTTGTTGATGATGATGTTATTTTAAAGTTTGTTTTTTAATATTTGAGAGATTCACACATGTATAGGTACTCTCCACCTTCCCTTTCTACTTTCTTCAGAATCTTCCTACCTGCATTGCATCTCCATTTTAACTACATGCCCCCTTAATTAGTTTTGCCCAAATGCCCATAGGTGTAGGATCATCCACTGGAGGCTGGGAAAACTACTAGTGGTCACATCCCCAAAGAAAATTTACTGTCTATCCCCCATCAACCATCAACTGCCAATCATTCTGGAACCCCCTAACCCTTAATCCCTTCATATTAAATATTTAAATGGCTTGATCTAATACAGAAAATGAGACCTGTTAGTGTCGGTTATGTATGTACCACATATTTCACATAAAGATGAAGACATTTCATATCTCTCTGCAACTTTGGGTTTTGTAGGCTTTCTGCTCTCTAGTCTGCTGTATGATACAGGACTCAAAGTGCCTCCTTCTCTGTACTTTGAATAGTAATGAGTCCTTGCATTTAGCACTAGCCAATACAACAAAATTGAGAGCATCACAAATTGGCCAATGAAACACTTCTATTTAGAAAGGACGGTTCATCGTTGTCTGTTTTAAACAAAGTGATGGAAGTGAAAACATGCAGAGAGGAAGAGGTGAGATTAGAAGCTGAACAGCTGTGAGGAAGGTCTCCCTCCAGTGGTTTATCTGCCAGTAACACCCTACCTCGTATGTTACAGACCTACTGGAATTCATACAGCAGTTAATGGTAAACTCTCACTGTGTGATTATGCTCCAATAAAACATTGATGGTTGGTTACAATCTTGGCAGAGAGTATTGTTAGCTCTTCTGTAAGACAAGTTCAACAATTCACATTTATTCCTAGGCAAGCTGTGTAGTATTTCTGATATGCAACCTACATGTTGAGAACTGCTGGTCTAGAGCTTAAAATAAATTCTGCATTTTGTTTTAGTACTGTTACTAATAAGATGTCTTTTTTTTTTACTTGCAACAAACTTAAATTAAACTAACATAGGCATTATGTCAACCACAACTATATACATAGTAATACAACAATAAATAGGATATATATGTGTGTGTGTGTGTGTGTGTGTGTGTGTGTGTGTGTGTGTGTAAATATATTTATGGACAATATATTACAGAAATAAATATAGTCCTCTTGAACCAGAAAGTATAATATTCACTCGAGAAATCCCCAAAAGTTGTTGATGTGACTAACAACAGAGAACCATAAATAAAGAGTATTTCAGGTTTGTATATAACATGCATATTATTATTTTTTCTTTTCCTTTTCCTTATTTTGTCCCTTTAAACTATTTTAGTTAAACACTTACCTAATGCAAAAGGAACATTTAAGACAAAACCTTTTAATTGTACAATTTTATGTACCATTCCTGTATTTTTCTATGTTATGTTTTAGATGTAAACATTGAATTGAAATGTATCTTATGTCACTTACATTCTTATATCTAATTTTTCTTTGGGGTGATCTCATTTATTTATTGATGGATTTATTATTTGTTTAACTGTTGTTTGGTCATTTAGAAAATATTTAAAGCTGACTAAAATAAATTTGGACCAGATTAACCTGAGGGACTGGCTGTGAGACTTTGTCTATTTTACATTTATTGATGTGGGAAGACCCAGTATGCTGCTTCCTACCTCATATACTCCTTTGTGCCATTTTCAGACTCATGGACTCTTTTTTTCCTTAGTCGTTGTTAGTTACATATATAATATTAATGCAGACACAAGACCTTCTGATTTTGTAAAATGAAGTATCTGTAGTTTCAATACATTGTTTCATCTGTCTTATTTACTAGTCAGTATACTACTTTATAGCTGTAGGCTGATCGTTTTGGGATTATAGGAAGGTTTTTCATAATTCATGCATATGAAAGCACACCTGTAGCTCCAGGTTCTAATGTAAATTTGTTGGTGTTTGTCTAGATGTTAATAACATGACCTCTGTTCAGTATGTGCAGCCACTTTATCAGAGCTTAGGAAGGTGCTGCTAGCTCATCATTTGAGCCCCACTCTTGCCAGGGCTTTTCTTCCACTGCAGTTCTGCATTTCTCTACATCATTTACTTGTTGAATGAAATAAACAATTCACCTCTAATCTAGTTACATTTGGAATTGGGACAAATTATCAATGATATTCTCAATATGCATATTTAATGATGAAACTGAATCACAGATGTATATTTTAAAGGTGGACAAAACTATGAATACATTATTTTTAATCTCCAAGTGACGTTAAGCAGCAAAGAGTCACTTCATTATACTGCTACGTTCTCACAGCATGTCAGACAGTGCACTTGTAGTCAATGTATACTATGGCACAAAAATAGTAAAAGGCATGTAAATCCTTCAAGTAATTAACTATATTAAAGGAAATCTACATTTCATTTATAAATCTATATGAAAGGAAATCTACATTACAACATGTCTTAAAGTCTGTGGCATTAGCAGGCTGAAAAGAATAGAAAGATCCAAACTTTCTGGATCAAAGAGAAATGTAAACTTTAAGAAGTAGAATAGAAGAATATGCTGTTGAAAGGAAACACCTGTTAAAGTTGTAGTTGATTTCCAGTTATTATATGCCATGGGAATACTACTTTCACTGTATTGTCCTCAATTTCCTTGTTCCCTGAGTTGCTTTGGGAAGTTTTTGACTGTGATAATTGCTATTAATGATTATGGGTGAATTTAAAGATTATGAGGGAGAATTCAAAGGTTAAAAAAATATAAAATTACATGAGGCAAAACGTCCATTATGCTCCTTGTAGGTATTTGGACACAGGTGTTTTTCTGATGGATAGGCTGAAAATACAGTGATTCATTATTAAAATAGGAGGAGGTTATCATCATGCATATATGTGAAGCACATTAAAGCAAACTGGACTTTGTAGTCTTTAAGAATATGGTTACCTTTTCTAAATATGGTGTCTATGAGTGATTCCATTTTCTTGGACACAGTAAATCTGGGCACTAGAGCATCTAACATGATTGGGCTTAAATAATATTTATCAATTACTAGACACCGTGCTCCAGGCAAGATATTTAACATTACAAAGTCTTTCTTGAAAAAAGTTGCTGCATCTGTGTGTGTGTATGTGTGTGTGTGTGCGCGTGCACGCACACAGGCATGCAGATACACACACAGACACACAGAGAGGGGGGAGAGAGAGAGAATAAGGGAAAATAATTCCTACTTATGAGTGTTTTCTACGAATACTTCATAGTCTTAGGCTTTATCAAGAATGTAAATAGTCATTGGTAGGTGGTTATAATCTAAAAATGGAAACATAGCAATAAGAGGAAAATAGTTCAAAAAAAAGGCAATCAGTTAATCATAACTATGTTGAAATGTTAACACTTCCTTATGACAATACTAAGAACAATTACACACTGTTAAGATGCTTGCAAAGATCATGGTGGTACAAACTCTTGTCTACTAAGAGCAATCAATCCATAGTATATTTGCATGTGTTTTCCAGTAGTCACAGACTGGTGTTAATTGACTTTTCTATATCTTTATAAGGTATAGTCTTGAATGTCATTAAATAGGTGTTTCCCTTTCCAGCTGCAGCTCCTACTGCTTGTCCCTAGTCTACCTACAACTACTTTATTCCCTGTGACTCCTTGTAGGTGCTTGAAGGTGATAATAGACTAATTCCACTGGCTCCTTTCTATTTAATGTGCATTTTTGTGAGTCCAGTGTACTCCAGTGAATTATTTTCCCATTTAAATCATGAATATCTTGATATTACAGAACTTCATTAGTATCAAACTGCATCTTCTGTGTATAAATACTCTATACTTGTTATTATACTTACTACAATATTTATGTGTTAGCTTCTATCATACCTCTTCAGATATGGAAAATAATTAGTGATTAGCAATTGCTGTCTTTCCTTTAGTCGGGTTAGTCGGTGCTCAGGAGCAAACCTAGATCTTTACACATATTTAATAGGTATTATCTCAGTTATCTTCATGGATACACTAGACATTTAAGTTGAGAAATAAAATTGAAGTGCATTGATAACCTAACCAGGCTTAAATAAGGAAAGCATACAAGAAGTATTTCAGTTTACAGTGTTTGAAATACTAGAATTATTGTTGTCCCTTCAGGATAACAGCCATTCGTCTCTTAATTGCAGCAGCTGTGATTACTTAAGATGCGAAGTATTGATGTTCACTCACAGGAGGAAAGCTGAGGAAGGCTATTAGGCTCTTGTTGTCCAGGTACCAGCTCACATGGTTGTGGAAGCATCTAAGGCATGTAATTGGAAGGTTAATTGAAGAGTGGAGAGTTACAACCAGCCAGATATAGGGTTATTCTTATCTCTGATGAGATGTTTTAGTCGGACATCTGCTTAGGGAGTCAAAATTTTTCTGCAAATAACTCTAAGTCACATTTGTGTAAGTAAAGCCATTATTTTAACAAGTTACACTTGTGTCAAACGGTTTTCTTGGTTTGTCTAGGGTGTTATATTTGGTAAATATGTATATTTATTCTAATCTCCTGAAAAACAGTTCAAAAACATATATAGGAAACATCAATTCCAAATAATCAGTGTATCTTTAAATACCATGATACATTATTCTGAGCATTCTAGCAGATGCTTTGGTTTGAAAGCCTCATCTTTTTGATTGCTTTTTAACTAGATTGATTATGCTCATTGAACAAATGTGTGTGTGTAGATGGCCTACAATGAAGGAGTTCACTTAGGCAGATGAACTACATTCTTCTGGAATGGTGGATCAAACCAACTATCAACTAATGAATGTGATACACTTAGAGAGGGGAAGGTGATTTATAGCAGGGAGTGAAAGGGAGAAACTGAAGAGTACCAAGTAGCCTCTTCATTCTATCAGTTTGGATTTGCAAATTTTCATGTTATCAGATTTGTCACATGCTAAACAATCCTGAAGATAAAAGAAAGAATAGGCAACCACTTGGGACATGTGTAGATGATCACTTTATGACAAAGTACAAAGATACAGAACATTGGGGTTCAGTAACCTAGATTTTGAATTTTACCTTTTCTACATAGATAAAATACAGAATGCTGGAGATGGTATGGAATCCTTTTGCCTGCTGAGTTCTCATTTTCTTATTTCCATTATCTACAAAAAAAGTTCTTTCTCTCTTGTGATTTTGAGAAATATCTCAGAAGGTACAAAATAATACAGGAAAAAAATCTTTCTTAATTTATTTCTCTATGCCTCCATTGTGACACATGGAGAAATTCTGTAGATGGCTCTGAAATGACACTTGCCTCGATTCAGTAGCAAATGAGCTTAAAGTTATATAACTTTTGCCTGAAAAATTTCACTCCAATCTCCAATAAAAGGAATTGACTTTCCCAAAAATGTTACCATATATTGTGGCTTCTTAGGGCACACCAATATTTTTGTGGGTTACAGATATGGATGTTATCTGTCCAATCTTTGAATAATCAGATACTAATAAGTTGGGTCATCTGGTATCTTGAACCTATTATTTTCAGCGTAACAGAATCTTCTTTACTAGAGTTCAAAATAAGTATTACAGTTCTTCTAGGTTTGTTGATAAAAACTCGTAAGACATTAATCCAGAGAGTAGCCTGTATAATTGTGTTATTTTGTGGCTAATTGCAAATCTAATATATATGTTTTATTATATTTCAAAACTGCATATTCTCCACTCACTTGAAACTCAGCTGTGTTTTTAAAAACAGGTACATTTATGTATGCTTACCTTTCCTCTGGTTTTACAGCAATCCTCCAAGCTGCCATACTGCTTACATGCTTTTCCAGGTCATTAATGAGAGTGTTAACTAAGGCTGGGCCCAGGACCAATCCTTGAGGCACCCTGCTACACACTTGCTCTAATTTGATAACCTACCATTTATCATCACTTATGTTTAGTGAACTGAAGCCAGACTGAACTTGGCCTAACAACTAAATCCCATGGAGTTGCAGGGGAGCCTGCTGTGTGACTGCCTTTGCATTCCTCAGGCTAGAAGTTGCTCTTGCTCTATTCTGTGGGCGACTGCTTTATGTCAGGGATGGGCAAATCTGCTTATTTGAATTACTAATTACACATTATTAAATTAATCCATTTCAATAATTACAGCTGTGGAATCAAACTTAATAGTCAATATCTATAAATTAATGTTTGAGAACAATTTCCAAATTAATGTTATAGGTCAACAAAAGTAGCCTTTGATTTAAAACTTTAAGCAAGCATCTTATGTCACTGTTTCTTCTCTGAGTATCTCAATTACTCCTTCGGGTCCTATATTTCAATCAATGCAGTCCAATGCCATTAACTCATTATTCCCATTGCTTTTCTTTGTCGTTTACATTTTGCATCCCCCCTTTAGGAACACTCTTAACTTGAAATGGTCTATTATATGGCATGGTGTGACACCACAAAACCAAAATTGTAATTTAGGTAGATAGACTGCTTTGGGCCAATAAAGAAAAACATCATAGATATTAACTGGATGTGCTAAACTACGATTTTTCTGGTAGGAAAAGTAATAAAAAGAAAATGCAGGGTCCCAACAAGATCGAGGTGTCATTAAGACAAGGTGAGTGGTGAGGAAAGCCAATTAGAATTCATAATAGAGACACAGAGATTGGGGTGATATGAGAAAAATGGTCTATGAAGAGGTTCCTTTCAGGCACAGAAAATGTCAAATAAAGAATTGAGGTTTTTATTTGTTGTTTTCCAGAAAACGCAATACTCTCCTGGGCCCTGATCAAAATTTGGCCTGTCTTCTTCATTGACACCTTTTATAAATCTTCTTTTATTACCTCTGTCGGTCATGGCTGTGTTATCATGACAGTGACATATCTCAGTAAAAAAATGCATTACCCATAATCATTAGGATTCTTTCTGTTCTTACATGTTACATCTTACCACATGTAAGAACAGAATGTAGGAATCATTCTGTTCTTACATGTGGTAGTTAGTCATGTGTTTATAGGACAAGGTACAAGAGAAATGTAGGTAAGAAGATACCAGAACACTAAAAGATGTTAAAGAAGGATAAACATTCTAGGCTGAGAAAACTGCAAATGCCAAGTTTGGGCCAGATTTTGGATAACATCAGCAAGGAAAAGCAGATGCTAGAACCTTTGTGGCTACTCTAAGCAAAATGTCATGAAAATGTTAAGCTAAAACTTTAGATGAGTACATAATATTAAGAAAAGACTCTGGAGAGTTTAAAGGCAATGAGTACATGCACCCAATTTACATGTAGAAGAATAATGAATAAATACACCCAATTTAGATGTAGAATAATAAATCTGTGGAGAATGATACCTACACATGTTTGGAAGGCTGAGCTCAGACATGTCTGACAGACTAAAGTAATATTACAATGATAGCTTTTTGCAATGCTATCCTTACACAAAGAAAAAATGATAGCTTATACTACTATGATCATAATAAGGGCATGAAAGAATAATATTAAAACTTGAATTCTGGGGAGTGTAAGTATAGAGATTGGACTAAGAGGGAAGACACTAAAATGGTAACCTCAAAGTTTTAAGTGTCAAAAACTAGGTAAAGTAAGAAATGTCTGATTCATTAAGAGAGTGAAAAATTGATAGAGAATACATTTCTGAAGGAATGTAGGAAAGCTTCTATAGAGAGACATGATTTTTGAGATGTTCAGTTGAAACACTCAAAATGCTAGGCATCTGTCTGAGAGCATATCAGAGTATCATTAATAGTTTCAGGAATTGCTGCTTGTCATTGGTATGGGTCTCAAATTGAGTTATTGGATGGCCATTCCCTTAGTCTCTGTTCCATCTTTGTCCCTGCATTTCTTGTTGTTATAAATCTGGGGATTAGTGAGAAAGGATGAACAGAGATATATTGCTGAGGTATTATATTTATAACTCAAATAGATTATCTTTAATTGTACTGTAATAATTATCCAAAAACAATGAATGAGGAAAAATTCATCTCATCTCATGATCTGAGAGGTTTAGATGCAAGGTCACAGCATTCTTGTGTTGTGCCTGTGATAGGCTATTACCTCAGAAGTGAAAGGTATGGCAGAGAAAGCTTCTTACCACTTAGCAGCTACAACCAGAGAAGCAGTACAGGAAAGGCCAGATTAAAACATTGTCTCCTTGACATTTTCCAAGTTACTGATTCCTCTCACTTGGCCCACCTCCAAAGATATCCATTTACTTGATCTTTTGCCCCACTGTCCCCAGAATTCTTTTAATGTTAGCACACTTCTTCAAAGCTTCAAGATGGACATGAGCATCCTTGACTAATCATATCCTGATAGAGTTGAGAGGACAAAATTACCTTTGCCACTACTCTTAATAAAATAAATAGGAAAAAGAAATTAAAATAAAAAAGGGAGAACTCAAGTGATTATAAATACTACAAGCTCTAATAAAAATATAACTGAATTTAAATAGGTATAAAATCGTTTAGCATCAAAGTAAAAAGTGGTAATGCCAAATTACTCTAGCACAACTCCAGTTATTGTACTGAGATTAATATCTGCATATTATGGGGCTATAATCCTACATACAGTCTACCATTTTTGTAGTGCTCTCTATAGTCAACCAAATATTCATATCAATTTACAGTAATTTCTCATGTCCCAATTTATAATTCACCATAGGCTTCCAAAACAGAATGCACCCTGGTTTCTGTTTTAACTCTGTGTTTCATAGTATCACAGAATAACCACAAAAAGAGGTTTCCAATCACTTGGAATTATTAAAATTATACAAATTTTCTCTTAATCATTTTCTACTTTACCCAATCTTACTATTTTTATCTTTATTGTGCAATTAACTGTTGCCTTGTTTATTATATTTCCAAACCAATTACATAACAACTTCAAATATTTTGATAATCATGAACCAAATTTCTCAAATTACAGTGATTGTCACCAATGCTTCTGGAGACTCTCCATATGCTAGTGCTTTAGGCAGCTAAGTCAACAGGAAGCTCTCCTAACTTTAGTGAGCAGCAGGATCTTGCCCCTGCAAGTGCAAAATGAAAGCTGCTTTTTCCTTGTTCCACTGACTCATTGCCAAGCAGTCTACCACAGACCAGTGAGAAAATCCAGAGCAAAGCCACAGTAGGATCCCTGCACTTTTTATATCTAAAGATCCATGACACCAGTAATCCAGAACAACAAAACAAGTCTTAGTTCTGCATCACTCCACTTGCATTTGGCAAAGATTTGAATTGATGAGACACATTATTTAAAAGAGGAGAGCCTTAAGGAGCAGATGTCCACTAAAATAATAATTATAATAATGATAATATTTATATATAAGTATCTAAACAAAAGTAAAGCAGTCTATGCTTGAGAATTGGTAATCTCAAGATACTATAAATAATGATCAGAATTCAGGAGGGTCCCTTGCCAACTTGTATATTTTAAGAGATAGTTTTAAAATTCAAATCATAAACTGTTATAGTAGATAATATTCACCTTATCTAAATGTAAATTAAATGTATTTCAGTGGTAGAAATACATTTCAAGGAGGATAATATACCAATGTTGAGTGTCAAATCAGAACGAGGATCCCTATGAAGTGCTAGAAAATATATATTTAGTGTTACCCATTAAAATTTTGTATTCAGATAATAAGAGGTAATGAAGAAGATAATCAGAGTCAATGTCAATCCAAGATAATCTGTATATCTGAAATGATCTTATATTGACTCTAGGGATCATCTCCAGTAAAATTAAAATTAAAGCATGATACAGATGGAGGAATCCCAATTATTTTATCTTCTAAGAAACTAATATCTACAAGTCACTTAACTTTCATATAAATATTGTATCTATGAAGGGCTCTATGTATGCTTCTAAAGAAAGGAGGCAACCAGAAGTACTGGCCAGATTTGGTTCCTATAAAGTGTATCAACTGTGCCATAGCAAAATAACCCTAATTTTAAAGTAAATTATAAATATCAATTTCTGGTAACCAGCAGCTCCCTATTTGAACGTAAGACCCCCTCAAAATGAAGGAAACTGTCTCTTGTTCTGAAAACTTAGATTACTGCTTAGGTGGATAATATTAGAGCTGAACATGCAACTACCACTTTACTAAACAAGCATAATCCACAACTACATTCTCAATATTTGCCTGTAAACCCACAGATAAGTACAGCATTTACCTCTCATCGATGACACTTTTTTTTTCTATAGACCTAGACCACAACAGAAAACCATAACCAATCAAAATGCAGAGTTGAAGAATCTAATCCCAATGCATAGAATGAATTTGCAAATTGTTCTTTTTATCTCTATGAAGAATTGATTTGGTATTTTAATGGGGATTGCATTGAATCTATAGATTGTTTTTGGCAAGATGATCATTTTTACTACATTAATCCTGCTAATCCAGGAGCATGGGAGATCTTTCCATCTTCTGAGATCTCCTATTTCTTTCATCAGAGACTTGTCATACAGATCTTTTACTTGCTTGGTTAGATTCACTCCAAGGTATTGTATATTGTTTGTAACTTTGTGAAGGGTGTCATTTCCCTAATTTATTTTCTCAGCCTGTTTATCCTGTGAATAGAGGAAGGCTACTGATTTATTTAAGTTGATTTTATATCCAGCCACTTTGCTGAAGTTGTTTATCAGGTTTAGGAGTTCTCTGGTGGAAATTTTAGAGTCACTTAAGTACACTATCATCTGCAAATAGTGAAATTTTGGCTTCTTCCTTTTCTATTTGTATCCCTTTGACTTCCTTTTATTATCTAATTGCTCTGGCTAGGACTTCCAGTACTATATTGAATAGATATATCCTTCTTTTTATGTCTAAACTGTGGTGACAAATCTAGACTTCCATGTTTGCAAAGAAAGCACTCTTAGCCACTAAGTCATCCTCCTAGTCCTGCATCTTCACGTTGCAGAAAAATGCCAATTAGTACATGTGCCAGTCAGCTATTCACATACTATTTTATCAAGCATACAGTTTTAACCTTCCCTCCTATCTGTACAGTCAGTCTTACATATCTTATAGTTGAGGACTTTTTTTCAGAGTATTCCATCTTACAAGAAGATGAAAACCTCAATTCATCTCAATGCTTTAAGAACAGATTTGGAAAAAGCAATATGAAAATACCTAATTTCAAGATTTCCTCTCAGTTCAAATAGTTAGTGACCAAGTCATGAAAGTGATAGCTAGTACCAAGACTTTATATAGACTGTGCTATGTTTCTACCATCAAACATATATAGGTTTTGACTACAACTATAGTAAGAGATCATTAGGGATTATTTCATTGACTTTTTTGTTTGTTTTTGCTTTTGGCAAACATGTTTGCTGCTATTGTAGGTCACTGGGAATCCTGCCTCTGGTTTCTGTTCCTCCAGGAAGTGTCATGGGTGCACCCCATCTCATGGCATTGGTCTCAGTCTGAGTCACTCATTGGCTGGCCACATTTGGAGAGAAATTTAAAATATATTTTCAGAAGAAGAAATGTCTTACCATGACTATCAAAAGATGCTTTATATTCTGTGAGTTATTTATCTTGTCTACCTGATTCAAAGTATTTGTTGTTACTGTCTAAGACTTGTGATTTCTACTAAGACAGAAAAATGAAACTGTAGGCAGTTGAGGAAATCTGGGAGCCAAAGGTTCTTGCCCATAGAACAGCACAGTAATTGTTTATCTAGAGCCTAAAGGTTAAGAATGGAAACATACATATAATTACCTCTATATATACTGAACAGAATTTACATAGATAGAAAGATCAATAGATATAGATGCACAAACACACAGACACACGTAATATACTTAGAAGGATTGATGGTAGATAGATGTAGTTATGAAATGTAAATATACTGTATATAATAATGATAATTGGAAAGAGTATAAAAAGCACATCTTTTTTTATGTTTAAAACTGACACTAACTCACAGAAATGTCTCGGCTTCAAGCACCTACTGACAATCTTAATGACCTGAGTTTGATCCCAAGTTTGCTCATAGTGGAAGAAAAGAACCAATTTCTGTAAATTGTTCACTGACCTCCATATGAAACGTATAACTTTGTAAGAGAGAAAACAGGTTTGAAATGATCTTTTCTTTTCATGTCAGAATGCATGTAGTTAGGAAAAGACGGGAATGGAGGACACTTGAAACAACACAGTGCTCTCTGCAATCATTTGCTTTCTTTAAGAGTCTGACCCCAGAACAATCTTAATTCCAGAGCTGATATAGATGTGTTTGGAATTATTATTCAGATAGCAAACAGGTGAAGAGCTCTTTCTCTATGTGAGCCCTAGGGTAGACTCTCCTAAGAGAGAGTTCATGTGTTGCCTCCACAGAACTTATGTCAATAAATAGAATAACTCATTTGTGTGGACATTTAGATGTAAGCACCTAAGTGCTAAGGAGCAACTAGAAACCTGAAAGCAGGAAACGTGTGTAGGAGCTAAGGATGTCGATAACTTAAAAGAGTGGATAGATATTTTCAAGACGGTTTTGTGTAGGAAAACCAGCTAGCATCAAATGAAGAATGGAGAAAAGAGGCACCAGAGCAGAGCTTAGAATTTATCTGGGGTGATTAATTTTATTGTTACTTGTCAAGGAATCCATTTTCTTTTGAGTTGTTACAAGATTTCCTTGCTATGTTCATAGATATTTTCAAGAAAAAGAGTTTCAAGCTCAGAGGTTTAAACCTCTGAGTACATTCTCAAAAGTACTGTTGATTTTCCTTGTTTCATGGTGGCTGTCTTGAAAAAAAGTAAAATCAAAACAGACTGATTACACTATGATATAACAACAATGTGAAAATAACCTAGTGAGTGTCTATGAAAACATTGTGTAGATAATCTGGCATTTGGTGAAGTATTTCTAAATCCTTTTCATCAATGTCTCTCCATTTTTCTCTGAAGTAACAAAAAATGTTTGGTAAAACTGCTATATAATGTAACACTCGTGTTATTTATATATTTTCTCTTATATACTTCTATACATATTCCAGATTAGATTATAGGACCACATTGAATTATTCACTACTTCTTTTATCACAGAGATTGGTGTCCCTTTCCCATAGCCATGTGACATGTGTTACCATGTTGGGAAGAGAATAAATGTAGCAGAGGTTGGCAGTGGGCATGGAATGTGATTGAAAAGTCAACCCTGTAGTTCCTAGATTCACATATTTAGATGTGAGACTAACCTGAAGTTATTGTAGAGTCTAAGAGGGAAAAAGATTGATTGTAGCAAGGAGACAGAGGTCTAGAGAAAAGTAGTAGTTTCCTGATGCTATGAAGGAGCAAGTGGCAAAATAGAGATGTTTGGGTGTATGTATGCACATACGTTATACATAACAATACACATAGGTAACCATAGCTTTTGCCTCTCATCAAAGGTTCTCTTTTCATAGATGTAGACATTACAGGAAGCCACTAACAACTGACCATTGAAAGACTGTCTTCTGTTGATACATCTCTAACACAAACATTATGCCTTAAGCTTAGGAAACATTGCAGAATAGAGTGGAAACATTGAAAAAGCTAGAGAACCAGACATCTAATATAAAGCCATGTCTTCTATATAGGACAGAGGAGTGTAATTCATGAAATCTCAACAATAGGCTAAAGAAGATCTGAGCAATAACAACAGAAGCTGGCATGTCAACAATGACAGGGGAACTATCAAAGGCCCTACCATCAGGTGAAGAAATATCATCAGCTAATGGCAGACAGCTGAGAGAGGGAGAGAGAGGCAGTCTTTCCCTAAGGCTGAGCCTCCTAAATGGTTATCCAAAAGGAAATGGGCAGCTCTGAAAACATATTTATATAAGCAATACTAAATGGACTGAGAAGAGTGATTTTCTGTATTTATATGCATGAGACATGTAAGAATTATTTATATATGTACACACATATATATTATATATTATGTGTATAATGGATTTTCAGATTAGAAAGTATGTGGCAAGTATGTAATACATACTATAACAGTAAACTTTTGTATGCTGCCTACATTACTTGAAAAACGACTGGGAGCAAGAAAGCTCTCCTTTATATACTATGGTACACACTGTGACAAACTTCAGCTTCCATGATGAGTTGTTTTCTGTACTTTGGGGTTTTGTTGTTTGTAGGGTGTTGTTTCTTGTTTGTTTTTGTTGTGTTTTGTGCTGGGGAGATGCAAGGGCAAAGAGTAGATATGAGGGAATGGGGAGACGAGTGGGACTGTGGTGGATGATGTGAAACTCACAAAGAATCAATTTAAAAATTTTAAAAAATGAAAAAAACAACCAAAACCAAAGCCAAACAAAAACCAAAAAAGAAGAAGAAGGAGGAGGAGGAGGAGGAAGGGGAGGAGGAGGAGGAGGAGGAGGAGGAGGAGGAGGAGGAGGAGGGGGGAGGGGAAGGGGAAGGGGAAGGGGAAGGGGAAGGGGAAGGGGAAGGGGAAGGGGAAGGGGAAGGGGAAGGGGAAGGGGAAGGGGAAGGGGAAGGAGAAGGAGAAGGAGAAGGAGAAGGAGAAAGAAGAAGGAGAAGGAGAAGGAGAAGGAGAAAGAAGAAGGAGAAGAAGAAGAAGAAGAAGAAGAAGAAGAAGAAGAAGAAGAAGAAGAAGAAGAAGAAGAAGAAGAAGAAGAAGAAGACTCTCATTTTTCTTTCCCAAAACAACATGTCTTAGGGACCCCCTAACATTTCAAATTGGAGACACAAAATAGCACATATTGGAAAATAACAACAACAAAAAAAAACCCAACCTACACAGCAAACAACCAAACACAAACTGATTATGTACATGATATCTGCTATATATTTAAGTATTTCATCCCAATATTTACATTGTCTATCTATAATATAACTGCAGACACTTGAAATGGGAGTCTAGATGGTAATCATTATAAAAGAAAAAGAGCCATCCACCTGAGGGACTCCCAACTGGGAACTCCAGCTGACTCCCTCAGCATCTCCATCAGTATATGGTTATAAGTAGTATATATGATATTGTTATAGATATAGCATCATTTCTTCATTTATTTAGAAACCTTATCTCAGGGAACAGTACTCAACCTGTGACTTCTTATCAAGAAATCCAGTGGCCACCCATTGGACGTCTCTGGGCTGATTTTGGCTAGATGTTTGGTTTGAAAAAATTATTCTATTTTCTCTCTCAATCAGGCAACTCTAGGTTTCTCTGCCAGATGTTTGCCTCTGTTTTGACGAGATTTTGTTGGATCTCACACCTTCTGTTTACTATTGCCTTTTTAGTCACTTCTCTTGCTTAATGTGTGTGGGGTTTTAATACACTTGTCCCGGGAATGGCACCATTAGGAGATGTGGCTTTATTGGAGTAGGTATCCTCTTGTTGAACAAAATGTGTCTCTGTGGGAATGAGCAATGCGACCCTCCTCCTAACCGTATGGGAGCCAGTCTTCTAGCAGCCTTCAGATGAAGACGTAGACCTCTCAACTCCTCTGCACCATGCCTGCTACTGCCATGCTTCCAACTTGATGATAATGGGATGAACCTCTAAACATGTAGCCAACCCCAATTAAATGCTGTCTTTATAAGATTTGTCTTGTTATTGTCATGGTGTCTGTTCACAACAGTAAAACCCTAAGACAATGTGTATTAATAAACACAATTACTCAAAACTGAAAACATAGGTTTTCAAGGTTTACTACATGAGCTCTTAGGTAATAAAAGTCATTGACATTATAGTATGTAAACAACCATACAGAATTGGATTCTATCTGAAAAATTTTTTTACTGAAAATGGCCTATGTACACAGAAAGAGTTTATTATTATTGTTGTTATTATTGTTATTATTATTATTACTGTTACTACTACTACCTCTACTATGACTACTACTTATGATTACTGGTATCATAGTGTGTAGTACTGGAGACTAAACTTAGGATCTCACACATGTCCACTACTGTACCATTGACTAACATCTGCAACCAAGAAGCTCAGTATAAGCATTTAAAATGTATCAAGAAACATGTTCCAAATTTAAGTTTCTAGAACTAAAGTGGATTAGAATGTTGAATTATCTTATTCACTTTATCATAATCAAAATGAGCAAATTGTAGACTGAAGAAATAGTTAAGTGATTAGAAACACTGGACACTATTGCCTAGGACTGAGGCTCTATTGCCAGCACCTATATGACAGCTAAAACTTCTCTATAATTCCATTTCCAGAGGTGTCTGACACATTCTTCTGAAATCCACAGGTACAAGGCATGCACATGGTACACATAAATAAATATAGGTGAAACATCTATGCATATAAAATAAATATATAAAATATTTTGAAATGATAAATTATGTAAAAGAGTAGTTTTACTAGGCGACATCTTTGGTGATAAAATCACTGATTTTATAGTATGTGAGCAACCACTGCAGTTTAATCCCTGTAGGTTATTGAACTTTTAACTATGGCAGTATTCTCATACAATGTTTGGAAATGCTCAAAGACAGTGAACTAGCATTCCTATGCTCTGGATAGAGACTGGAAATCTGGTGAGAAAAGTCACAGCCACAGTGGTAGAAGATTAACCTGGAAATCTTCATGTTAGCCATTTATATTCACATAACTAAGGGAAGACAGGAATGTATAGAGGGAAGACTGGATACGATGCTCACCAGAGATCACCAACTGGAAAACTGCTGATTCCTAGCAACCAGACTGTAAATTCTAAAGACTCAGTGCAATTTTATAGATGACACAAATGTATCCAGTCTAGCAGCAGTCATGCAGAACAATTTTCAAAATCAAAATTGAATAAGACAGTTTCTAAGCAAATTAATTCCATATAAAAGTCAATAATATGCATTAAAACTCAGAAACAAAGCCAATATTCACAGAGTATCACAATTCCTGGAAACTAATTAAGAAAAAATGCAGAAAAACATAACATCATCAGGATACAAATCAATAGGACATGAACTAAAATTGACCAAAAATGTTCAGATTAGCAGAAAGAAAAGCCACTAAAATGCTTTTGAACTGTGTCCTATATGGTTTTAAGTATAAGAAAAGATAAGGAAAATATAAGGAAAAAGTCTAAATATTTAGGATTGAAAAATATCACAATTTCCAAAAATTTCAGATCATAAAATTGTTGCTAGTTTTGGTATTAAGCAAAATATAAGTAGATTGAGTGAGAGTTCACTAGGAAATACAAAAATAAAACTTATAGATAAAAGATACTTGCCACACTAAACAAATTTGGAAGGATGACAAAATTTGTTTGCTACTAGTAATATATTTTAAAATTAAACACACAAGAGATATAAGATAATAGATACAATGTGAATAATTAAATGTCCCAAATGAAAGAAGAAAAGGTTATAATAATGCCATAGAAAGCAGAGATTACTACCAGGCATGAAAAGGGCATGCCAGGCTAGGTGTTATGACCCATGCATTTGGGAGGCCTGACACATGAATCAACATAAATTCATGACAATAATATCCTGCTAATAAAAATGTTTCTTACCAAAGTGTCATTTCCTAAGGACAAAGGGCTAAATTTAGCTGGAAATATTACAGTTCTAAATAGTCATATGACTGTCTACAGAGCTTTAAAATTTATAAATATATATGTAATAAGAAATAGATATCTTATAATTGCAGCCAGAGTTTTTCAAACAGCAATCTAAGTGATCAAACTGAGGGGAAAATGTATCTTCATTGTTATTAGCAGAATAATCCCAATATTCAGCCAACATTCCTCATCACACATACAGATGTCTCCACTTATTGAATACTGTGCTGAGAAAAAGAAGGACTGCAAATCAGTGATCTCACTTTTCAACTCAATATACAAGGAGTTTGGGAAAAGTGAGAATATACAAGAAGTGACTTCATGAAGTTAATATGGAAGTTCATGAAACAGAAAATCAAAAATTGCAGAGAGTATTAAAGCCTGTCTTGCTAATGAAAAAAGGAACCTCAAAGGTTACAAGTAACCTCAAAGGAAAACAGAACAAAAAATAAAGCCTGAGATATACATGGATTAAATTATTTAAAGCACCATTAGAATTAGTAAGTTATTGTTACTTTAGAAGGAATAGAATCTTCAATAACAATATATATATACATACATATATATGTGACACACACAAATCATATATATATATATATATATATATATATATATATATATATATATGTCAAAAGTTTTTGTAGCCCAACATTTTTATATGAGAAAACGTTAGGCACATATGACTTCATTGATAAATCTACAAAGCAGTAATAAAATATGAATTCTACTTAAACTTTTTCAAAAATTAAGACAGTAAATAACTTCTTAATTTATTCAATGTGATCAATATTATCCTGAACCTAAAACATGATATAGGCATTTCAATAACAAAAGAACTTTTAATAGACACTTATAAAACCTACTTTCTACCATGGTCGCTCCCAGAGCAATTTAGACATTTGCAATTCCTCTTCATTGACCAGAATAACTACTAGTTACAATGCTATTAATGAAGACAACACGCCTTCAATGCAAAATATAATGAAATATTGCCCAAACAGTGCTAGTTCACTCCCTGATAGCTATCTTTCATAATGCAGCAAAGTGTCCTTTAGGCTGCTGGGGTAGAAGAGTCAACACTGGTCTTACAATTCTATTAATCTATGAACCACAATCTTAACCCGAAAAGCATGATATATGCATTGTGCCACAGTGGCACATCTGTAATGGGAGTAACCATTGCTTTCTGATTGGATCTGTGGCCTGATACAGAGGAGGGAATTCATGCCTGAATCTGGATCCAAGTAAAATGATCTGAAATATTCCTAACCACTTTAAAATGCAGAATCAAATAAAGGGCTACGATATTCTCATAAAAGATAACGTAAATACAAGGCAATCAAGACCTTTACATAGTATAAAACATAGAATTGTCAATCTGCAGAAGTAAGTCATAAAGTCAAAAATAGGTGCACATGTACCGGGACATATACAAAGATTTTAAGGTATTACTTGGAGGAGAGCTAATCTTTGAAAAGATGGGGTTGTAAGTATTGGTTATCCTTATACAAAAAAAATAAAATTGTATGTCCCAATAAATAAAACATTTATGATCAAATTTATGATCAAATTTAAATTCTAAAGTTATGAGCTTTTAAAGAGAAGTTGTAAGAGAAAATTTTGTTTGATTGTATTTAAAAATTACTTCCTAGATATGGTTCCTAAAACACCTATAAATGAATAAAACACACTCTACAAAATTGAACTTCTGTTTTTGAAAGTTACTATAAAAAATATAGGCCTTAAGTGAGTGATGTTCTTATTATAGTATCAGAAAAATCATTTGTGCCTGTAAATATAAAGGACTTTCAAAACTCAATAATTTGAAACTCAACAATTCAATTAAAACTTCAGAAAAAAATGCTCAATTTACTAAAGAATGCATATGGATGGCTAAGCAGAAGCAAATACCAATATTATTATTCATTAATAAAATCATAATTAAATGCTTCTATTTATGCATGTTATTATACTTAAACTCAGGCAGTGATTATGCCTTCCAGTGGGAAACATAATAAAAAATTTGGACATCTTATATATTA
Source organism: Arvicanthis niloticus (assembly GCF_011762505.2). Classification (NCBI taxonomy): domain Eukaryota; kingdom Metazoa; phylum Chordata; class Mammalia; order Rodentia; family Muridae; genus Arvicanthis; species Arvicanthis niloticus. The sequence continues at coordinate 29,204,609 of NC_047673.1, forward strand.
CAGGTTTGAATATAAACTAGAAAATTTTCTTTGTATTCAATTTGCCAAGTTCTTAAAATGTGAAACACAAGCCTACTACATGAACTAACTATTCTACTAATTTTAAATCCAGAAAATATGGAATATAAGGGAGTTGGTTTATTTCTATGCTATATTTCAGAAAAAAATCCTTTTAAAATAACTAAATCTTGTAAAAGGCTAAATAGGTGTAACTGAGAAGGAAGTGTTAAGAGTAGAGAAATGATCAGAGGAAGAAATATAGAATAAATAACACTGAAGACTTTTTACTGCAATAAATAGATCATAATTCATTTTTCTGTCATTTTCTTTTTTCATTTTTATTGGTTATTTTATTTATTACATTTACATTGATATCCCTCTTCCCAATTTCCCCTCCACAAACCTCCTATCCCCTCCTCCCTTCCCCTGCCTCTATGAGGGTGCTACCTCACCCGCCCACCCACTCCTGCCTCAGTGCCCTAGTGTTCCCCTATCTTGGGACATCAGGCCTCCCCAGGACCAAAGGGATCTCCTCCCAGTGATGCCAGATAAGGCATTCCTCTGCCACATATGCAGCTGGAGCCATGAATACCTCTTGTATACTCTTTAGTTGGTGGTTTAGTCCTTGGGAGCTCTGGGGTGTCTAGTTGGTTGATATTGTTGTTCTTCCTATGAGGTTGCAAACCCCTTCTGCTCCTACAGTCTTTGCCCTAACTTCCCCATTGGGGTCCCCATGCTCAACCCAATGTTTAGCTGTGTACATCGGTATTGGTCCGGTTCTGGCAGAGCCTCTCATGGAATAGCTATATGGGGCTCCTGTCAGTAAGCACTTCTTGGCATCAGCAAATGTCTGGGTTTGGTGTCAGCGGATGGGATGGATCCCTAGGTAGGGAATTCTCTGGATGGCCTTTCCTCCAGCCTCTACTCCATTCTTTGTTCCTGCATTTCCTTTTGACAGGAGGAATTCTGGATTAATATTTTTTGAGATAGGTGGGTGGCCCCATCTTCAACGGGGGACTATGCCTCTCCACTGGATATGATCTCTAGAGGTTCTATCTCATCTTGTTGGGTACTTTGGCTAATGTCCTCCCTTTTGGGTTCAGGAAACCTCTTGAATCCCTGGCATCTGGGACTTTCTAGTGTCTACCCCCAGTTCCCCACTCCTCCACTGCTACACACTTAGTTTCAACTCCCAAATTTCTGTACATTTTTAAAAAGCTGTAGGGAAACCTACTATTATATGTATCTATGTATACCTACACACACACACACACACACACACACACACACACACACACACACACACAAATGATGTTACATTATAACAGATGAACAATTCTCCTACAAGACAAAAGAACCTAAAAAAAAGTTCAAGTCCTAGGAATGGAGTGCGTTTTTTTTTTTTTTTTTGAAGTTATTGGCCAGTGGGGACGCACAGACACCAATCATTCATTAGCTGTCATTACCAATATTTTTGGTTACTTTCCAGAAATTGAGAGTAAGACCCTATCTCCAAAGATACCACATATTTGAGCATAGAACATTCAGAAATTTAGTTGATATTGATTTAGAAGCTTCATCACTCGTTGCTATTTTTCATAGTGCTGGGGCATGTTATATATGCCACTGGAAGAGACATATAATCACCAAACCATCTATGAATCCTGCAGGGGAAAATAATAATCATCCTGACAAGCCATAGCCATTGGTACAACAATGGCCTTAATACATCAGGAGTAATCAATCACTTTATGATTGAGTCCCACTCTACCCATTCCTAGCACCATTATTGGACCCAAAACCTGTGGCTACAAATTGTCCTGGGCCAGAGGCAAGAATCTACTATTATTCTAGTAAATGGACATAGCATTAAATGACCTCTTCACAAGTTACCACTATGCTCATTGCTCAATGCATATTCAAATCCTCATAGAAGAAGCTCATTATTTGCAGTAGATTATAGCTAACATAGAGACCCACATGTGGACTCGGTGCATAAAATCCTGAAAGATGGACAATACAGAATGCTAAGGCCCAAATTATGCATCTTCCTCCTTAGGCTCAGAGATCAATAAGGAAGAGAATACTGAGAGGGTCTCAGAACCACAGGTAATGGACTGCAAGGAAATAGTGTCTTCTAGAGAAAGCAGAGCAACTGCACTTTGAATACACAATAGTTATGACAGCATGAAGAACATTCTCACAAGCCCAAGCCAGACAAACTCCCAGCATAGAAATTGGAATTGGGCAAGAAACGCAGTGATTACTTTGGACTTCTTGGCAATTATTTGTTTCTAGGAGAGAGAGAACACTAATTTCCTCTAAGAATGGACAACTTGGTGACATGACCACTCATCAGTTACAGACTATGCATTCAAGAATATGTGAACAGCACAATGTAGTCTATAAATGTTTTTAAATTGCAAATTTTAAAGGATATTTAGGGAGGGAGGCAGGGAAGGGTATAGACATTGAAAAAAGTTGAAGGCAGTAAGAAAATAAGGTCAAAATGGGTAGGAAGCTCAAAAAGTACTGATAAAAAATTTTAAAGAATGAAATAGCTGGTTGTGGTGATGCATACCTTAAACGTCAGCACTCAGAAGTCAGAAGCTTGAAGGTTTCCCTAAGTTAAGGTCACTCAGTTCTACCTAATAAGTTCTAGTACAACCTAAGCAAGATAGTAAGAACCTGTCTCAAAAAGTAATTTAAAAATTAACAAAAATCATACAAATTAATGAATTTATCATTCATAAGATGTTCTTTTAAATTTTCAAAACAAAATGAATGCATAGATTCTAACCAATGGGATATGCTCTTTATTGAACATTATACATGGTCCAAACACACAACTTCATGGATTAGTCTCTGAAGAGTCAGGAAGATGGAACTCCCAAACAATGTAGTCTGCAATGTATATTTCCTGGTATGTGAAGATATAAAAATGAAATGTAACCTAGGTTGTCATAATAGAAAACAAATCTCAGCTTGAAGATAGAATCTTCTGGGCTTTAGAGAAAACACTTCTTAGGACCTGGTAGAGAAATAAAATTGTAGATTTTCTCTAATTTCTTAACTCTTCTTTTCTTCCTAGAATGAAGCTGGTTTCTGTACAAGATGTTAGGTTTTAGTAAAGGAAAAACCATTATGGCAGAGTTCTCTAAAATACACAAAAGATCAGGAAAGATTATCAGATCTATTTTTAATCTTTTTTTCTCTCTTTAGATAATATACTTTAGCAATCTAGTTTTTGTCAACTTTATTTCAGACCTAATATTTCTGGTCCCTAATCTTTCTTGATCAAACTTTTTTTAATATTTCTCTTCTTTTTTATTAGGTATTTTATATATTTGTGTTTCAAACATTATTCCCTTTCCTGGTTTCCTATCTGGAATCCCCCTATTCCACCCCCTCTTCCTGCTTCTATGAGACTGTTCAACCATCCACCCACCCACTCCTGCCTCCCCACCCTGGCATTCTCCTGCACTGGGGCATTGAACCTTCACAGGACCAAGGGCCTCACCTCCCATAAAAGAGATCATACATTAATAATTCCCTTGAGATTAAAAAGTGAAGTATCTACAGAAAAGTTCTCAGAGTGCTACAAAATAATTTCTCTAAATATTTTGAAGATAGTCAGGATATCCTTTATCATCAAACTAGAGAATCTTTTGAGGAGAACAAACATTGCAATAAGACTTAAAAATGATTTTTCTATTTTTGGTTTCCATGTTAATTAATGAATTGTAAATAGCTGATACAAAATATCCGATGTCACTTTCTATTAATGTACACCTACAAGAGATTTTGGCTTCCAAAATATTAAGACAATCTTCAACTGTACTTAAGGGGAGAAATGGTTTACCATGTTGGCTGAAAAAACAAATGTAATCAAAATTAAAAATTCAACCAAAGTTGCTGTTAAGCCCATAGTCTTATAGAAATACCCTGCCAACCACTGCCTACAAACATTCTTGATTTAGTTATGTTTCATCTCAGTTCAACATATTATTGACTTATTTCTTTACACCAGATGTCTCTAGTCTTCCCTTCAAACATCTCGTCTTTTCATTTTTGTTCATATTTAATTTTTGGCAATCACTGCTTGTCTAATTACACTAAGTTGGAGAAGGTCCAAATTTAGAAAAAATTACAAGTTACAAAATTTTCCTTTGGCTCACCTCCCACCTCTAGTGTTTTTCAGAATAGTTGCTTTTCTCTCCCGTGAAGACCTTCCTAGAGAGCTTCAGTATTGTTCTCAGGTTTTCCTTAGCTTAAAAATCTGCTGAACTGATTGCTTCTGAGAAGATTGATTAATACTCATCTGGGCTTTCTCTTTATCAACAGTAAGAACCACTGTCAGAACAGCAGGTTTGTGTTATTTGGCATGGCAACCACGCTTTCCACTACAACCCAGCTCTACTTCGAAAGGTACAAAAAAAAAGGTCTTCCAGTGTTTTCCTTGTCACCATAAATGAAACCCATGCTCTTTTTAATACAAATACATGAAAAGCATGCATACTATGTAAAACATATGTAACTTAAGGTTCAATTTTCCTGTGTATTTCTAACTCTCAAACATAATCACATGCTATTTTCTCTTTATAGCATAAGATGTTAAAGAACAGAGAAGAAGGAGTAACAAAGACGCTCATGTAATCAAACATTTGGTTTCTGTGAGAAAGAGAAGCTTCCAGACATAGGTTGAACGTTATATTTATCATCTCACCTGAGGCATGCTGGCCATTCCAGTCCAACACACGCAGTTCCCTTTGGACCTATGCTGGATGGACCCACAAGGTGTCATGAGGTAAAAGGCTAGGACACTTGCTCTTTCTGACCAGGCAGTGCTGTGGCTGATCAATATCCACCCAAAGCCACAGTCACCTTCTGATCTGAGGAGCAGGTGACGTGCAGTTTCTGGAGGCTCTTGATAAATTATGTAAGCATAACAAACAACACAGGTTACAAAAAAGTATCAGTCACTGAAGTGGTTGACTTTGTCCTTTATAAGTTAAAGCTAAATGGTTCTTCATCCATCATTGGTAGTACTTATCCCAAGGACATTAAACAATTAATTATCACATGGGCAGTACATAAAAGCTTATATTCTTTCCCAGAGAATTGTTTATGAAAGGAGAGAGGAAGGGATAAAAACATGAGCAAATTCCAATTACAGAATAAATTTTATTTTGTCCATTATTTCTCCAGTTATACCAAACCGATTTATTAATATGAACCAATAGCTTTGTGGCAGTACACTTTACCCTACCCCTTCCTTCCTCCTTGACAGTACAAAACATACCAACGTCCAAGCATTTCTTTTTCAGGGTGAAGGTTGATTGACCAACAACCTTACAGTTTGTTACTACAAATATACTCTATGATCCCTTTGACTATATATTATTTACCTATATTTGCAGAAGTGACTTATATACAGTCACAAAAATGCAAATGAATTACATTATTGTCACTTTGCTCTTTGTTTATATCTTACCCCCATCACTGTTCAAGTAGTCAATGAAATCACAGATATTGTTCCTTCCACACATTAAGGTTTGAATAAACAGGTGATATTTATAAAATTACTTGAAACATAATTTCTTATACCACTCCATTTAAAATAAGAAAAATTCATGTTAATTAATATTACAAAAAATCATTTAATACAAAAAAATTTATAAGTATGTTACCTTAATTTACTTAAGTCGTCTATCTTTCACCCATAATAGAAAGCATCAAAAATATAAATTATACACAATTATTTTGCGCTATACAAAAAATAACAACTAATCATGTTAAGGCATTTCTAATGTAGATACATCAAATGCAGCATTTTATTTTTGTTAAAAAACCAGGAAATTATTTTCCCTTGTGCTTGTATATTCTTTCTAGATGTGATCCTGTTAAATAGAAAATACATTAGACATAGAAAAAAGTTTCTATTTTAGCAAAAGTTAAAAAAACAGAACAAAGAATTGTTGGTTATTGTGATTGTTAGTTCTTTTTTTATATTATTTTGGGAATACTGGCAAGGAATTTGTTTGTTTTATCATTTTAGTTTATTTTGTAATATTTTTATTTTCTATTCTATACAAGTTTTCTTTCTGTAGCCCTGGTTATCCTAGAACTAGCTCTTTGGATGAAGCTGGACTCAAAATCACAGATATGGGTCTATTTCTGCTATCCTGGGATTAAAGGTGTAAGCCACCACCTGAGTAATATGTTTTTAATTAAGATGGAATATGTCACTTCTTTCTTCAGTTTCTTTCTTCTAGTCCTCCTATTTAATACTCCCTTGAGCCCTTCCCAAATCTATTAGTCTATGGCAATAGCCTCACTTATTACTATTATTATTATTGAAAAATGTGTGTGTGTTTATGCTTTCAAGACTTACCACTTTGCAATGGACAACCACTAAGATGGCTTATTTCTAGGAGAGGCTAGTTCTCCTTCTCCCTGTTGTCATTAGTTTAATTTATTTTTATTTTATGTTTAGCAGTGCTTTGCTTGCATATATGTCTGTGCACCAACTGCATGCTGTGCCCTCAGAGGTCAAAAAAAGGGTCAGATATTCTGGAATTGGAGTTGCAAATGGGTTTTAGCCATCATTTGGTTGCTAGGAGTTCAATCCAAATCCTCAGTGTTTTAACTAATGATCCCTCTATCTAATCCCTAATTTTATCATTTTATATGTTGGTTATATTAGCATATGTTAACTGGCATCAAAATAAGGCATTTTGGCTAGATCTGAAAGAACTTCGGAGTAGGTCCTTCTTCAGCCTTCCCTTTTCCCTTGTAGGAACACAGACATACAGCTTGCTATAGAGGTCTGGCTAGCCTTTGAGAGTGATTTTCTTGGAAAATTTCTTTTTATTTTATCTAGCTAATTCTTTCTTTCTGGATGCTGCTGTAATATGATTTACAAATGTTTCTCTTCTTGTATTGTACAAGAGTCTGTATTCTATGCTCCTATAAAACAGGTGCATCCTAGCTTATGTTTTATAATCCTGAACTAAAAACAGTAGCCTGTTCTGTATAGTGTTTCCTGTTTGTATGATTTCATGTTGCTCATTTGTAGTTGTGTTGAATAGCCAATCAGTGTGCTCTTTCCTGGATAAGAATGCTTTTCTTATTATAGCAATCTTTAATTGCCTACAGTTGTCTGTGTGGGCTTAAGGCCTCATTGGCTTGGTTGTACTAATTTTGACATGTTTGCTAGTTATGTATTTAAAAATATATACATATGTAACAGTAAATAATAAAAAAATGGAGGCCATAACTTTGAAAGAGCGCAAGGAGAGGAACATGGGGGTGTAGGGGCTATGTAAATGATGTAAATTATATTATAATCTCAAATAATAAAAGAAATAACTTTTAAAAATTCTGTTGGGTAGAAGAGTATAGGAATCAGAGGAGAATAAAGTAAGATAATAGAAAATAATATCATCTTAGAACTCTCTTTCTCTCTTTCTGTCTCTCTCTTGTGTGTGTGTGTGTGTTTAGAAAGAATAAGTAAAAAAACACAACAATAAAAATGTTTCCTTTTTTAAGTATCACATTTGACTCTCAGGTTGGAGACTAAATTATGATCATTTGAATCAGCTTATATCCAGCCTTGGTTAGAAGGTCAGCTCGTGGCCTCTTATATCCAAGCACTCCTGCCAGCCACGACGTAGTATTTTCAGCACATACAAACTGAAGCCAAATCCCAAAAGTTATCAGAAATACTGAAAGGAAGCATATGGTCAGACTGCAGCTGTATTATGGCAGAACCCCACAGAGGCAGGAGTCTTAGGAAATTTTCCCAGAAATATACCCCCTTTGGTTTTTCATGATCGTGAAGTCAGTACATGCCCTGTAACATAATGGCAATGTCAACTTCCACAGGCAGCCGTGTGATCGTTTTTTGCCAGCATGTAATTCATTTGATAGAATTCGAAGGCTTTCATTTCTTGGGACTTTCACTCTTGGTGATTTGATATTAGGATACAATAGGAACATGCCCAACTTTTCACTACGGGCCTCCCTGAATTTTTCGAGACAGTTTGCAAGTGATAACAAACAGTGCTCTGCTATAGTTACTGACAATTCAATTACTGTCTGAAGCACATAATTTCTCCTGCGTTTCTACTTGAAGTGTTTATACCTCTGACCAGCACTTTTAAAAATGAACTGAAATAAAACATATTGTAAAATATAGAGAGGAGGATTTAGGGTGAGGCCTGAAATGATAATATAACTTCAATTCTAATGTGCTAAGAATTCAGCTCATATTTTCACCTAATGCTGTCCTTGAATCATAACTTACTAGCATTCATTTTTACATGTTTTGAATTTGCCTATGCCATTTCTCCTGCTTAGGTTCAAATATCTCTATATTTGGTACACAAATCTTTGCAGAGACTATCCATGCTATCTAATTCTTTAAATTTTTGTTTTATTTTTTCAATATTTTTTTTGGACTGACATGATGTTTTATGTTCCCTCTCTATGTTTGTTGTGTAATACATGGAAATGAAAATACAGGGAAAAGTTGCATGACATTTACAATCTGTAAAAACTTTGCACTGCAGAAAAGCAAAGGTACATGATGGGTAAGAACAGCCATTTCTGTAACAACACATAGTAACAGGCAGCATGAATCTCAAAAATACATGCATGTCCTATTGTCATAAACAACAACACAACACAGAGGACCTGGTGGTCATGGTGCCTCGTCCTTGCATTGTACAAATAATGAAGTTTAAAAGGACATAGGCTACATTTCCTTTAAATAAAAGGCGTGTCTCCATCTCCCATTCTTAGAACTGTGAAACCTCACCCTAAGAAGTTTAACCTGTAAAATGGCAACCGCTCCTAAAATGCATGTTCTTCAAGAAGAACTTGAGCTATTTTCAATTCTTAACAATATCCCATTGTTGTTAATCAGATCATTTCCAAGAAAAAAAAATTACCAGCTAACAGAGTTCTGGTCCAAGAAAATACACCAAGCAGGGTGTACAGAGAAAACAAGCCGGATGGGGTGTAGGAAGCCTGGCAGCTGAAAGTCAGCAGAGAGCTAAGGAATGAGAGCCAAGGAGAGTGAAGAATCTGCTCACTGCTCAGCAGCCTGCACGTAATCAGACCTGGGTCTTGGCAAGCAGATTCCATACTTTAGGAGCAGCGATTCATGTTGAAAACCAGTCTCCCCTTAAATTAGTTAGACCTATATTCTTTCTCAAAGCACACATTTAAATTTTTGACTCCAATGCTATTTTGAATTTCAAGGGTGGGATTATATATTTATCAATTGCCTATGCACAGTCTGTGTGTGTTCTCAATGGGTGGCTTCATTAGACAAGAGCCAATTTTGGTCCAGTCAGTTCTGTGATAATTCACCAACCATGGCTTTCTCTGGAGATGCTGACAAAGTTGTGAACTTTTCTTCACCATGGACATCTCAGTGGGTTTGCAGCTATGTGTCTACATACAGCCTATGGTCAGATGGTTCCTGAATTTATCCTAACACACTGCTGATTCCATCTTGAATTTACAGTTTTATCCCTGAATATGTTAATTCTCATGAAACGAAGGGGGCAATGGTCATTTTCATGGCATGTGAGCTCTCCATATTACAGAAAGGTTCAAATGAATCTATAAGGTATGTTCATCAGCACATCCTCAAGACATCTAAATGTGGTGAGAATGTAATTTCATTTACAAAAAAAAACAAGAACAAATTGTCTACAGTAGAGTGAACTTCTTTCTACAGTAATCTAACTAAGGCCTCTGACATGGTTTTCTTCTTTTAACAAGTCATACTGAAAATGATGACCTAGACATGGAAGGCTACAATTCAACCTTCCCTGTTCTGACAATCTTATCTTTCTCACTAGAAAATAGTAGTGTTTGTAAGATGTACATAGAGGAGGAAGGGATTTGCACAGCAATTTTGCTGTTCTGTGAGTCTGAAATATATATGAATATAAAATCTATAAAGTGTTAATTGTGCATTTCAGTGATTCCTGCTTACTTGTAAAAGGATCATATAAATTAAATTGACATTGAAATTGTATAATACAAAAATGATTGTTTATAAAATTTTATAAAGTTCTGTAAAATTATTTATGAAAACAATTTGAAGTGTTAACCATTTCGTTGCCTAGATTATCATTACATAGAGAATAAAAAGACCCTAACTCATTTAGAGAGTATGCTTGAATAGAAGGGAAGAGGTTGATCAATTAGAAGACTAGATTTGAACAGGGTTTTTTTTTTTTCATTTTTTAGTGTTTTTTTTTTCTAATTTGTTCTTCATACTTGTAGATAATGTTGCTAAATATCTCAAGTCAGGTGATGTACACGTGTGTGTGTGTGTGTGTGTGTGTGTGTACATATCATCACATCCATGGTGAAGTGCTAGAAGATTATTTAGATAATTTCTTATGCTTTAATTGAACCAAACGTCTGAGAACCTGACATTGTTTTGGTGACTACTACTCTCTCAGCATAGGTTATTCTGTTTCCACCATTGAGGGAGTTGTACTTTGTAAACTAACTTTTTTAGTTATTTAGTTATAGTTTTTGAGTTACTTTTATATATCTCTGTGTGATTATGGGCTCAATGAGGGAAATGTAAAACACAATTGCCCGTGAATGTGCAAATTATATGGCAGAATAGAATCAATTTCAAAATTATGTCAAGAAGCAAGAGCCAGCAAGTTACAATAATTTGTTTGGCAAAAACAAAAAATAATCAGTGATGACATCATCTTGAATTTATAGGAAAGTAATAAGTATCCAATCTTAAAACATTTTTTACATATTCATCTCAGTTTGCTTTTAGCCTAAGTCGGCTATTACAGAAATGGTATAATGAGAAGAAATGTCATAGATATTTCATTCGGTTCTATTGGCCTTTCTTCTCTTTATTATCAAAGAACACAAAGAAATCTGCTTTCCCAGTCAACATCTCTATAGCAGAGAGCAGGAACCCATCATCACAGACACTAGATTTAGAAAGCTCAGATGCTTTCAGCACTCAAAGCAATAGAGCACCAGCTCCCTCATATTAGTGCAGGAGACTCATTACAAAACTGACTTTGAACTCATATCATTTCAAGCCAGAAGGAGATAATTAGAAAAGCTATTCATTGAACTTTGAAGGATCTTATTATTTATTGAGATAATTGAGGGGCTAAGATATGACTTCATCACTGGACTCTTCATCTCAGACACTTAAAATATCAGAAACATTGACTTGCCACTGCTTCTCTCTACTGGGGACTGATGGGCAGGATTTCCACTCTGACCTTTGTCCAGTGCCTTCATGCTATCAACCAGCCACAGGGCTGTACTTACACATAGCTTGGGTGCTTTGGGATGGTGATGTGATCCTCATAGGTAATCTAAATAGTGATGCTTCTATTATTTTAACACAAAGGCATAGACTGAATCATCCATGAACAAGTAAAATTAGCACTGATCCTCCTATTAAGCACTAGCATTTTCTTCCTTTAAAGAGTCTGAGTCTAGAAATTAATTGCCTTAAAGTAATGCTTTTCTCTACTGTGTCTTTGTGCAGATTGTGAAGTGTTCCTAATGATAAAGGCATCGAAAGCTGCTCAAGAATAGGGATCACAAGCCTCCTGGACAAGGCTAAGTGGATGGAATTAGCTATATGACTCAAGGCCTTTTTGTAATTGCAGAAATATGCTAATTTACTCAGGGAGCAAATGATACCTTTTGTGAGTAAATAGGTAGTTCTTTTCCTACATGTGACAAATTCACTTTTCCTGAGTGTAAGCAACAGATAACACTCTGCTCAGTACAAAATATTTCCAAAGACTTTTAAAAAGTTAAAAATCATCAGCAGAAAGCCTGTAATAAAATAAGAACATGAGGCTCTCCTTCTCCTTACCTATTTCCTTAACAATGTAATCTTCACAGTGTTGTTGCTATACTATTTCAACACATTCTTGATCTAGAGTGTTAAATAGAAATCAAATACAAAACTGCATTTAGATTTTTAGCAGTATTCATCATTCTTGGAGATATAAAATATTTTTGGGATTTTCATTGTTACCTTTAATCATCTACAAGTTTTCTGTAATCTTTTCTACCCCTGTTCACGTGAAAAAAAAAAGTCTTCTGTGAAGACTTGACCTGTGTAGATTAGTAAAAACTGTGAAATTAATAACTTCTTTTATGAACAAAGTAACTGAATCATCCTGTTTAATACTGTGCCTTACCTGTAAAGATGCAGGATTAAAATTTTGATTTGTTGGGTATACAGGTATATATGATAAAGCATTAAAACACATAGGTATTAACAAATAATGTACCATCTACCATCTTAAAATTATTTAATTAGAATTAACTGCTCTTTCCACTTGAAGCTAGAATGTAGATAACTTGTGTTGATAAATGAATTAATGGTAAAAAATTAAATTGCTTATTTGTAAATGTTACATTAAGGTCATAAAAATAGTAAAAGCAGGTGACACAAACAATTAATGAAATTCTACCACATTGAAGAAAAAGTTCTCCAATCCTAACTCCAATCAAATGAATTGAACTAGCTTATTTTATTTTTGTAACATAATACTTGTTTCCTGATTAGATGTCTCAAAGATATATTCAAGAAAATAGAAAGCATATAATGAATATTTCTTGTAGAATATGCATTGTCCTGAATCTAAATACATAGCCAAATCATAGTTTTGTATTCACACTATAAAATACTTATACTATATGTAGTATATTTACTATTCTGTTTATAATTATACCAACATAAAACATAGAGATGTATCATCAAATGGCATAAATCTTTATGATAGATAGATTCAGAGTACATCATTTTTCCGATTCCTGTCTTTTTTCCAGTGTGTGGGTGGCCAGTCTTACTGTGATCAACCTAAAGATCTTTATGTCTCTTTTACATTTTCTATAACCTCTATATTGGTTATGATAGCTAGAAACAACCCTTCCCTAACAAATCAAAGTCTGCTTCCTATGTTCTTTTACAAAGCTACAACTGTACTCACATTTTAATTTTTATGCTCAATTTCTGTTAATCTTTCTACCAGTTTTTTGTCTTTACTTCTACTTGAACTATCTTATGCTAGCTAAGATAAGAAATCAATACCATCATAGTGTTCATGCTATTTAAATACTAAGTGTTCAGTGGTTCCTACTCTCTTAGAATACTATTGACTTCCTTAGCAATGGTATTCAAGATACTTAGCATCTGTAATGAACTATTCTTCTGCCTTTCTTACTTCATCCATTCACCTACCTTAGGTCTTCCCAGCCACTTTCTTTTTATGTTCCAGTTTAATAATGCTGTGATTTGGCAGAAAGGTTTTTACCTAATAATGGTTCTGTTGACCTTGTTGTTTGTTTTCTTTACATATCTTTCTGCTTCCTCCAAGCTCACTGCCTCATCTCTTTATAATGATATTCAAAACCTTACTGTCTTAATTTCTTTTTTCTCTGTGATGAGGAAAAGAAAGCACAATAAAGCCCACAAGGTTTCAAATTTGTATATTCAGGTAACAAGATGACTTGACCATGGCTATGCACATTCAAAGAACAAATGGATGTGCTACTTAAATGTAGCACATCCATTTGTTCTTTGAATGTGCATACAGGGATCTTTCATTTCCTATACTCTACCCTAAATTGGCGCCCATTAGGCAGTGAAGTTCAAAGGACATTTATGTTCTTTAGAAGGACTTCTGTGGCCTGGGCCAATGTTTGCCATGTACCTGGGGAGCTAGCCAATTAAAGAAATCCTCTGGAGCAATACTTGTAAAAAAGAAAAAAAATTGGCAAACAAATAATAACTGTTAACTTATAAAAATGCCGATGGAGGTAGATGCTTATAAGCAAATGGCACTTGAGGGACCACTCCATGTTAAAGTGCTTCTGCAAGCACCAAACTGAAGAAATTACTAAGTTTCTGAAGAAAATTACATTCTAGGTGATTTAAGATGTTAATTTTGATTCTTTTATAGAAGAATGTTAATAAAGTTCTATTTGCTTTCTGACTTAAACCTTGAAGCATAGAGTTAGGAAAAAGAATCTCCACAGGTTACACACTAATATTAAACTTCTTTTGTTTCAGGCAAAATGCAATAAAATTTTCCTATGATTAAAGTAAAGGATGCATGGTGTTGTTTCTGTGCCTTTAAATTTAAAATGGCATTCTGGCAATTTCCCTTCACCTATGTGATGATAATTTTAAAAGTTTCTAGTTAACTGTATTATTTGTTTAAAAATAATTTTTCTCTCAGGCACAGGAATAAATATACTGAATTATTACTGTAGGTTAATAGCTGTGATTTCTCCCTTTGGTTATTTTACTATTAGCTCACATATTCAGTAAGAAGCATGATGGTGATGGTGATGATGATAATGATGATGATAATGATGATGATATTGATGATGATATTGACGATATTTTAATTGTAAGGAAGGAAAAGCGTGTACAGTCTATTCTTACTTACTCCTCTCTATTCATTTAAAAGCTAATGTATCAGCTTCAGAGTTTCCATATTATAAGATATTTGGAGGTTGCAATCTCCCTGGCATACAAAAACCTACTTTGTGTGAAGAATAATGATATGTCTTGGTAGTAATGCAGATGAAATATGTTCATAGCTGCCACCCACATGTCAGCTGGTAGATATGCTTTCTTTATACTCTGCCTACTTCTCTCACCTTCTCTTCTGGCTCTATCCCCTCTTACCATCCTAGACAAGACATAGTCTTATGGAAGCCATCAGCCCAGCTTTAGTGCTTGTTAACTAGATTCCTGACCAAAATATAAATTCCATGACAATTTACTGTTTTTACAGCAAGCAGTAGACTTTGTAATATCTTTATTTTTTAATGCTACTGCACTAAATGAGATGTTCCTTATTTAAGATCAAGAGATGTGATCTTTCAAGGTCAACTTAGATAAGCTCATGGGTGAATTAGACTAATCAGTAGAACAAAATGTCTACATTAAGTCAAAGCTGGAGTCCAGCTCTAGGCAAGGTAGGATTACATGAAGTAGGTTCTCACTCTTATTCTCTATGTGACTACAAATCTTTCAGCTATTATTGCGTGGCATGCACTAATTTAGATATTATTTAAAAACATTCCTTTAGTAGTGAAAACACTTAGTTTGATGAATACTTAATTGAAAAAAAGTACCTCAGACTGAAATTCATATTTCTGAACAGTTGATTTTACAAGTCATTTTGGTACCATTTTTCTTCTGGATCTATAGAAATCTATAACTTTAAAAGAAAGACTACATGATAGTCTATGGTGTTACCATAGTCATAAAACGTAGCACTAATCAGCACATCCCATTCAGCTGTCTGTGGAGATCTAATTCCATTTTCTTATGATTATAGAAGAAATTATCCTCTGCAATATGGTCTTTCACTTCTCCCCGGCAATAGTTCATTTATTTCAATACCTTTTTGCAGAAATTGGTCTTATTATAGTCAAATTTACAGTTCTGCTACATTGTTTAATTAGACAAAATAACTTACTGGGAAATTTTGGAAAGCCAATTGTCCCATGCCTTTGTATTCATTGTATTTAGTGCATCACTATTAACTGGTTTCTCACAGAAGCACTTCTCAGTAAATCAAATTGCAGTTTTATGAAAAAGTAATGTTTACAAATAAAGTTTCCTTGGGTGGTAGATGAAACTTGTATTTATTTAAAAAATAGGTGAGTTTTTAAAACTAACATAAATTACTTTTTTTACATTGACTAAAGGATCGCAGTGAGAAAAGTAAATACAGAGATAGCTTTTATTTTGTTTCACTCTGATGTCTCTTTTGGTTGCAGATTCTATCTATTATTCTGACAGCAAATCCAGACTGAACTGGTAAATTGCTTTTCTTATACTCAATGACAACAGTATAGACCACATGCACATCTGTCATGTAATATTTTTGGTGAATATATACAGGAACTGTTCCTTGTAAAAAGAATTAAAAGTTTCAACAGAAAGCAGTTATAGCTCCCATGTTAGACAGAATATCAAAATGGTATTCTATATACCTGCCTTACATATTTCATTCCTATTTTCTCCACATTTATTCCATCAGCAGTCTATCTATCATGGTAAAGAAAAGTTCAGATGTACCTAAAGCCCCAAAGCAATTGATTTTGGGAATATGATATTACATAGATTCAGACTGACCTACTTAAGTGAGGCAGGAATTTAGCTCTGAGAAAAATCCAAAGCATAAGAAAGTGTCTTAGTCCTTTGCTGCTTTAAACTGAGGTAAGTTTAACAAAATAACAGAAAAAGAATTTGTTTCAATATACTTCTTCCAGTTCTAGAGACTGACACATTCAAAATCAAATTTTAGGTTTAATGTCTGCTCTGAGCTTAATCAGCTTTTCAAACCACACTTCTTACTACCACTGAACTAGAGATGACGATTTAACATGGCTTTCAGAAAGAATGCATATTCCAGCCATTGTTTAGAAAGATGAAATGGAAATTCATTTGTTAAGTGGAAAGAGGCAAGAACGGGGTTTAGTCTCAGGCAGCTCCTAACAGACAGCACACCATAGAAAGCAGGGAAAAAATAAGATTCATATCTGATAAGTAAATTTTGTCATACTTCAATAAGTTTGGGAAGCACTCCACTGTTGTAAATGGGAATGCATCCTGTCAACAGTTTGTTTTTGATGATGTAAGAACCTAAAATGATAAGCCATTTCAAACTTGGATTTTGGTATGTAGATTGAGTTGATAACTAGCTGTAACTCTAAGTTGCTGAATATGTGACCATTTTCGTATAAATTACCAGTAGAATAACCTGGAAAAACACAGGTTACAAGACACTAAATACAGCATAGTTGCTACAGGCAGTACAACCTCAGAGCCACAATCCAACAGACCTTCATGTGACCATTTAAAGAGGTATGACATCACAGTGAACAAGCACTAAATAGCACAGCACAGCTGCCCTTGCTTCAGTACAATGGCCTCTTTGTCATTAATCTTGAAAAACTGAGGGCTGAAAAAATGGGCTAGGTGTATGGTCACATCTGTAAAACTCCTATAAAAGCAGCAAAAGGGAATAACCTAGATCCATCCAGGAAAATTCTGATACATTCTGGGAATTCCTCATGCTTTCTCTAAGTTAATCATGAATAACTCTGTCCTCCATTCAAGTGTATACAGTAACCAAACTTTCCAAGTGATATTTCAATTTTCCAGTGATGTTCATATCCTAAGAAAGTCTGCATGTAATAATCACTGGGTGATATTGCCTTGTAATATTTTTTGTGTGCACTTTACTGCTTCTTATCTCTGAAGTCTTTCTCTGACAGTAACAAGAACCTGTGAATTCTGGGCAGAAGTTTCAGTCTCCCCACTCCATATCTTTTATCTCTACAGCTTTTCACCATTAGCAATAGTAGAAAACCAATACTTGGTTAACATAGCTCAAGAGAGCATCCACCTTTTAGGAGGATGAAATATGTGACTCTATAGTGTGACAAAGTAATGTATGGAACATTAACAAATGTATACTTATGATATAACAAGCCTATAAGGACCTGATGGCAGTCAGAAGTAGAATAGTGAAATGTCAGATATTAACCCATCCAAGCTTCAAGCTATAGTTTCTTCATCTGTGAAATTAGAGGCTAGAGACTGTCATCTCTAGAACTCATTTCATGTAAAAAAAAAAAAAAAAAAAAGCAATATGATAGTAGCCAGAAATAAGTGCACAGGCCATGATATAGTGAAAAAAAAAATAGTACTTGGAAAATGAAGAAAACTCTGGGTTAAATTCTAGCTATAATATAAACAAGTTCCACAATCTTGAGAGAACAATTTCATTCTTGGACATTCATTCTGTTGTTTGGAAAGTGAGAACAATATTATTCTAACCTAAAGTTTTTTTTAAAGATCAAAAGTGTTTTGGGAATTGACATTCAGAAGGGCAGAGTGATAAATTCTCCCAAACAATAGCAAAGTGGAACAATTAATGAATACTAACTATTTCAGCACCCTTACAATTAACAAGAGCCTCAGATAATTCCTGGATCATCCCTGGAACCCCTACAACTGTCAAAGAAGTTAATACTTTTCTTAAACTTTTAGGTCCTCTGATTTTCATACATATGTAGAATATTAATATCACACACTGAGCAATCATAGGTTAAAGAAAGAAACACATGGGAGTGATAAGTAATAATAAAAAATTGATTTTTGAAATGTATGGGGTTCAGGTGAAGTCTGTGCAAGATGGCAATGTATACATGTCAAGTTTAAAGAAGAAAAAAACTCTCCAACCATCTAATATAACCTTCCTGTTCTGAAACAAGAAAAGGGCTAATACTCTAAACTGATTAGAAGCAAATAAGATCAACAATTAAATTGCTGATTCTTTTCTTCTTTAAACTTGGTATGAATACATTCTCCTCTTGTGCAGACTTTACCAGGCTCTAAGATCAAATGCTGATAAATGGGACTAAAGGAAGCTGAAAATCTTCTGTACAGCACAGGATATAATCAATAGGACAAATCGGCAACCTATAGATTGCAAAACAATCTTCATTAACCCCATATCCAATAGAGGGCTAATATCCAAATATATAACAAACTCAAGAAGCTAACCATCAAAAAAATAAACAACCCAATTTTAAAAAATGTGGTATAGAACTAAATTGAGAATTCACAACAGAGGAATCTTGAATGGCTGAAAGTCACTTAAAGAAATATTCAAAGTCCTTAGCCATCAGAGAAATACAAATCAAAATGACCCTGGGAGTCCACCATACACCAAGCAGAATGGCTAAGATAAAAAACTCAGATGACAGCACATGTTGGCAAAGATGTAGAGAAAGAGGAACACTTCTCTATTGCTAATAGGATTTCAAACTGGTACAACTACTCTGAAATCACTCTGGAGGTTCCTAAGAAAACTAGAAATTAGCCATAACCCAAAAAATGCCCCACCATGCCACAGGGGCATGTGTTCCTCTATGTTCATAATGGCCTTATTTGTGATAGCCAGAAGCTGGAAACAACCCAGATTGTCCCATAACAGAAGAATAAATACAGAAAATGTGTTTCATTTACACAATGGAATACTACTCAGCTATTAAGAAGGAGGACATTCTGAGATTTGTAAATGGATGGAACTAGAAAATATCCTGAGTGAGGTAACGCAGACCCAAAAGGTCATGCATGGTATGCACTCACTAATAATAAGTGGATACTAGCAAAAACAAAAACAAAAAAACAAACAAACAAATGACAAAAAAACCAAAGAAGAAGTACAGAATACCCAGGATAAAATCCACAGAACACAAAAAAGTTGAGAAGCCAAAGGGCTCAAATGAGGATGCCTGAATCCCACTTGGAAGGGAGGATAAAAGTAATTACCAGTGGCAGAGTGAGAGTGGGACCTGGGTGGGAGAGTGGACAGGGAAGGGAAAAGGGGAACATGATTAGGTATTGGAGGGGGTACAGGACTGAAGTACTGAGTGCCAGCAGAAAGAAAGGATACAGGCAACCTGGGACATAAGAGGTGGAGGGGGGGAGGCACTCTAGAATGTACCAGAGACATGGGAGGTGAGGGAATCTCAAATTGAAAGGGAGGGAGCTTTGATGAAATGCACTATAGTGGGAAGAGGGAATTCATAGAGTCCATCCCCAGTAGAAAGACAGGGCATCAAGTGGAGGGATGGGGTTGCCATTCCACAGTCAAAAGCTCTGACCTTGAATTGTTTCTGTCTGAAGGAACTACAGCGACAAAATGGAGAAGATCCTGAGAGAAAAGTGGTCCAGTGACAAGCCTAAATTGGGATCCAGCTCAAGGGAAGGCCTGGGGCCTAATACTGTTATTGATGCCTCAGTGTGCATGCAGACAAAAGTTTAGCATGGCTGTCTCTGAGAGGCCCAACAAGCAGTTGAAAGAGTCAGATGCAGATACTTACACCCAACCTATGGCCAGAAGCTGGGAGATGCTGTGGTTGAATTAAAGAAAATCTGGAAGTAGCTGATGAGAAGGGTGCACCACAGGATGACCAACTGTCTCAACTAACCTGGACCCTTAAGATCTCTCAGACACTGAGCCTCCAACCAGGTAGCATATATCAGCTGATATGAGGCCCCCAACATGTATACACCAGAGGACTGCCGGGTCTGGCCTCCGTGAGAGAAGAAGAACTTACCTCTCAAGAGACTTGGGACTGCAGTGATTGGTGAGGTCTGGTTGGGTGGGGTTAAGATAGGAGTGGAGTGGGAACATCCTCTTGGAAATGGGGAAGGAGGTATGGGATGAGGAATAGTCAGAGGATGGGCCATGAGGTAGGTAATGACTGAACTGCAAAAAAAAAGATTAAATAATAATAATAATAATAATAATAATAATAATAATAATAATAATAATGAAAATAACATGATGAAGAAAAAAGAAAAATCATAAAATCAAAAGTCTAGATAGGCCTGTGCTCATCAGCACCTTACCATATATACTCAGGGAACCCTTATGACTTCACCTCTAGCAGGTGACCTAGATAAAAATAGCAGGGGAAGGCAGCCATACTGTTCAGTGCTGCAATTCCTGCTACATTACCTTTGCTCATGCAAATACACTCCCATCCAGAACTCTGCTCATAATAAGTTTAAAGTAGGAGTGGATTTGAGAAGATGGCATTTGTTGGAAAAGAAAGGAGAGAAAAGAGGTCAAGAAAAGTAACTTTGATTTAAAAATGTTATATTATGAATAAATTACAAAGGGATCAATAAATTACAAATTAATCTGAAGCCTTTATTTTTAGAAAAGAGACAGAGAGAAAGAGACATAGAAAGAGAAACAGAGATAGACAGACAAAAAGCCAGACAGAGATGCAAAAACAGAGAGAACACACACATACACACAGAGAGTCTAGATACACATATATACATGATACACATATATACATCTTCAGATAGAGAGAGAGAGATAGAGAGAGATGGATAGACAGAGGTAGAGAGACAAAGAAAAAAATCCCTCAGGATTTATCTCATTTAAGTGTAGATTTTAAACCAAGAAACAAATAAAAAACTGAAAGAGTTCTTCAAACTTAGACTGGACAATGACTTCCTAAACTGTCTTTTTATGATTTCTATTACTTGGTAAAATTGTATGACCAAATGAAATTTGGAGGAAAAGGATTTATTTTTATCTGGCACTTCTATGCCACACCCTACCAATGAGGAAAGCTGCTTACAGGTTGCTCCTCAGGGTTTCCTCAAGCTGCCTTATACTACTAAGGATCATCTGCCCAGAGTTGGCAATGTCCCCCATCAATCATTAATAAAGAGAATAATCTATAGACTTGTCTACAGGCAAACTGATGAAGGCTTTTCCTCAGTCAATCTTCTTTTCATACAGACAAGTCTAGGTGTTGCTCAATTTAATGAGAATCTATTACCACATAAATAATATGCTTAAACTCAAATAAAATATTATGTAATTTTAAAACATATAAAATAATATTTTGTATCATGTTGACCTGTATGAACGTTACCTTTTCTCACACACTAAGAGGTGCCCCTTCTCTTTTAAATAGCCCACATGAGATCTTAAGATGAGGTCAACTAAGATTCACAATTGAATGTCTCAAACAATTTATTTTTCAATAAATTAAATTGATCTAATTTTTAAATATGGTTGTATAGTCCATATATATACATATATATACATATATATGTATATATATATATATATATATATATATATATATATATATATGTGTGTGTGTGTGTGTGTGTGTGTGTGCATATAAGTGCAGTTATTCACAACTGGCAGAGGCATCAGTTTCCCTAAACATAGAGTTGTGAGCTACTCAACACTGGTTGGTGCTGGGAAGACAGCTCAGTTCCTATGCAAGAACAGTAAACTCTTTTATCCATTTAGCCATCTCTGTACCATTATATATTGATGTGTTTCTCAAGGAAGAAACAATAAGAAAATTCATAATTCAAGTATCTTGCCATGATTCCAGTGATTCAAAGTCTCTTCCTATTTGTATTACAAACATTCATTTGTGTTTCTTATATGAACATAGATTTGGGGGTTTTATTGATTCAAATCAGACTGAACACTCAGTCCTCAAAAATCTCTAGGACAGTAATTCTCAGCCTCCCTAATGCTAAGACACTTTGATTCAGTTCCTCAGGATGTGGTGACTTCCAAACACAAAATTATTCTGTTGCTACTTTATAACTGTAAGCTTGTTACTGTTATGACTCATAATGTAAATATCTGATAGGTAAGATATCTGATATGCTAACCTCATAGGGCTCAAATGCATACCTTGAGAACCACTGCTCTTGAAACCCAAGACTAAGAACAACCACTCTTCTGAATGGCGTCTATGCTCCATGTTCTAAGTAGTCAAGCCATGATATAAGTGTACATAGACCTTCCTTGGAAAAAATTTAAAACTCTGACAAACCAGACACAAGTTTTTACTTGAAAGTTGAAGCAGACTGTTATCTCTTCTCATTTTCTTTAGTGTTAACCTCAGATGCTCAAATTGATGCTCAGTTATTCAAAATATTTTCTAAAATATTCCCATTTTAAGAGCCTGTCATATTTTAGACAAATACTTTCTATAATATCTCTACAACTTGTAGATGCATTTTCTAAGTCAAATGGAGAACTACCACAGAGAAAGAAGGTGGTGAGTTGGAATAAAAGGGAGAGTGTGCATGTTTTATTAAACAGACTGGGGATGTGAGTAACACAGTGGTTCTGATATAGCATTTATTTGGCCTGAATATTTTAATAGGTTGGAAATGGGGACAGGTGGCCTATATACAATATCAAAGTTGAATCTTATCATTGCAAATGTGTAACAATGTCAAGGATGTTGTTGACTGAGGAAACATATACATATGAAATAAATTTTAGAAGATCTGTGTCAAGAGCAATAGGAGAAATGGAGCAAATGGAATCATTGAATAGAATGATTTCTAATAGTATTTGGTGTTGGAAAAACACACACAAAACAAAGATTGCCGAAAGCTATGTCCCACTAATAATTTAGCTTATAGAAAACCATAGCAATGGAATAGAAAGAGGAGGGAGGTTTCAGCTTCAGCAAAAGGGCAAAGAATTGCAAAGAGCAACTGAAGTGAACTCAGTGCTAAGCAAGCTCAAACAACTCTGCAATGTAAACTTCAGAATTTCATAAATATAACTGACAATGTTTTATGTTGCTCATTTTTGTAACCGAGAAGTTCAAGTAGTTAACAGCTAAAAGAAGTTTCAACCTTTAAAACTATTCATAGAGGTAGAAACAATTGGTAATGGAAGTTTTTTTTTTTCTTTTGAAAATATATCCAATACCAAGTACTATTAGAAATCATTTGAAAATTATCCTTAAGAGTCCGGGGGAAGATGATATATCTCCTGGAACTGAAGCTACACATAGGCCATTGTGAGTTGCTTGAAGAGGATGTTGGGAGATAATTCTGGTCCTCTCAAAAAGTAGAAAACACCCCTAATATCTTGGCTATTCATCTAGCTTTTTTTTTCCTATTTTACATTGACATCTACCACTAGCCTTTATTTGTCTCTCATAAATGATTACATTTACATTTAACAATGGTAGATTACAAACCAATCATTGGGTAAGAAGACATTACTATGAAGAGGCTGGGTATTCCCTCCTATATATTAATTAACTCTAAGAACCTCCTTTTTATAAAATATACTGGTATTAACAATGTATTTTACTTTACTCATGAAAACACATGAACTATTCATAAACACATCATACTTACCAGTTTATACTAACTCTAATGACAAAAGTTTCCCCTTATAGATATGGGTGAGTCAGTTTTGTCATAAAACTTCAGTGATAAACTTGGAAAAGAAGAGTTATTCTGATTTGCAATCTTAGGAGGTTCTAATTCACAGTTTGGAGCTTCTGAAGTGATACTATATCATAGCACATGCATGTGGCTAGGCACACTGGTCATCTGAAAATTCACTGATGAACAGTAGGCCGGTAGTCTCTTTCATGGGCATGCTCCCAATGACCTAAATTCCTCTAATAAGACCATGCCTTCTGAAGGTGCACATCACATAATAATATAACTGATTGGAGGACCAAGTCTTAAGTACCATCTTTGATTTAAAGTAATTTTTGATTGCACAGTATCCATGTTCATTGTTACATACAGCTTCTTTTGTTTACATGTAGATTAGCTACCCTTTGCTTTTCTTCTAGGTGCCTTGATTCACAGTCACAATCCTCTCCTCAGTACACCCTGTCACTGGTTAGGTTCTCAAGACAATAAATTTTAAGGAAGAAGTGATTTGATAGAATATTTATTAGAGATGCCCCATGCAAGGAAGGGATAGGAAGAAAGCAGATGTGGGCAGAAAGAAATCCAGCTGTGAACTAAATAAATCTTGCCAACTTCAAACAACAATAACAGGAGTTCCAGATCTAAAAATGGCCCATTAGCGACTTTCAACTCTGGCCCAGTGGCTGGGAATCTAAATAATAGGTAATGTCTATCACTAGTCTAGAAGTCTAGAACAAAATGGCAGTTTGCTGTAAAGACAGCATCTGACACCTGACATTTCATAATTAATCTGTTCACCTTACTTGAAGGTGTTACAAATGTCCTTCCTTAAGAGAACATTTGAATAGAATAACTGCAATCAGCACATGCTTAATTTTTTAATGTATTTAAATACATAAAATGCATCATGGCATACATTTTGGTTATGTTCTGTCATCTTCATGGTATCTCTGCCAGATTTATCTTTATTGATAGTTGCATGTCAGGTTAATATACAATTATTTTCTGATCATAATTTTGCAAATTTGACACCAGACATTATTGTCCTATGGAATTAGTATTTTTAAAAATAGATTAATTCATTTTATAGATGCAAATTTTTATGACACCCAATTAACCAGGTGCCTCAATGGCCATTGCACAGATTTTCTACCCAAACGTACTTCAATAAACTCTGTGAGAATAATTGTGCGAGTGTTGATCCTTGTAGCAACATAGTCCTCTCTAATGCTCGAACCAGTCTATTCTGTATTGTAACTCCAGATTCAAATCCCTTTATACTCACTTTAACCATGATAATATCATTTGAAGTAGTCTGCATCTTGAATGTGTGAAACATTATTTGGACTTGGATAGATGAATTTATAGATTCATATTTACGAATTATGTCTTACTACATAGATAGGGTAAAACAAGAATCTGCATGTACAGACCACTTGCAAAATAATTCCAGTCTGTCTTTAATATTAATATTAATATATGTGTGTGTGTGTGTGTGTGTGCGTGCACATATGAAAGTTAGAGACCAGTTTGTGGAGGCTGTTTTCTTCATCTGACATGTGGGTCCCCAGGATCCAACTCAGGTCATCAGGCTCAATGGTAATCACTCTGACTCACTGAACCATCTTGCCAAGCCTTAATTATTGTCTTTTAAATTTTTAAATATCTCTAGTTATTACTTTTAGTTCATTTCACATCTAGGTAATTATATATAATTTCAATAGAATATGAATTATATTTTTGCATAAAAGATACTAATCATGTCTAAAAGAATTTACAAAAAGTTATATACATTTTTATGTTACAACATGGATTTACAATTTTGTGCTTTTTTAAAATTGTTTTTTTTTATTTATTTACATTTCAAATGCTATCCACCTTCCAGATGTCCCCTCTGTAAACCCCCTATCCATCATATCTCCCGCTGCTTCTATGAGGGTGCTGCCCCCACCACACACCCACTCCTGCCTCTCCATCCTAGCATTCCCCTGAAGTGGGGTATTGAGCTTCCACAGGACCACGGGTCTCCCCTCCCATTGGTGCCTGATAAGGCCATCCTCTGCTACATATGCAGCTGGAGCCGTGGGTCCTTCCATGTTTACACCTTGGTTACTGGTTTAGTGGGAGCTCTAGGGGGCTTTTTGGTCGATATTGTTGTTCTTCCTATGGGATTGCAAAACCTTTCAGCAGCTTCAGTCCTTCCCCTAACTCATCCATTGGGGTCTCCGTGCTCAGTCCAATGGTTGAAATGGCTCAGTGGTTAAGAATACTGACTGCTCTTCCAGAGGTCCTGAGTTCCATTCCCAGCAACCATATGGTGGCTCACAAACATCAGTAATGGGATCCAATGCTCTCTTCTGATCTGTCTAAAGAGTGTGTGAGTTTTTTTTCCCCATAAAAAGAACAAAAAGTTATGTACTTAATTCCACTCTTGTTTTGGTTTATTGTTTTCCACTTCTGATATCAACTAACTGATAATCATTTTTTATGTTTCATTCAAGCTACATTTTAGAACAAGGGAAGTCTATGAACCAGTATCCCTGATCATTGACTTAAATTAAAAGAGGAGACCTTCTCATTTGATTTTTATCCTCAGCAATATTCTTTACAATTCCAAGTTAAAGACTGTGTATAAATTCCTTAGTGTAGTATCCTTGTCTAATACCCATGCTACCTTTAAGTCAACACTGAGTAACAACAACACAACAACAGCAACAACAACATTTTCAGCAGAAAGTTTGGCCAAAACTTTGTGAGGAACTTTAGAGATGGCTCATCTGTTGGCACTTGTTGCTTTTCTGGAAGACTTAAATTCAAATCCATCACACTGATAACATGGACCCCAACTCCTATAACTTTAGCACCAGCTGATTAAACACTCGTATATAACTTTGTGACCATCCATCAATGCATGCCAGACACTCAAACAGACAGACAAATAAATAACAATAAAATAAATCTTGATTACAATTATACAGATTTCTACCAATAGGTTATGGCTATGAAATAAATCCTAGCTAATCCTCCCTATTCCAACAAAACCATTACTTTTCCCTAGAAAGACAGCCCAATATTAACCACTTTCAAGATGAAGTTATAATTTCATAAATGGTACAAAATTTACTTTGATTTTAAATTTAAGGTTTTCATTGGTACGAGTTTCTTATTGATGTAAAAGTGAGATGAATATTGTTACTCTCATAGGCATTGTGCCTGTATAACACATTTAGGAATACAAGGCTTAGACCCAGTCCTCCTTTACCTTTTTTAACTGATTTGAGATGGTTAGTCTGTGAGTTAAGGGCCTATAGCAAATTCATATCTTTGAGTTTATTGTTAGGGTGTTTTCTAAATTTTATTTAGAAATAGCTTAGAGGAGTTAACAGACAACAGTACAGATTACTTTACATGGATAGTTGGTTTTCAAAATGTCAGAAGTCCGCAGAATTGACGTTGCAAACATTTCTGTATTAATGTTTATTTTGATTAGAGACCTCTCTGCTCCTGACAGCTTCCTGTCTTGGATTCTAAGAAGAAATAGAGCATCTTTGGAGTTACTCCATTTGTAGTGAGACAGCCACTAGGCAAAAATTGCCTCTTTCCATCTACAGACAAATTACTGTCCAGAAAAGGACACACTTGCAGAATAGTCGACTGATTATATCTGCCTAGACAGAATAATCAGCCCTTAATAATTCTGCAGCACTAAGGTCTGTCAGATGATCCTGGGCAGGAAGGCTGAAGATCAGATGCTCCAACGTTTTGTAGTATAGGGAATGTCCAGGTGTTCAGTGGTCTCTATAAATTGACTAAGTTTTAGAAGCTATGCTTTGTGCTTCCCATAATTTCAGTTAACTCAGTCATTCTGGATTTCTGATGGGGTCGAAAACTTATAGTCTCATAGCCAATCTTGGCTATTTACTTAGAGAGAAAAGATTTGAGTGGATGTTTTTCAGCTGACATTCATTATAAAGCCAAGAAAAAAGCCAGGTTCAGAACTAAGTGTTTTAGTTAGGAGAGATGACAGAGGTTCTGGTTAGTCAACAAAATGATGGACTGGGTATTAGGACTATCTTGTACCTCACTGGTACAAATTCACATAATTATGCTCTAATTGTATTTGAGAGAAAAGTTTTATTTTAACAGGAAGGGTGATATGTAGGAAGAGCTAAGGTGGGAGGAGTACGGAGTGGAAGAGAAGGAGTAAGGAGAGGAGGAGAAGGAGAGGAGAAGCTAGGTGATGAGAGAGAGAAAGAGAGAGAATGAAAGTGGGGGGACATGGAGGCAGATGTTCACGTGTCTTCACCAGTCAAAGATTGTTGATATGTCTAGGTTGAGTATTGGGTTACACTTCTGATTGAGCATTACCAAACTTATAAAACCTTTGACTAACATTTAAAAAATTGTATAAAAGCAAAAAGGAAAAAGGGGCATGGGATAGGGGTTTTCTAGGGAGAGGAGATGGGGAAATTGGATGGCATCTGAAATGTAAATAAAATATCCAAAAAATTAAATTAAAAAAAATAAAATAAATCTTAAATAGTAGAGTCTAATGTTATTGACAGGCTTTTTATGAGCCAGTGAGAAGCAAGAAACAATAAATAAAGCAGGACTCAATAACCACATCTATTTGTATTTCAATGACATTCCATGATTGAGTCTATATGACATTCATTGTTAAGGAAGGTTCAGTTTTCTGCCAAGGTTTGTTCCTGGTATATGATGTCACATACTGATAGATGACCTCCTACTTCAACTCAACAAGTTTGCATCTCTACTCTGAACTGAAATTTAGACATATTCTTCATAGCACTTTGTGTATCATCCAGAACTTGATTTGTGTTTTCTCAACAGCAGCATTCAATTCTTTTTATTATTGTCTACTGTAAATTAACATATGCCTTGAAAAGTAAAATTATACTGGATAATGATGGTATAGGCCTGAAGCCCCACCATTTGAGCGTGTAATACATGAGGACACTGGGTTCAAGGACAGTCTGGATACCTATGGAAACAATTTCTACAAGATTGGTAGAATTTCAGATTTTTCTTTATATTTTCAGAAGGGAGCTACTGACAGTAACTTGGAGAAAAAATATTCTTTTTTATCTGCCATATATTTACAGTATCAACTAAATAACTACAAACTGAATTGTAACGGAGTCAACTATTTGTTTTATCATCCTTAAATTTCATATGGGAAGTTCAGCAAAAATGAATTACTCTTGATCATTAGACAGACTGATTTAAAAAAAAACTATGCAAAGAGATAATTTACAACATCAGGTTGAATAAACAATCAGTGTGTTTTGCTAAGAGTCTGATTAATTCTAAATATAAATGTCTTGTTTAGTATGCACCATACTGTGTGCAGTCAATGTTCACTTTTTCCTCAGTGCCACAATGCTTTATTGGCTAGTCATGTTCTTCACACGTGGGCTGAGTATAATTGTAAAGCTTACAAAGACATCAAGTTTAGAAGTAATGCTCCCTAATAAACTTACAAAAAGTTATTTTAAAATTATGTAAGACAAATTATTTCTTTCAATAATAAGCTGAAAATTAGTAAGCTTTTCACCTTTGTGTAATTTTTCAGTGGGTGGATGAATAGTAAAACAAATATAATGTGTATCCAGGCATTTTATCTATATTGTATTTAAGTTTAATTCAAAATAAACCTGAACCTAAAATAAATAGAAAAAAAATAAAACTGTGTACATAATTTTTAAATGCCACTTTTCAGAAAGTGATGATTATCTTCAAATATATACATATATATCACAAAAATAAAACCATGAAATTCCCTTAGATAATAAAATATGATCTAATAATTAGGATCACTGCACAAGTCATCCATTTTGGTATCTATTTTTTCATATATATTATGTTACAAATGACTTTCACAATATACCTAATAGTAAGTGAGAAACTTCCAACTTTTTCTACCCCACTATGTCTTTCTTCTCAGCCTACTTGATTTGCAACAATTAACCAATTGCAAATCTATTTCCAGACAGACTTTCTCTCAGATGTGACTTCTAAATAACCTTTGCTTGTCTACAAGGTGCACAGATTTTCCCATCCTTAGCATTGAACTCTCTCATCGCTCAGTAAGTTTCTCTTTACTGTATTGAAATGTCACCTTCTGTAGAAATCCTTAGCCTTATCTGTTGCTAAGATTTAAGTCTTAAATGCACTTACTGTTTCTAACATGGATTTTCATAGCTGCCACCTTTCTTAATATTTCCCCCTTGTAACATACACCACTTTACTCATTACGTCAATGTATTTCTTTGTTAAAAATAATTCTCTTAGAGAAAGAAGATGAATTTTGTTCAGATCCATATCTTTGGCAGCATCATCGTGCTTGATTTATAGAATAAATAAATTGACAAGCAGCTGGTGGCAGTTCCAGAAGTATATCATCTACTTATCAAATAGGCAAATATGATGACACTGTGTTTACCTATAACTTCAAAGTTCTTTGCTTTGATCTTTGAAAATTATATAACACACACATTCCAATTAACTTCAGAGGGGTGGGAGGATGGTGAGTGCCCATTTTTATTTATTTGTTTATTATTTACTGAAAATTTAATACATATACACCATGTATTTTAGATCTTAGATTTCAATGTTTATATATGTATATATAGTGCTGTTAGGTGAGATAGGCTATGAAACTAAAAAGATAATCAGAGCCCACTAAGAAGAGTTGGGGTATAGAGAAGAATAAAAAGGATGTATGTCACCAAAGTGTAAGTGGGAAGGTCTAAAAGAAGGGATGTATAGAAGAAAGACAAAAAAAAAAAAAAAGAAAAAAAAAAAAGCCCTACCACAAATTTAATGAAATCTAATGTGTGTGTTTGTGTGTGTGTGTGTGTGTGTGTGTGTGTGTGTGTGTAGGGGGGATAGTTCTGATGCTTTGATTGGGACTCTGTTTTGCTGTCTCTGAAGGTTCTTGCCCCCAACTGGTTTTTGATCTACCAAAAAGGATGCCAGTGACCAATGGCTGGCCAGAAAGAAAGAGGCAGCACTTCAAGTTTCCTGCAGGACAGGAAAGATGAAGAGAAAAATCAAGATACTTGGGGTAGAGAGACAGAACAGACTTAGAGCTGCAGGGGTTATCTTCCAAAATGTGGACAGAGAAATAAAACAGCCCACAGAAGTGCAGCCAAAACCATTTTGAGCAGCAAGATCAATGGGCTTCACAGAATGAAACCAAGTAGCAAAGTTAAAGGTAGATTTGGAAGGTGTTTAGCTAGAAGCAGTGGAGCAAAGGGTACATTAGCCATGGGAAGCTTAGAAATGCCCAACCATTGAGCTAAAAGCATATTAGAAATAAGCTAATTTGTGTATGTATTTCATCCTTGGATCTGAGATAGCTCTGGGGCGGGTGCATGCCTGTGACTCACCATGAACTCAAAGCAGTACAGACAAAACTACAGAAGTATATGATGATGATGATGATGATGATGATGATGATGATGATGATGATGATAATTATATATATATATATGAATGGCTAAATTATACTTTTCAAAACATATCAGAAATTGATTTTCTTTTTTTTAAAGGTTGAATCTGTATAGGTAGCTTTAATTTTAACATTGTTTCTTTTTTTATTGGATATTTTATTTACATTTCAGATGTTATTCCCTTAACCCCATACCCCATCCTGCCCAGGAACCCCCATCCCATCCACCCTCCTCCAGCTTCTACAAGGATGTGCTCCACCTACTCCCCCACTCCCACCTCCCCACCTTCGAATTCCCCCACACTTGGCATCTGGCCTTCATGGGACTGAGGATCTCCTTTCCCACCTATGCCTGACAAGGCCATCCTCCCCTACATATATAGGTGGAGCCATAGGTTCCTCCCTATGTGCTCCCAGGCTAGTGGTTTAGACCCTGGGGAGCTCTGGTTGGTTGGTATTGTTGCTCTCCTCATGGGGCTGCAAACCCTTTCAGCTCCTTCAGTCTTCTCTCTAACTTCTCCATTGGGAACCCCTTGATCAGTTCAATGGTTAGCTGTGAGTATATGCCTCTAAATATATCAGATCCATGCAGACCTCTAAAGAGACATCCATATCAGCCTGCTGTCAGCATGCACTTAATGGCATTCACATCAGCTTCTACCTTTGGTGACTGCACATGGAATGAATACCCAGGTGAAGTAGTCTCCAGACAGCCCCTCCTTCATTTTCTGTCCCACACTTTATCTCCATATTTTCTCCCTTGAAAATTTTGTTATTCCTTCTAAGAAGTACCAAAGCACCCACACTTGGTCTTCTCTCTTCATGAGCTTCATGTGGTTTGTGAGTTGACTCTTGGGTATTTCAAGCTTCTGGGCTAATATCCAATTATCAGTGAGTGAATACCATGTGTTTTCTTTTGTTACTGGTTTACCTCACTCAGGATGATATTTTCTATTTCTATCCATTTACCTGAGAATTTCTTGAATTCATTGTTTTTAATAGCTGAGAAATATTCCATTGTGTAAGTATACCACATTTTTGTATCAATTCCTTTCTTGAAGGACATCTGCATATATATAACAAGGACACATGCTCCACTATGTTCATAGCAGTTATAATAGCCAGAAGCTGGAAAGTACCCCGATGTCCTTCAACAGAAATTGATTTTCTTTCCTGATAATTGTTGAAACTGCTTTACCTATATTTTGATAGCCTAATTTTTATATACACATAAGTAAAAATATGAATAACAACAAATGGAAATAGTTATCCATACCATTTAAGTCAGTATGTATTAGAACTTCAGCATACTGATATTAAATGTATATTCCTCAATCACAAGAAAGCTTATATTGTTTATAATCTTTTAAACTTAGCTTTTTAAGTTATTTTCATTTACTTTACCTTCTTTGACAACAAGATAGTCTTTATGATAAGTAACTACATATTTTTTTTGAAATAGACCCTTAGGATTAGTTTGTTTATGGTGTTTATAATTATTTTACAACATCAAGTTTTTGTCTGTTAAAAATATTTATTGGTACTTTAAGTGTTCTAAATATAGTTTATATACATTCTATGGTAAACAACCAAGAAAGCAAATATTTTTACATTCACACAACATCCATCTTGCTTTAAAAGGTGAAAACATGTGCATTATAATGCAATTCATGGTAGACAAGAGGGATGTTAAACAGGCTGATGGGAAAGGAAATGTGATGTAGTCAAATATTTATATTGAGATGCTCAACAAAGATCTACCTACAAAGAGTATTTGAATACAACCTTACAGAATGTATGTTTACAAAACATCCTAAGATGGAGTTACTGAAAAAGAGAAAGGGCATTTGAAGGAAAAGCATAATCAAGTCCAGAGAATTTCTGACTTGTTCAAAGAGCAGAAAGTCGTACTGACATAGGAGATTAGAAATAAAGTCCAAGTTGTCCTAGTATGGATGTGCAGGAGTGCTGCACTATTAATTCTCTTTAGATCCTACTCTTATGGAACTGGAAAGTCTCCACTGTATGACAAAAGGAGCACCAGGAATGAACTGATGTTTTAAACTGATTTTTCTCGCTTCTGTGGCAGTCTATAATGTCAGATAAAGAGACAGATGTGATTACAAGCTACACTAGAAGAGAAATAGAGAATAATAAACATAACCAGTGCACTCGGGTGGCTGATAGAGACACAGTAAATTCTCAATTTATTGCTATATCAAATGTGTGCAAGAAGTACATAGTGAAGGGCCTGGTGAGACGGATCAGCAGGTATCTGATTGTCCAAGACCGGCAACATGAGTTCATGCCCCCAGAACCCACATCGAGAGAACAAACACCCACAAGTTGTCTTCTGACCTCATATGTGCACTGTGACATGCCTGCCCATATATGAATGAATGAATAAATGAATGAATGAAATGAGAAAGAAGAGTGAGATCTATCATAATGTCAAGCTTCATCAGCTTGAAGAAAATGTGCTATTTATGAGATGGGCAAACACAAGATGAGCAAGTTACCTAAACCATGACCAATCTCTAGCTCCTTCCATCTGATATGCATGTTTCAGGGCTAAATAGGCAATGGAATGAACTTATCAGGAATTCAAAGAAGTCTTGAATTGAGATGCCAGGCTGGGATGCAGGCCTTGCCATGCAGATTGTAGTTCAAATAAATGTTTTTACTCATATATAATCCTAATTATAATTTCATTTTATCATTTCAGTAAATATCTATTCATGGAATATTGAGTTAAGATTTTTATGATTGTATCATTTAAAATATCTTCCACAAATACTGTGTCTCTTTAAGCTTTTTTGCATTTATAAATCCTCTGCCTATTTGCATATGTTAATTTAGATAAAACTACATATGTATGTAGATACATAAATACATGAATACAATTTTCACTTGTATTTTAAAGTTCATTGCACAATTGTGAACATATGTTTGGTTAGAAACCAAGTATAAATATCATATATATATATATATATATATATATATATATATATATGTCATATATATACATATATATATGTATATATACACACACATATATATATGTATATATATACAGATAGAGAGACAGAGATAGACATAGATAATTTATGCATACACATGTATATGTCATAAATCTGAAGAACTTTGATAAGTAGATAACATTCATGGGAAGCACAAATTTTATTTTACTGAGGTTAAGAAATATATATATCTATATACATATATGTATATATATAAAATGGTTAGAAAAACAAAATAACAATGAAATGCTGTCAAACATTTTCATGAAAAAAAATGGAGTTTTACATAACTTTTCAAAAGCAACTCACAAAAGTATTTTTTCTATTTAGAACGTAATTTAGGGTTTGTTTTAGAATGGAATTTTTAAAAAACCTATAGAATAATAGAATGTTAATCAGCTTAATAATTAATTATATTTAAAAACAAAAATAATAAGCACTGTACTGGAGGCAAACTATATACACTTAATGATACACACTCCTTTATTTACATTCATCCGTAAAAAAAAGAGCGACATTTCACTTGAAAAAAGTTGGTATTCATTTCAGATAATCATGTAATGTGTTGAAAATATTATTTAGCATATTTGCCTACTTTCAAGCTGTGTTCAAATTACAATGCCCTTTTTTATATCTCCAATCTCTTTCGTCCACCCCACTAATTTTCCTTAGAAAGCTTATAATCAGTATAATAATTTTGAAATCTATTGTATATTCCTCAGCTTCCATTTAAACCACTTAATTCATTGTCACCTCTGATTCAAAGGAAAAAATTGCAACATTACTATATAGCATCATAATATCAATGTGTGATATATGTAGCATGGAACTATTTTTGACTTATATACCCTCAGCTTCCTTTCTCCAAACTCCGCTCTATTTAAGGAAAGCTGATAATGAGTGGTAAGTAGACAAACATTCCAGGGAAAGCACATCGTCTCCATTTGACATTTTAAAATTGTATTTAAATAATACCCTTGTAGTCTTAATGCTAAACAGAGGAATATCTGGTAATTAGAAAATGCTGAGACAGCACAGAGAGTCTGCGGCACTTGTTTTATATTAGCTTTCTCTGTTGACAATACTTCATATGCAAAACTATCAACAAATGGGGAAAGGTGAAGAATAATAGTTGGGTCTGGAGGTTTAATTTGTCTTCAAAGTTCTCATCTGAAAGGCAATGAGAATAAGGTCATCAAAATACATAAACATGCGGTGTGCAGTAACACTTGAATGTGTTCAGATAATGTTGCTGCACAGTGTTAATAGAGTCCTTTCAAATAAATATACTTTCAGTCAGAATTTATTGCAATTTTTACTTCTTAGTGTTTTGTGATTTCTAAACAATGTGTATACCCTTGATAAAGATTGTACCCTTGCTTTTCTGAAATCTCTCTAATATGATGGTACTTTTTTCAGTTAGGATTTTAATGGGCAGGTAATATGCTATGCTATCTGTAGACAGCTGTTAGGTTTGGAGATAGTGCAGCATATAAAACTTATTTCTCCCTTGACAATTTTCTCATACAATTTCATGATGAAAATATGTAAATAAAAGAAGCTGAATTTTCCAGGACTGAAAAATCTATTCTCTTAGTTTA
This sequence comes from Arvicanthis niloticus, assembly GCF_011762505.2. NCBI lineage: Eukaryota > Metazoa > Chordata > Mammalia > Rodentia > Muridae > Arvicanthis > Arvicanthis niloticus. Next base: position 29,240,534 of record NC_047673.1, read on the forward strand.
CTTCTATAAAACAAAACTGTAAAACAAGGAGAGGAGAGGAGAGGAGAGGAGAGGGAGAGGGAGGGGGAGGGGGAGGGGGAGGGGGAGAGGGGGAGAGGGGGAGAGGGGGAGAGGGGGAGAGGGGGAGAGGGGGAGAGGGGGAGAGGGGGAGAGGGGGAGAGGGGGAGAGGGGGAGAGGGGGAGAGGGGGAGAGGGGGAGAGGGGGAGAGGGGGAGAGGGGGAGAGGGGGAGAGGGGGAGAGGGGGAGAGGGGGAGAGGGGGAGAGGGGGAGAGGGGGAGAGGGGGAGAGGGGGAGAGGGGGAGAGGGGGAGAGGGGAGAGGGGGAGAGGGGGAGAGGGGAGAGAGGGAGAGAGGGAGAGAGGGAGAGAGGGAGAGAGGGAGAGAGGGAGAGAGGGAGAGAGGGAGAGAGGGAGAGAGGGAGAGAGGGAGAGAGGGAGAGGGAGAGAGGGAGAGGGAGAGGGAGAGGGAGAGGGAGAGGGAGAGGGAGAGGGAGAGGGAGAGGGAGAGAGAGAGAGAGAGAGAGAGAGAGAGAGAGAGAGAGAGAGAGAATGCGACTCACTGAAAAGAAACAGTATAGAATTCAAGAACAATGTACAACATCATTGTATTTTGGAAAAGGAGTCAATGTGCTCTTTCTTGCAAAAACCAAAGTTGAACGTTTATTTTCTTAGTTTAGCATTCGTTGTGCCATTAAGGCTCTAATTGCTTGTTCTCTCATGTAACTTGGAAGAATAATAATTGTGCTATATATAAAAAAAATTAAACTGGTTCCACATAGATTTATATCAGAACATGGGAAAATGTCAAGATCAAAACGTTTTAGTTGTTTCATAACAAATTTGGAAATCCATATTAAGGAATTAAAACATATGGATTCCTCACATGCCCTGTGAATTTTATCTTCTAGTTCCTTAAGAAAATCTTGAAGCAAATGGACTCCATGTTTCCTTAAAAATTTAGCATTCGTTTTTCTTTCCTTATTATTTATTTGTTTATTTTTTACACTCCATAACCCTTCCCACGCATCTACCCTTCAACTCTTCCACATCCCTTACCTCCTCCCCACCACTCTGTCTCCAGGCTGTCCACACCCCCCTAGATTCCAGCCCACCTGACCTCTAAACTCCCTGGTGCCTCCATTCTCTTGAGAGTTAGGTGCATCATCTCTGATTGAACTGAGATCCAACAGTCCTCTGCTGTACATGTATGTGTTGGGGGCCTCATATCAGTTCGTGTATGCTGCCTTTTTGGTGGTCCAGTGTTTGAGAGATCTCGGGGATACAGATTAATTGAGACTGCTGGGCCTTATACAGGATTGCCTTTCTCCTCAGCTTTCCCCTAACTCAAACACAGGGGTCAGCTGTCTATTGGTTGGGCACAAATATCTGCATGTGACTCTTTTAGCTGCTTGTTGGGTCTTCCTTCCAGAGGGCATCATGATAGGTCTCGTTTTGTGAGCGCTCTATAGCCTCAGTGATAGTGTCAGGCCTTGAGACTTCCCCTTGAGCTGGATCCCACTTTAGGCCTGTTGCTGGACCTTCTTTTCCTCAGGCTCCTCTCCATTTCCACAAATTTAGCATTTTCTAACCTTACAGTCATGATAAGATTGGCTGATAATTGATGAGGTTTTGCTATCACTGGCAAAACTGCTAGTCCAGTTTCTGATTACAATGGTGTTTTTGTTGCTTTTTAAACTATGCAGCAGTCAGCTTAATGACAGGAATTCCCTAAAGGTCTTTGTGAATATGTTTTCTCACTTCAAAAAGAGGCTCCAGCCACATACATAGCAGAGGATGGCCTTGTCCTGCATCTCTGGGAGAAGAAGCCCTTGGTCTTGTAAAGGTTCAATGCCTCAGTGTAGAGGGCTGCCAGGAAGGGAGGCAGGAGTGAGTGGGTGGATGGGAGAACACCTTCATAGAAGCAGAGGTAAGGGTGATGGGATAGAGGGTTTCTAGGGAGGAAACTGGGAAAGAAGATAACATTTGAAAAGTAAATAAAGAAAATATCCAATAAAAAGAAACATGAATAGATAAAATAACCAACAGAAATATGAAAAAGTAAAAAAAAAAAAAAAAAAAAGAAATTCAAAAATAGAGACCTTTATGACATTTTCCTGGAGGATCCAAGTTGGCCTGATCTGTTTATGTGGATCAGTAAAACTTTAAAAAAAATATTAGGTCAACAATCTGAGGGAAAAAAATGATTGGAGGACATAGACCAAAAAGATAGCTGGTTTCAAAGATGGAGAAATTTTCTAAATGTGGAGAATTATTTGAAGCTTTTAAAATCCTGAATTATAAATATATTTTAAAAAATAAGTAAAATTTAAGAAATGGTAAGATTTACTTTGGCCTAAAGACTAGATTGTACAATCCATCATGTGAAGTGCAGTATGATGCATGCTACAGCTCCAGATACTCCTCCTCCTCCTCCTCCTCCTCCTCCTCCTCCTTCTCCTCCTCCTCCTCCTCCTCTTCTTCTTCTTCTTCTTCTTCTTCTTCTTCTTCTTCTTCTTCTTCTTCTTCTTCTTCTTCTTCTCCTTCTCCTTCTCCTCCTCCTCCTTCTCCTCCTCCTCTGTCTTCTCCTCCTCCTCCTCCTTCTTCTTTTTCATTGTATTATATTGTATTTTATTAATCTATTTATCTTAAATTTTTTCCAATCTGCTTTTATACCATTTTAATTACATGTAAGTATTAAGGTCAGTTCTAGGTTGAGAAATTAGCAATACAGTAGATGCAAATAGTCAAGGAACAAACAAGACAATAAACACAAATAGTCAACAACAAAAAAAAAAAAAAAAAAAAAAAAAAAACAAGCAAGGCAATAAACAGAGTCCTTGTGATCACTGTTTCTAAGGGCTTATCAAGATGACCAAAATATCTGAGCCTACTTCCCTGTTCTAACCCAAAGTCATTTTCATGCCTTAAACCTAATTCCTTGATCTAGCCTAAGATTTAGATTCCTGCCTTAAATTACTTCTTTGTTCTAATGTAATGTCGGATTCCTGCCTGAAACCTTGTCCTTGGCAATGTATTCTATATGAATCAGGTTTGCAACCCATAGAATGGTGATACACTCATTCACAGGAGCTCTTCCTGTGTTGGGTCACATTATCTAGATACTCCCACACAGCCATGTCCAGAGGTTTGTCTCCTAGATCATTCTAGAACTCATCAAGCTGACATTTGAACCATCACAGCTTCTGCCTGCGTCATGCAGAAAGGAAACAGTCTCCATGTCAGTTGCCTTTGCCTCATGAGAGCTCGGTCATTATTTTCACCAAAGCAAATAGGGAAATAAAAGATTGAACATAGTTTTACAACACTAGAATTAGAGTAAATTTTTACAATAGGAAATGGTAGAAGCTTTTAAAAATTGTATTATCTTTTTAGAAGATATTACCATGATTTAATCAGTTTTAATTCTAAACTATGAATAATTATTAACTTCTATCTGATTACCATAACCTTAAGAATTTGCATAAGTGTATAAATATTATTACTATTTATTGATTTTCCAATTGTGAGCACCAGATAAGTGAAACTAAGGACCATACTGATGAAACCAAGCTTTAGTGATGATAATTATGATCTTACAATACCAAATATCATAAAAATCTTAAAAAGGATAAGTAATATAGTGCCCCACTCTTTTTCTAACATAGCAAAAATAGAACTAGACCCTAGTAATCAGTTATTTGCAAGACTGGGATATTTTCCTATGGTATTAAAACTCAAATTTCACAGTTTGAGTGACTTTTTATTCACTCACTTTCATTCATCACATTCACTCTATCACAAGACATTTTCTTTCTTTTGCTTTTAAGTGTTTCACTACACCCATCACTATGAATTCTCACCACTGGTATCTGCATGAAAGGGAGCTGGTAGCTTGAATGGAATTTCCATTAAAGAGAACTCAAGTCATTCCACTAAAAACATGGAAAATGCTTAATGAATTGGAGTCATAGAGCTTTCATCTGTGGTATGCATCTAGGTTCTAAGATTAATAAAAATCAAATATAAGACATTCAATGAACACAAGAGATGTAAAACTGCTCTTATCTTACCAAGCCTTTGTCTATAGAAGTGAATATTAATATTCAAATAAAAAATAACTGATTTGATATGGGTAGCCTGTGACTTAAGGGACTATAGCAAATTCATGGCTTGGAGTTTATTTTTAGGGTGATATATATATATATATATATATATATATATATATATATATATTTAACAGACAACAGTCCAGATTACCTTACATGGATAGTTGGTTTTCAAAATGTCAGAAGTCCACAGAATTGACGTTAAAACATTTCTGTATTAATGCTCAATTTGATTAGAGACCTCTCTGCTCCTGACAGCTTCCTGTCTTGGATTCTAAGAAGAAATTGAGCATCTTTGGAGTTACTCCAGTTGTGGTAAGACAGCCACTAGGCAAAAATTGCCTCTTTCCATCTACAGACAAATTACTGTCCAGAAAAGGACACACTTGCAGAATAGTCGACTGATTATATCTGCCTAGACAGAATAATCAGCCCTTAATAATTCTGCATCACTAAGGTCTCTCAGATGATTCTGGGCCAGAAGGCTGAAGATCAGATGCTCCAACGTTTTGTAGTATAGGGAATGTCCAGGTGTTCAGTGGTCTCTATAAATTGGCTAAGTTTTAGAAGCTATGCTTTGTGCTTCCCATAATTTTAGTTAACTCAGTCATTCTGGATTTCTGACGGGGTTGAAAACATATAGTCTCATAGTCAATCCAGGCTATTTACTTTGAGAGAAACGATCTGAGTGGATGGTTTTCAGCTGACATTCATTCTAAAGCCAAGAAAAAAGCCAGGTTCAGAACTAAGTGTTTTAGTTAGGAGAGATGACAGAGGTTCTGGTTAGTCAACAAAATGATGGACTGGGTATTAGGACTATCTTGTACCTCACTGGTACAAATTCACATAATTATGCTCTAATTGTATTTTGAGAGAAAAGTTTCATTTTAACAGGAAGGGTGATGTAGGAAGAGCTAAGGTGGGAGGAGTAAGGAGAGGAAGAGAAGGAGTAAAGAGAGGAGGAGAAGAAGGAGAGAAGAAGCTAGATGATGAGAGAGAGAAAGAGAGAGAAAGAGAGGGGAGACATGGAGGCAGATGTTCACGTGTCTCCACCAGTCAAAGATAGTTGATATATGTAGGTTGGGTATTGGGTTACATTTCTGATTGATCATTATCAAACTTATAAAGCCTTTGATTAACATTTTAAAAAAATTGTATAAAAGCAAAAAGGAAAAGAGGGCATGGGATAGGGGTTTTCTAGCGAGGGGAAATTGCGAAAGTGGATGGCATCTGAAATGTAAGTAAAATATCCAATAAAAAACAAAAACAAAAACAAATGTTCTCAGTAATTCCCTTAAGCCACTGAAGTTAAAGATGAGGATGACCATTCAGATCCTGCTTCAGTTGTCTTTAAAGAACATGCTTCAAAAATATACTAACCTATCATTATATATTAAATAGTGCAAAAATAAGGGAAGAGGTTAGCTATACTTTTGCACTACTTAAAAAAAAAATAAAAAGGATAACCCCGGTCCCTTGGGTGACAATCCAAGTGAGAAATATACAAGGAATGGCTGGAAATTTGTTCCCAACCAGTCCTTGCTGATTTCCGTGATCATAAGTCTCCCTTACTTTTGGATGAGTTTCAGCCTCTCACACGTGTAGCACAGCAATCAAAAATAACCCTGGATGAAAAATTATTGGAATCACTGGGTGATCCTTTATAGCTCCAGATGTGCATAATTTGGTTGCTTAGTTCTATGGTGTTATGAAAAATACTCCAGAAGAAGTGTTCATTATTCTACTGTATAAAAAAAAATCAGTGAATGAATAATACTCTAAACCCTTTTTATTTATTTATTTTTATTGAATATTTTATTTATTTACATTTCAGATGTTATCCTTTTCCCCTATTTCCACCCTCCAGACATCCCCTATCCCATCTCCCCTCCTCCTACTTCTATGAGGGTGTGCCCTCACCCACCCACCTACTCCCACCTCCCTGCCCTTGAATTAACTCACACTAGGGCATCCAGTCTTCACAGGACCAAGAAACCCCTCTCACACCTATGCCTAATGAGGCCATCCTCCCTTACACATACAGCTGGAGCCATAAGTCCCTCCCTGTGTGCTCCCAGGCTGGTCCCTAGGAACTCTGGTTTATTGGTATTGTTGCTCTCCCCTAGGAGCTAAAAACCCCTTCAGCTCCTTCAGTCTTCTTACTCCTCCATTGGGAACTCCTTGATCTGTTCAGTGGTTAGCTGCTAGAACCCACCTCTGTATGTCAGGCTCTGGCAGAGCCTCTAAGGAAACAGCTATATCAGGCTCCTGTCAGCATGCACTTCCTGGCATCCACATCAGCTTCTGCCTTTGGTGACTGCGCATGTCATAAAAACCCAGGTGGAGCACAATCCAGACAGCCTCTCCTTCAGTTTCTGTTCCACATTTTGTCTCCATATTTGTTCCTTGAGTATTTTGTTACTCCTTCTAAGAAGGACCTAAGCACCCACACTTTGGTCTTTCTTCTTCATGAGCTTTATGTGGTCTGTGAGTTGTATCTTGGGTACTGCAAGCTTTTGGGCTAATATCCAATTATCAGTGAGTTCATACCATGTGTGTTCTTTTGTTATTGGGTTATCTCACTCAGGATGATATTTTCTAGTTCCATCTATTTGCCTAAGAATTTCATAAATTCATTGTTTTTAATAGCTGAGTAGTACTCCATTGTTTAAACGTACCACATTTTCTTTATCGATTCCTCCTATGAAAGACATCTGGGTTCTTTCTAGCTTCTGGCTATTGTAAATAAGGCTGCTATGAACATAGTGAAGCATATGTTCTTGTTATATGTTGGAGCATCTTTGGGGTATATGCCTAGGAGTGGTGTAGCTGGGTCCTCAGGTAATTCTATGTACAATTTTCTGAGGAACTGCCACACTGATTTCCAGAGTGGTTGTATCAACTTGCAATCCCACCAAAAATGGAGGAGTGTTACTCTTTCTTCACATTCTCACCAGCATCTGCTATCACATGAGGTTTTGATCTTAGCCAGGGTTGTTTTGATTTGCATTTCCCTGATGTTGAACATTTCTTTACGTGCTTCTCGATCATTCAAGTTTTCTCAGTTGAGAATTCTTCATTTAGCTCTTTACCCCATTTTTAATAGGGTTTTTTGGTTGTCTGGAGTCTAATTTCTTGAGTTCTTTTTATATATTGGATATTAGCCTTGTATCAGATGTAGGATTGTTAAAGATCACTTCCCAATCTGCTGGTTGCTGTTTTGTCCTATTGACAGTGCCCCTTGCCTTACAGAAGCTTTGCAATTTTATGAGGTCCCATTTGTCAATTCTTGATCTTAGAGCATAAGCCATTGATGTTCTATACACGAACTTTTCCCCTGGGCTCAAGTATTTGAGGCTCTTCCCTAACTTCTCTTCTATTAGTTTCAGTGTATCTAGTTTTATTTGAAGGTTCTTTATCCACTTGGATTTGAGCTTCGTACAAGAAGATATATATACCTTTTCTTAGCATCTCATGGTACCTTCTCCAAAATACACCATATAATTGGTGACAAAACATGCCTCAATAGATATAAGAAGATTGAAATAATCCCTTGCATCCTATCAGATCACAGCGTACTAAGGTTGATCTTCAATAATAACAAAAACATTGGAAAGCCCACATACATGTGGAAACTGAATAATGCTCCACTCAATGATAACTTGGTCAAGAAAGAAGAAAGAAATTAAAGAATTTTTAGAATTTCATGAAAATGAAGGTACATCATACCAAAACTTATGAGACACAATGAAAACAGTGCTAAGAGAAAAACTCATAGCTCTAAGTGCCTACAAAAAGAAACTGGAGAGCGCATATACTAGCAGCTTGAAAACATACCTGAAAGCTCTAGGACAAAAAGAAGCAAATACACCAAAAAGGAGAAGACAGCAGGAAATAATCAAACACAGGGCTGATACCAATCAAGTAGAAACAAAATAACTATACAAAATATCAACAAAACCAGGAGCTGGTTCTTTGAGAAAATCAAGAAGATAGATAAACCCTTAGCCAGACTAATCAGAGGGAACAGAGACAGTATTCAAATCAATAAAATCAGAACTGAAAAGGGAGACATATCAATAGAAACTGAGGAAATTAAAAAAATCATCAGAGCCTACTCCAAAAACCTATACTCAACAAAACTGGAAAATGTGGAGGAAATGGACAAATTTCTAGACAGATGTCACATACCAAAGTTAAATCAGGAACAGATAAACTATCTGAACACTTCCATCACCACTACAGAAATAACAACAGTCATTAAAAGTCTCCATACCAGAAAAAGCCAAGGACCAGATGGTTTTAGTGCAAAATTTTATCAGACCTGCAAGGAAGACCTAATACCAATTCTCTTCAAACTATTCCACAAAACTGAAACAGAAGGAACACTACCCAATTCTTTCTATGAAGCCACAACTATGGTCATACCTAAACCACACAAAGATACAGCAAAGAAAGAAAGTTTCAGACCCATCTAGTTTATGAATATTAATGCAAAAATACTCAATAAAATTCTTGCAAACTGAATCCAAAATCACATCAAAACAATCATCAACCACGATCAAGTAGGCTGTGTCCCAGGAATGCAGGGATGGTTCAATTTATGGAAATCCATCAATGTAATCCACTGTATAAACAAACTCAAACAAAAAAACCACATGATCATCTCACTAGATGCTGAGAAAGCATTTGAGAAAATTCACTACCCCTTCATGGTAAAAGTCCTGGAAAGATCAGGAATTCAAGGCCAGTAACTAAACATAGTAAAACCAATATACAACAAGCCAGTAGCCAAAATCAAACTAAATGGAGAGAAACTTGAAGCAATTCCACTAAAATCTGGGACTAGACAAGGCTGCCCTCTCTCTCCCTATCTATTTAATATAGTATTGGAAGTCCTAGCCATAGCAATTAGACAACAACAACAAAAAAAAAATCAAAGGGATACAAATAGGAAAGAAAGAAGTCAAAATATCATTATTTTCAGATGAAATCATTGTATACTTATGTGACCCAAAAACTTTCACCAAAGAATTTTTAAACCTGATAAACAATTTCAGCAAAGTGGATGGATATAAAATTAATTCAAAAAAATCCTCCATCATCAACATGAGAAGTGATTTTAAATAAGAATCGTGCTTTTCTGGTATCATGGGGTATCCAGAACTGGGTTCTGATGATGCTGGGTAAACTTGATTTCTGTTGCTTATGTTCTTGCACTTGCCTTTTGTCGTCTGGTTATCTCTAGTACTACCTGCACTCACTGTCTCTTATTGGAGCCTGTGTCTCTTGTTATCTTGGTTGTGTCAGAACTCCTCAGAGTCCAGCTGTCTCTGTGATTCTGCTATCCTGAGATCCTGTGTGAAAGAGATCCTGGGGCTCATGCTGCCTTTGGGATCCTGAAATCCTGTGATCCCGAGTGTGTTAGAGACCCTGGGAGTCCGGCTTCCTCAACTGCTCTGAGTTCAGTGGTTCCTCTAGAATTGGTCAGAATATGGTGTCTTCACAGGAGCAGACCCCTCTCCACCCTTCTAACAAGAAATCTAAAACACAGGCATTTATTTCTCAGTTTTACTTTTTGACAGCCTGAAGATTACAGAATAAAGGGGAATTATATTTTTAAAATATATTTAAATAAAATTGAAACACAAGTGTATGCTAAATACAAGTTCACTTTTATACTTTTCAAATATACTGCTTGAATTTAGTTATCCAGATCAGTTAAACAACAATGACTATATTCATTTATTATTTTGTGTCAGAATTTTATTGTGAATAGCATTATTATTTAAATTTCAGCAGAAGCTGTTACAGAAGTTTAGATATAATTTTAAATTACTATAAAATATAGTTACATTATTAATTAATTAAATAAATATGGTATGTTGTAGTAATTATTAATGTTACTAATTGCATTAATTTTGAACTAGTTATTCTATCTAGTGTGACAGTCAAGAATATGAACTCCATAGTGTTGATTCTAGGGCTTAAGTAAGGACACTACATACATAATATGAGATAAGTTATTCATCCAAACATATGATTGAATATAATAGTTTGAAGGAATGCTTGAATTAAATGTGTGAATTAGAACATGCCATGGTACAATGAGCAAAGTGTGAGGAATGAAGAAAAAGGCACCCTATATGATAGTCCAATTCTTATGAAAAACTTCTCAGCTATTTACTAACAAAATAAAATATCTAAGGTACAATAATGTTTTCTCAGAACAATAACAACAAGAATATCCTAAAAGATGTATGTTGTATATGAAAGTATAATGATACAAGGAAGAATAATAATCCATTGCTACATTGTATACTAATGGAAATACAGAAATAATTTGTTAACTTGCTACTATTAAAAATCATTAACCTCTACATAAATAATATTTTATGCTGGGACATTTGCCATGTGCTTTTCAAACCTATTATGTCTCGAATGGAGTTTAAACTTACAGTTGCAGATGGCAGGTGTCTCAACTAAGGTTCTTTATGGGTCCCTATGGTAGCTTTCAAAATATCAAAGTCTGACCCTCATCACTGGAAATATAATTGATTTATCCATTGTGGAAATTGGACATTTATGCTTATTAAAACTTATTATGGTATTTAAATTCAGCTAATGTGTTTACACACACACACACACACACATACACACACACAAAAGACAAAACTACTAGTTGAAAAGATTATTTGAAAGTACAGTCATCTGGGCAGTGGTGGCGAATTCCATTAATCCCAGCACTTGGGAGGCAGAGGCAGGAGGATTTCTGGGTTTTAGGCCAGCCTGGTCTACAGAGTAAGTTCCAGGACAGCCAGGACTATACAAAGAAACCCTGTCTCCAAAAACAAAAAGAAAGTACAGTCTCTTAATTCAAAATCTTTCTAATGTATTGGACTTGATGAAGGTACCAAAATAAATTAAAGTAGGAAGCATTCATTCTCCAAACAGAAAGGAAATGACTAAATTAATATGGGTTGGTGTGATTATTAATGTAGATTGTGTATTGGACAGCATTTTGATTCAATTAGTACACTAGCTTCTGGTTTTGCTTGTTCAGAGCTATCTACATTAGGATAATTGGGGTAGGAAAATGAATGAAAGATATAAGCAGGACTATTCCCTGGGCTAGGAACCTATGATCAATATAAACAAGAAAAGGAGACAGCATTGAAATTCCTTGCTCAGTTTCCTAACAGAAGATGCAGTCAAGGTGGACTGTAGTTTGCAACACTGAGCTACAATAATCTCTTTCCTAAGCTGCTTTGGTCAAACATTTATTTTTGTTCTGACAAAGGAACAAATACTGGTAGGAGAACATCATTTAGATTATTTATGTTTTGTTTTGATCATCTTGCAAATTTAATTTTCTCTCATCTAGAAATGAAGATTTTAAAAAATAAGGTTAAACTTTCTCATCTGTTCAATGGTGAAGGTGCCTGGAGAAGCGTATGAGTTTTTTTTGTTTTTTTTTTTTTTTTTTTTTTTTTTTTTTTTGTTCCTACTTCCTATCTCTAATCCTTCAACACTTAGTCAAAAATTGTTAATGATATGGCTATAGTATCAGATAGAGTGTTGGTATAAATATCAAACCTATATTTCTTTTATATTTAACATGAAAATTTTCCTCAATATGTCTATGTTTCTTTACAACTTTAAAAAAGGAGGATACTGAGCATTATAACATGGCTTTGACAGTATCCCACTATATATCCCAGCTATCCTCAAACATCCTACTGTCTCAGAGTTGTGAAGGTGACAATTATATTTGTATGTGACCACATCCATGTCATGTATATATTTTTAAGACAAAGTATCTAAATAAATGATACTATTATTACCAATTTATTATATTTGCTATTTTTCTGGACATTCTTGTTTAAAATATGCAAATCACAAACATAGAGTTTAAGAAATATTAATAGATGCATTTCTCTGTACTAATCAACATACAGCTGCATTACCCAGCTTGACCCCTTTACACTTTATGTAACATTCTGTAAAACAATGCACTACAATTTGGAATGAGGCCCTTTTTTCTGTTTTAAAAGAATTCATTTTTTTTCAGTTTGTGTACATTGAAAAAGTTCTTCAACTGTCTCCATAGTTCATTCTATTTTATAGGTCTAAATACAAATGCAATTTGTATTTCCATTCATTCATAAGTCACAATTTCTAGAACATAATGAACTTCTGGGTCTTTATTAGGCACAATGAATCTACCTCCAAGAAGAGCACTCACTGTGCTGCTGTACAAACAAGAAGCAATTTCAATTTTTAAAATACACTGGCTTGTGTAGCTATCTCTTTTAAGTGTATCTTCCTAATCTCTTTCTAATCTCTTTCTATCCAGTTCTGTTAAATATTCTCCTTCTTCAACAGTATTTGTAAAGGAGTATATTTTTAAATTAATGCTATCTACTTATATGAGAATCATATTGAAGAGAAAAGAATCAAGCATAAACATGGTTCATATGTGTAAACTGATTCTGCTGGTAAGGCATTATGAAGAAGTAACCTTTTTTAGAAGTAAATTTTAATTTGAGTTTAAATGAGGAAATAGATGTTTCTACACAAAGAGTGATAAGCATTTCTGCACTGGGAACAGACTGGTATATCAAGAAGCTACATGCAGGGAGAGCTGAGAATTCGTCTGATTATCAGGAAGCAAGTGATGTAAGTTATCAAGGAAGATTTGGCATGTCTCTGACAAACAATTGGCACTATTCTGAGCCACTGAAAAACTGAGAAACAATTGACATGATTAGGTTATGGTCTTAAAATATTCTTTTGGTTTCAGCATGAAGAATAAATTGAAATTGCAAGAATAATGTAAAACACTGCAGTTGGATTTGTGTGACAGAAATAGACATGAAACAATTTCAGAATATGTATGAGTTAGAATCAAAAAGATTGTTAAATGGATTACATAAGAGATGAGGGAGAGTCAAGTTTAGGAATAATTTCCTGGTGTCTGGTGTAATATCATGAGCAGAAATATCAGTCTACAGACAGCGAGTACTACCTGAGTACTAGCTTATTATATGTAAAAGAATGATTCAGTATTTGGTAACTCCGGTGAAGAAGAATGTATGTTATATATTCATGATAATCTGTAGGCAGTGAAAAAATTGATATGGAAGCTGAAGAAGAAATTTGTTCTAGTGAAACAAATGTGTTATAGCTTTAATCCTCAAAGAAAAAAATTCCATTTTAGTGAAGACAATATGGTATATGAAGAAAAAGCTGCCAAGATTCAAGTTCTGTTTGAATGGGAGGTGGATTGTTTTCTTTGTCTTCTTTTTGTTATTACAACGTTTCAGTTATTTTTAAAAGGAAAAGCCATTTTCTGGCTTTGAAAAGCCATCTGTAGAGGAATTGAAATTGTATTTCCCCAGTCACTTACATATGTCACAGAAAATAGAAAAAAAAATCAAAATTATTGCTCACCTGAACTCTTCACCCATACTGGATGGCTTTCCTGTGCTAGGAGGTGCTATGTGTGTCAGTAGAAGAGAAAGGTAATTGCCAATCTTACCCAGATATGAATCCTGAAAACTAAATGGTCAGCATGTCAAAACATGCCAACTGGCAAAATTGTAGCATGAATATTATGGCCTTAACCAACCAGTTTCTTATTGGAGGTTAAGTCTTGATTTACAAATTGAAATCCACACCTGACATTTTTATTTCTCAAGAAACATTGACTAGTTATCTCCATAGGTTCCAAAAGAAAACTTAATAATATTAATTTGCTAAAGGGATGTAGTAGACACTTCTAATGATGTTTCATCATGTGTACAATTGATTACATCTATAGAACCTCATCAGAGAAGTTTCTCGAGAGGTTGCAAATTAACAAGATAAACTAAAAGTGCTCAGAGTACAAGGAAAAAAAAAGGACATTGCAGAATGTTCCATCTGACCTAGAGCCACTTTATAACATCCCCCTTTCCCAGTGAAAAGGATCATTAAGGAAGACAGTGATCAAATAGAGCCTATATGCCCATTTCAATGGATGAGGATGATTACAACTTCTGGAAACAGAAGGGTAGTTTGCACATATGACTTCACAGAAGGTGATAGAATTTAAACAATAGGCAATAAACAAAGACCTGCACTTATCAAAGGAACTACTGACAATTCAAACCTGCTATGAGAGAAATATTTGGTTTATTTTAAGGGTGTATCTACTGGTGGTTTGACCACATAGCTGTCCAGTTCCACGGTCAAGAGTATATGGGCAGCACCAATTGTACTTGATGGGTTTAAAAGGAAGAGGGGTACAACCTTGAATCAGTTGGAAAGGGGTGTGTTGATCTGAGATTAGTCAATGGGATTCTTAATATGATTAAAGCACTTATTACAAAAAAATCAGAGAATAAATAAAATACTACAGAAAAAACGTCTTTTACAATATAGATGTTTATGAAAACAATTACATGCTAGGAAAACCAGTGTGATAAAATGTTATATAATTCTTATAATCACTTACTAACCCAGATTATATATTCAGTTCTCCATTTCTGTAGTCTGTTCTTCTGTCTGTCATGCTCCTTTTTCTCTATCGTTTTTAAAATCTGGCCATCCAATATTCATATAACAGCTAGCACACTATGAAGATACATAAGATAAAAAAGAAAATATCTACTCCTGAGATTACATAGGCCAGTTAATATTGCTAAAGCAGTTTTAGTTGCCATAAAAAAGGAGCAAATTATATGAGTTAAAGTTAGCTCTAAGCTTTTCAAAGCTGCTTCTCTTTAAATCAAGTATCTATTTACATAAAACATGTAAACTGCTAAATATAGCCTCTTTTTCCCCAGGGTATAGATGGCATCAGAAAAGCTTCTGTGGATTTGATATCCTTCAGACAAGCTATGCTAGAGTGGATAGATGATCCAGAACACATATTTGATTAACTGATAAAATCAGGTTCTTTCGACTTGGATATGTATATTTGAGAAAGGTGGATAGTAGAATCACCATCACATACCTTAGAGAATATGGGCTGAAGTAAAACATGGAGTCAAGATAGGGATGAAAGAAAGAATCAACAAGAGAAAGGGAGGGAGCAAACAATGGGACAGAGAAAGCAAGAAGAGACAAGTAGGGATGAGGAAAATCTTTAAATACAGTAGCAACCTATATAGATGAAGTTTACAGCCACCATTGAACAGTAACTGGTCAAAACACACATGGCTTCTGCAAGGAAAACTATGCTATGTGACACTGTCCCCATTTTCTGAAATAATACCCTTCAACGAACCCTACGACCTTTGGATTACTACTTTGAAGACATATTGTATGAAGGGTTTTCCTGAAAGCCATACTCCAGTCACTTATTTGAAACTAAAAGTGATATTTGTTCATTTGAGTACTGCAATTAACAACCAGTCAAAATACCAACCTAGCACCAAGGACCCTGATTCCAAAATAACCTGAGTCACATCCTGATTGAATACCCAGATTGTAACTATAAACTCATATGGATAGCTCAGCTTATTAATCAGTATTTAAATAACAGAAATGCATTCATTTCAGAGTAAAAATTATATATCTTTTTAATTTAGAACAGTGAAGTTTATGTTGATACTTACTTCTACGTAAAAATAGAATATGTAAGATATATTATTGAAGTCAGATAAAGATAAACATACAAGTTAAATTAATGCAATAATTGTGGTTAGTTGAATGTGAATTCTTCTTATCAGTTCATATATTTGAATGCTTGGTCTCCGTTTGGGGAGAAAAACTGTTTGGAAAGGACTAGGAAGTGTCTTATTGGAGAAGATATTGCTGGATGTGTGTTTTGAGGTTTCAAAAGGATACATCATTCCATTTGGCTTTCTCTACCTGGTACTGTTTGATCAAATTTAAACTCCCAGATATTACTCTAATGCTAATCCAGATGTGCCTCAAGCCATGAGAGTTATGGACTGTCTTTTGAAACTAAGAACCAATAAACTCTTTCTTCTATAATTTCCATTGATAATGGTGCTTTGTTACAGCAGTAGAAAATCATGAATAGCTGTGGTGATTTGAATATGCTTAGCCCAGGGAGTGGTAACAGTAGGAGGTGCTGCCTTGTTGGAGTAGGTGTAGCCTTGTTGGAGGAAGTCTCTCCTTGTGATGTTGTGCAATGAGTCCCTGCTCCTAACCACATGGAAGTCAGTCTTTTACTGTTTGCCTATAGAACAAAATGTAGAACTCTCAGGTCCTCCTGAACCATGACTGTCTGGACACTGCCATGCTCCATCCAGCCTTCATGATAATGGACTGAAACTCTGTCAGGAGCCATAATGGGACACGCTAATAATTAGCAGGTGATCATCCTGAAATGCTTGCCTTTGATTATTATATAATCTGCGACAAGTGAACCCTTATTCAGCAAGGCTGTGAGGAACTTATTTTAGGAAAGATTCTTGCTATTAATATGCTTTTCCTATTATTATTTAAACATATGTAACAATCACTAAGCAATAGCACACCTCTTTGGAGCAGATCTCTACAGATCCATGAAGATGTACTGTCTTGTATTCATGCTATATAAACAAATACTTCTTAAGTATTAACAATGATCCTACAAGAATTCCTAAAATTATATCAATGATTATTAAGCTCTTTTATGGTGGGGCTGCTATTAGGTCCCTTTCTGATAGTCAAAACTTCAATGAGAACTCTGCCAGTCTCCTGAGTGTCATCAGTTAATTGCCCTTAGATAGTAATCAGACTTTCTCCCACTCAGGGCACATTCCAAGAGGCTGTAAAACAATTAACCAAAGGTCACTAATAGGAAACTAATGATTTATTATAGGTGCTAGGACAGAAGATAAAATATTGCCTGGATTTATCTATACAAAACTTGACTAATTTCTTAGTTATAATTTTAAACCTTCAGTGAACCTGTGGAACTACACAGGTGATGGATGTTTAGCCAGGTAATTACTCCTAATGGTTATGCATGTAAACATTCTGTGTTGTAAACTTCTATTTCAATTTATGATTTGATTTTTGGTATGAACTTGTGATGAACTTTGTAACATGTGACCATGTACTCTGAAAGATGCATAAGTACTGAAGAAAATGACAAAGAAGCAGTAGTAGGAGTAGCTGTTGTAGTCGTAGTAGTAGTTAGTCATTAGTCCCTTCCTTTCCTTTTTCCCTGCCTAGAATTCTTTCCCTTAGAATTCTTCCTTTGTTAGAATTTTTTCCTTTGCCCCACTTAGGACCTTTCCACCTTTCCCCTTTGATAGTTTTCATTGGAAACTTTTAACACTTAGTAATAAACTCTATAGCAACTTCTCTAAGTGTCTTTTCTTCCTCAGACTAGCAGATGTAAGTTAAAGCCCAGCAGCTCCTGCTGAGAGAGTACCAAGTCTCTTTGCCTAATTTTCTGCTGTTAGGCTACAGGTGTTAATCACCTAAGCCTGCAGTCTTTTACCCTCAGAAGAAGTTTTTAGGTTAGTACAAGCCTATTTACCTAATCCTTTGCTGTTTTGGGGCTAGGGTGCTGGGTGCCAGATACTGCAGTTTCTGGCCACAGAGTCACGAATGGCAGGTCAACTAGAGTAACATAGTAAGTAAACTTTAGTAAGGTAGATAAGTGAACTTTATTATATAGCAACCCTACATATCTTGTAAGACCAAGTCTTAGCCCCCACCGATGCTCTTCCATCCCCCTTGGCTGCCTCAAGTAGGACCAATGAGGAGGAGAAGAAAGAAGACACCTTCTCCTCCCTTCCATGATTGGGCTGGCTCCTGGCAAAACTCTGAACCTATAAGCCAGCCCAATTAAATGTTGTCCTTACAAGACAACATTTACCTTGATCATGGTGTCTGTTCATACAGTAAAACCCTAACTAATAATAGCATTGAATATTTTCAAAAGTTTAAAAGAAAAAGTAAAAAATTAAAATCCACTTTCTGAACAACAATTTCCACAAAAGCACCTTGTTTGAATGTTGGAAATCAATGTATACTTTTTGATATATATGATTTTAATCCTGAATTGGAAAGGTTGGCTATGAGTGATATTTTTCTCAGGAAAAAGATATCTAAATAGCCTAGGCTTTCAGGTTTGAAAATTAACATACCAAGAATTTTTTAAGATGCAACTTTTATCACAAACATTGTTCAAAGATAATTTTTAGTTTTGTCATTCAAAAACATCCCACATTCCCAGCATACATATAAGTCCAGATGTATGTGTTGACTGGGAAACATGAGACTGATTTACAACCATAGCTGGTATACACTTCTATCATCCTTAATAAACCCTAAATAATGGGAGCAAACTTTAAAAAAAATAACTGGCCTAAAAATGTCCCCCAGTGATGATTCACTGGTGATGACAACTCTGTGATGAGCTGAAAGAGCAGAAATAACCTGGCCATTATTCACAGTTGAATCTCTCCAGCAAGACTGTTGAGTCACCACAGTCAAGGTCATTGGTTATTTAGGATCAAAGAGTATTTTCTGTGATGATAAGAAGACAGGACACTTGGAGAATACAATGTAGGGATGTAAAAGTTTTCTTTTGACAGGAGAGCATTTAAAGTTGCCACTAACTGTGGACCTTATTTCAAATTTAAATACCATTAGTCAAAATTGTACTTTAAGGATAATGTAAATACAGCATGTAGGAAGGAAGAGAGATTACAGATATAGATTTTTGAAGATGGACTCAAGCTGTGCTAGTAATGTGCCAGACCTTGCACCCACACAAATACTGCTCAGCAGATTGTACAAATTAAATAAATGACACACTTTTTTAGTTTATCGACATGAACAAAATGGTTCCAAACAACTGTGCAGAAGAAAAAAAGTGTTCTGTCTATAATAAATGCAAATAAGACAAAAGCAACATAGAAAGTTGGTCACTGTTTCACATAATACTAAATATAAATACTGCTCCCAAATTTCAGGAGCAAGCAAAAGGCAGTCATTGATTGGTGTGTCCTGTCTTTAAATTAATAATAATATTGATAGAGGTACCTTATTTCAAAATTGTTTGCTCAGTGAATGATTAAAAATACATTTAATAGGCTGATGATCTACTTCATATCATATGTCTGTTAGGACAAGACAAAAGATTACAAAAAACAGACCTACCATTTCCCTTCTGGACGGCTTTTTTTCTAAATCCATTGCCAGCATCCACTCTGCCCTTGTACCGTGTGTCTTTATCTTCTACTAAATTATATAATTTTCTGTTTTAGCTTCTGGTTTTATTTGTTTGGGGAGAATAGCTTATTTCTATTCCTTACTCTAACTTTGAATAAAAACATAGTCCAAGATTTCCTCAAACTTGTCTCCTTGGTCTTAATATTACACATACATAACTGTTTTTAAATCTTAAGTCTATGATTAGATTTTTTTTTACTTCGTTTTTATCATTTCCAGTCACTTTTATATTTAGGGCTTAGTTGTGAAGCTCTCTTCCATAATATAGCCTCTCTTACAATTCTAAAACTCATATCCAGAATTTGCCAGCTGGAAATGTCTCTCTTTAAGACAATGGTTCTCAGCCTTCTTAATGGTGTGATTCTTTACTACAGTTCCTCCTGTTGTGGACACCCCCAAACAAAACTTATTTGTATTAATAGTTCATAACTATAATTTTACTGCAATATCTCACTTCATAAGATCATCAGACATATGTATTTTCTGATGGCTGTCACTGGCAGGGTGAGAACTGCTGCTTTAAGATATCACAAATCACCTATCGTGTTCTTAAAATATATGACCTGAAATGATGCAAGCCCTCATTATTCATTCGATAAAGATTCACTTTTCATAGGGATATACCCACTATCTTTCTAGGCAAACCCATCACAATTAATAGAAGCAGCATACTGCTTTGGATATCACATAACAAACTTTTACAAAAAAATAGAAGTTAAGCTACTAGCTTTCCTGATTTTCCACTAAATAAGGACAAAGCAACATAAAAATGAAAATTTTTGTAATATTCTTAAGAATAAATACTTAGTACAGGTAAGCATTCTAATTTACTATTAAAGTTAGTACCTTGAATGAGCATTAAACAAGTAACACTGGCTGACAAGTATTTTTAAGGTATGAAATGAGATGAAACATTTTCAAAGCAATTCTTAGAAAACTAGGACATACATAATTCTAGAGCCAGACACCCTTGCTATTGAGATGGCCCCAGAGATGATTGCAAAATATTTTGTAGTTAGTTATGAATCAATATCATTCTGAATTCATTATTCTAAAAAACTATCAAATATTTTTTAACAATATTAACATGTACCTCAATGATCTATATCTGTAATATGTATGAGATTGGAATACTAACGAATATGGAAAACTGTAAATAAATTAAGTAATACCCATAAAGTGATCTTATAACTAATAGTAAATGTATGAATATGTATGTAGAATTTCTCTAAAGTCTTTTTCATATACCAAGGAATACTTAGAGTTAGGGTAAGCTTTCATAAAATGTAAACTTTAAATGTCTTATGAGACAACAAAAAGTAAGTGTAAGTGAGTTATTCATTGCCTGTTAAGATATGCTTTAAAAAGATTTAAGTACTTGAGCTATTTATTGAAGAATAAGCAAATAAATGACTATTAAAATGAATTAGATGATAGTAAATATTAAAATAGTTAAATGTTAGAGAAGTTCCAACTATCCTTACTAAATAGGGAAACTGTCCAAGGAAACAGAGTTTGGAAGGATGTATGCCTGCCAGCTTTCTGTGACTATAAAAAATGCCTGAGGGTAATCAGTGCATAATGAGTAAAGGCAAACAGCTCATTTCAGTTTCTTTGGGTTCTTAGATCTTTGAGCTTGTAGATTTTGAAGCTATTCTAAGGCATCTTGTCATGAGGACTCCTTGCAGAAATAAAGCTTTTCAACTCAGTTAGGATAATAATAACAAATGAAAAACTACCAAGGATAATATGAGTTATTAATTTTTAATAAATAAAATAGTCACAGATGTCTGTAATTCCTTTCTAATCTTATATTATCATCCACCTTAGTAATTTTGTAAATATAGTTACCTTAAATTTAAGAAACAAGAATAAGAAAAACATGTAATATAAATTGCTTCCCTCAGCTTTTCCTGAAAATAATTTTTACTGATAATAGCAATCAATGAAATTTTAGTACAATCAGGTATGTGTTTGTTCTTATGTATGTGCATGTGAATGTTTGCATTGCACAAGTATGTATATGTTATATGTGTTTATCTATGTGTATGTACACATGAATGAGGATGTCTGAAATGAGTTGCTGTGTATGTATGTGCATGTATGTGTAAAAGCACATGTGTGTGAGTGCCTAATTGCATGTGTATGCACCTGTGTGAACATGTACACATATGGATATGTATGTGTGTATACCACATGTGGAATTCAAAAGAATTTGCAGAAATTGCTTCTCCCCTTCCATCATAGGAGTCCTAAGAATTGAAATTCAGTTATGAACAGCTTTACCTTCTGAGTCACGTCAAGTAACCAAGAAACGGTTCCTGAAACCTCTCACTCCAAATCACTAAATTCAAATAAATAAAATAACATTTTATCTATTTCTAATTAAATTCTTTCTTTTGTTTTATCAATAGCTTGATAACCAAATTTTAATAGAAAGGAGTTTGTTAACATTAGTATATAATGTACTATTTTGGTGCCAAATACAAAGCAAACACAAGTAAATAAACAGCCCTTAAAGCATGAGTTTTATGCATGGAGCTATCTTGTCAACAAAAGCACGGAAAATTCAAAGCTTTAAATCATTCATAAAAATGAAACACACACCAAAATAACATTTATTTGTGTATATGTGTACACCACAATATGCATTGTAAGCATATTCCAAAGAAAAATACTGTGTTTGCCTAAGAAGAAGGAGGGTGTGCCGTGAGAGACATGATTCAAATATAAGCATATAAATTTTAAACATTAAAAGAATAGTTTTGAAAGATTGCTGTTTCTGTGTACCATTTACTAAGCTTAATAAAATGTTGTAATATTGTGTTCTAAAAATAAATAAATGACTAATTATATATTAAAGAGATTAGCTCTAAATACTCTTGTATAAGACCTATAATTTGTGGCACTAGATTTTAAAATGTCCCCTATGGCTTTATATAACGAACAATTTGTCCAAAACAGAGTAATCATAATAAATGCATAATAAAATTACAACATAGAAAAACATGTATTTTATAAGTATTATTTATCAAATACTTTTTTTAAAAGATGACTTTTAAATAGGTAGTTATAAAACTTACAACAGAATAAAAATCCTGAGAAACTGATTATTACTTGTTGCCTAAATCCATGCTCTGTGCAATTGCTGCATTCTTTGCACACATACACAATCACAGATTCATTTCAACTGTTTCCTTGTTTTCAAATGAGAAAAATTTGCATTTCTACAACATAAAATTTAATATAGACAATCCTTTAGTTGGTGAGATATTTGAATTTCATATATAACTGACTACTCAAATTCTGTCTTTCACTTCTGTCTTTGATACTAAAACCAAGTAACTTGGAATAGAGGTAAATAGCCACACATGCTACTGCTTGGAGATCAACAAGATGTCACCAATAGGTAAGTAAAGTTTTCTATAGTTTAAAATATTATCATGTGCTTAACTTGTGTAGTTGTGAGAGTATATTTTCTTGTGAATCTTTATATGATAGGAGGAAACCCCAGAGAAATAAGTCATAGTGTGTGAGCACTGTGGACTTAGTCTTCGCTCAATAGAATCAATGAAGAAAAGTTATATTTCTGCCACTCAAAGAATTTGTAGCAATCCAGTAACCCTAAATTACACATCATAAACAAGTCAAAATGTTACCATAAAATATTCTTTAACTTTGTCTTTTCCTTGAGAGTATGATGTTAGCTATACATGTTAGTAACTCATTGAAATGTAAATCACCTGTCTATTAAATCATGATAACATTGTTTATAAAGACATATCATACAACATTCATTATTTGCCAGAGTATTTCTCTGTTATATAAATTTGAATATTTATAAATATTGCTTCAGCTATGATGTGCATATCTCCACCAGCAAACTATATGTTCAATAGTAGCTTTTGTCTTTAATAAGAATAAATATTCTTGAGTCAATTAGGATGTTGTTTTCCTCTCTCTGTTCTAGGATCTAAAGGAACCATATAGTTGGATAATACATGAATGTCAGGATCACAGATTATAGTATATAGATAGAAAATATATACTAGCTATTAAAAAATCATTAAAAGTGAAAAAATTTTCAGCTACTCTTACCATATAGGGACATTGTCATAAGAAATAGAATTTGGAAGGATGTGTGCCTGTGATAGCCAACATTTTGTAACTGTAACAACTTTCTAAAGTAAGTTAGAAAGTTCCATTTATAACACAAGGTGTTTAGGCCCAGATATATGACCAGAACCTCTATGACCACAAATATTAAGAGTTACAAATAGTGTTTATACTACATATCTACAATGGGCAAACAACATCAAACTGGTAAGAAAATTGTGTTAGGAATAGACTATAATTTTTAAGTTTATCACTTTTAATGGGACAAAAATTATCTTTAAGTTGAGATTATTTCTTAAATATTTTTCCAAAAACTAGATAACTAAATACCAGAGAAAAGGAGAATTTCTCGTTTGTTATCATCACTCCGTTAGATCAGTTATTATAATTTCAAGTAGCAAAGGAAAAATTGCCTTGTTATAGGCACCCACATGCCTATGAGTCATAAAATGTTCATACTGCATAGTATCGATGAGTTCATCGAATCAATCTCTACTCATCAATAACATCTTTTTCAATAAACCCCATGTTATTTTTAAGTAATGCTTTTGTTGGTTCTTTCTTCAATAAATGTATCTCGATCACATTCATTTCTCATCCCTAACTCCTTTCAGGTCCTTTTCTCAATATTCTCAACTTCATATTATAGCTGTCTCCAGAGAGGCTCTGCCAGAGCCTGACAAATATATATGCTCGCAGCTAACCTTTATACTGAGGAAAGGACAAGAACTGCAATGGAGGAGTTAGGAAAAGGACTAAAGAAGCTGAAGGGGTTTGCAACCCCATAGGAAGAACAACAATATCAACCAACCATCCCCCTCCCCCCAGAGCTCCCAGGAACTAAACCACCAACCAAAGAATACATTTGGAGGGACCCGTGGCTCCAGCTGCATATGTAGTAGAGGATGGCCTTATCTGTCATCAATGGAAGGAGAGGCACCTTGGTCCTGTGAAGGCTTTATGCCCCAGGGTAGAAGAATGTGAGGGTGGTGAGGTGGGAGTGGGTGGGTGAATGGGGAACTACCCTCATAGAAGCAGGGAAAGGGGGAATGAGATAGGGGTTTTGCAGAGGGGAAAATTGAAAAGGAGATAACATTTTAATTGTAAATAAATAAAATATACAATAAACCAACAAAATTAAATAAATAAATGAAAAACCATTGAGTCCACTTTGTGCTAGCTGACACTACTTCTGAGCATAGCGCCTACCATGTAATGTAATTGATATATCCAGTAATTATCATCTTAATGAGGTATATTTCTTTGTTGCTCAATTCACTATCTTGCAAACTAAATAATGATGTTTAAATTTTGTTTGTAAATAGAAACCTACCTAAAAATGTCCTTAGGTTTATTCAAATTCTGAAGATAATTTTGAACATCCCTATTTGTAGCTTGTTTATGACATTCACAAGTATAGTTTTGGGAAGACATTTTTTATTAATTTTCATCAATTAATATGACCCCATTACTGATATTTTAATAGTTAACATAAAACATCTAAGTGATTATTTTGCAATAACATATCAGAGTTTAGGATGCATATATGAGAGGTATAATATAGGACATGACATTTAGCAATTAAACAAATTTTAATTAATTGCATGTGTCTCTCCTCCAAATATTCTTTGTCCAAATATTCTTTGCTTGGTAATGCTGTTCAAATTCTACCATGTTAAAACCAATAGATTTCATATGTCCTCTAATGAAGGCACATCCCCTATGGCAACAAATTTTAGCTCATGATATTTTCTGTCAGACAAAACTGTACAATACTTTTAATAACCACTTAAACCTATTATCTCATGATTGATCTGTTATTCAATTAACCTCTATAATTTTATTAATAAACTTAACTTCAAGTTTTCTCAATTTCTGCAAGTGGCTTTCTTTTCTAAATATGTAATTTTATATTTCATGTTTATCTTTAAATATTTTATGATAGGCTATATTATCTCAGTAACTCTATTGACCATTATTCAGTCTTCTTTTTCAAATTTGCATTGTCTTCAAACTCAAAGTCCATTTCACCATGTTATCAATTTAATTACTGGTAAATATTTATAATGCTAACCTCACAGTATTATTTTACAAAATCTTTCTACCTTACAATGATTTTCCCCAAATACTTAAGAATATATTCATTCAATTTATTAAAATTATTACTCACCAAATTTAATTAATCTACACATTCTGTGTAACAAAAATTTTTTATTAGATATTTTATTTACACTTCAGATGGCATCCCCTATCCCCATTCCCCCCCACCCACCTTAGGAAACCCCTATGCCATGCCCCCTTTTCCTTTTTGCATTTATACATTTTTTTTAAAAAAAATGTTAATCATAGGCTTTATAAGTTTGGAATTGTTCAATCAGAGGTGTAACCCACTGACCGACCTAGATATAACAACTATCTTTGACTGGTGGAGATACATGAATATCTGCCTCCCTGTCTCCCCCCTCTTTCTCTGTTTCATCACCTAGCTTCTTCTCTCCTTCTTCTTCTCCTCTTCTTACTCCTTTTCTTCCTCTCAGTACTCCTCCTACCCTAGCTC
Source organism: Arvicanthis niloticus (assembly GCF_011762505.2). NCBI lineage: Eukaryota > Metazoa > Chordata > Mammalia > Rodentia > Muridae > Arvicanthis > Arvicanthis niloticus. The sequence continues at coordinate 29,266,501 of NC_047673.1, forward strand.
CTCCTACACATCACCCTTCCTGTTAAAATGAAACTTTTCTCTCAAAATACAATTAGAGCATAATTATGCCAATTTGTACCAGTGAGGTACAGGATAGTCCTAATACCCAGTCCATCCTTTTGTTGGGGTAAAAAATGGGGTAACAAAATTTTTTAAAATTCCCCCAAGATCTGTAGAGTTTTCTTCTGGATATCTGAATAGACATTTCTAGTATCAATGTTGTGACTCTGTAGAGATTTTTATAATAGAGTCTAACCATTGCAAATGTAGGCTGGTAGCCTAAGTGGTTGATTTATTATAGCACTCAATCGATAAATACTTCAAATTTACATTTTATTCATGTCTATCAGTATTGTGAAAATAATGATAATGGCATTTGTAAAATCACTGAACTTCATTTATACTGCTCTTTTTCTATTTTTATTTAAGAATGAAAGTATTTTAAGAGGTGAAAAATAGAATATGTCAAAATAGGTATATGTGGTAGTTAATACTGATGGCCTACTTGCTAGAATCTATAATCAATAAAAAGACAAGTAGGTTGCTTTAAGTGATAAGACACACTGTAAAGATGGGTGCTGTTTTTCAATAGACTGGAGAATGAAACTGAATAATCAGGGAAAAGAAAACTGAGCACAAGTGTTCATCTGCCTCAGCTTCCTAACAATAATACAATGTCAGTAGCTGCTATTTAGCTCCTGCCTCAGTGATATTTTCACAAGAATAGATTTTATCCTGGAACTATGAGTCAAAATAAACCCTTCTCTGTTTACAGTACTCTATCAGGTATGTGAATATAGTCTAAGTTGATCAGTACATTTAAAATAGATATGACAAATCTGTCCATCAATAGGTGATCAGTAGTTGATGCAGAGGCTCATAACTGGTTAAAGTGATGAGAATTCTCATTTCCTACTTCCCACTATATACCATCCTTAATGATTCTCTATAGCCTAGGGTCCAGTGAGAAGAATAGGAAAAAATATATAAGACCCATGTATATGAGGGAGGTGGCAAAGGGAGTGGGAGAGTGAGCAGGAGACACACATGAGGACATGATCATGTGAAAGGCAACTGTCGGGTAAGGCTGGTGAGTTATTGGGGAAAATGATGGTTGAATATGGTAAAAGTGCATCATGTTTTCATGAAATTCTCAAAGAATGAATAGTATATCATATACACGTAGGCAACACTGAATGGATTGAGGGGGTTGTGCTTTTATGTTAACTTGTTTATGTAACATCAATGGTTAGGAAGAGGATACAATAAATTGTTGAAGGTAGAAGACATGGGAGTGGTAGGAATAGAAGTGCGAGGTAGACATGAAGTGATTAAATTTTTAAAAATATCTAACAATATGTAATAGGGTAATTCTTTTAAATTTGATAAGAAATGAACCATCCCGTGGGTAGTAAACAGGTCTCACTTTCATTATAATAATACAAGTTAAATGAGCTCTTCTACATGTATGATTTGTGTTTTGACTGAATGATGGGAGAGAAATATTTAGCCTGTCTTCATTAGACACGAGCATTCTGACTCTCTGACACATGTCAAATTCATTTTTCATGCTTTCTTGGAGGTGAGAGTTAGTAGCTGTGAAAGCAGTTGTAACGGAATCTGTCAAGAATTATAAGCTCTGCACTTGCTAGAACACAATGCTCTCATTACTAACCTAGCTCTTGTCTACCAAATGTCCACAAAATCAATGGCTGCTATGCTTTATTAGACTATAGTGAAAAAACAAAACAAAATGAAACAAACCCAAACAAAACCATGCAAACTAAACTGAGTACACTGGAAATTTCATTGACCAAAGAGGAAGTTTATAGATAATTTTTGCTTACCACTGTGATCCTGGCAATGAGCCTTGGACACTACTAATCTGTTACTCTCTGTGTTTGTCTACAAGTATATGCATGTCAAATACAGCACACATTTGGACGTGAGAAGAAGAACTTGTGACCATCAGTTCTTTCCTCATGCCCTGTAGACTCTGGGGACTGAACACAAGTTAACAGGATTAACCAGTGTGTAAGGCTTAGCAACAGCAACTTTACATGATGAACAATCTTGTCCCTTTGAAGAATTTTTTATTCAAACAATTTTTAGGAAGTGTTGAATAATTTTATGTTAAATGACTATTCATTTTTAAAATGGCATTTGTTTGAGGAAGTATTTCATTAAACACTGGAGTCATTTGCTGTGATTTCAAGACATTGTACATTGAGATAAAGAAAAACAAAACAATAAGATATTCATGTTAGTGTTGAAATATTTTAGATTTGTATATATACTATTTTAAAGTTATTTTTAGTCTATCTCATTTCATTTTGTTTACATTCTAAAGAGTTAACTATGATAAGAAGTTAGGCCTCTCTTGTCCTCTGTGTGGAATCCTAAAATAAATTCCTAAAAGCTAAGAGGTAATAATTACCACAATATGACCTTTTACCTCCAAGTTAATATTACAAAACTGATTCTGCACATACTATAGAATTGTATTAGTACTTGCCCAATAAAATAATGTTAAATCTAATTTCATTACTATCCCAGTATCCCATAGAAGAGCAGCTACATGGATGATAATAGGATATTACATTTGTTTATACTTCTATTTTCAGATACATAAATGTTGAAACAATAAAATTAAACAAGTACTGTTTAAATAATGAGCATATTCAATGTAAACTAGAGATACATCAAGTAAACTGTTGGTTTGGACATCCTTCTTGAAGATTTCACAAACAGAAGCAATCCTGCCCTGCACCATCTTCTGTGACACATTGCATTAAAAGGGACCTTGCTATTCATACTTATTTACTGTCTGTGAATCCTTCCAGAAGTAACCTCATTCCAGCATAAAATGGCTTCCAGATGGACAAGGTCCATAAAATGTGCATTTGGAAAAAAATAAAAGCCATCTACCTTCAGCATAAAAATGATTAAATTTTATTTGATAATACATGTTTATGAGTATGCATATTTTAGAATATAGATTTTAATGTGTCATTATAGTTTAGGTAAACAACATTTTGAAAATTGCATACTTCCAAACAAAGATGACATAATATGGAATATAGTACTGATGTTTCCAAGTTGTCATGGTTACTTGCTTGTCAAATTATATTTCTAACTCATGCACCATAGCTGTCAGTGATAGAACAGCACAGCAATACTGGGGAAGTCAGCACCCATCTGAGAAAGCCCAAATAACAATGTCACAAATGATGGCATATATATAGATCTTGGCAGAAATTTGACATACCACTATTTGCCAGAACCTAGAACTTCCCAAAATTGATGAAAAATGAAAGTTGGGTTGAATATGATTTCAACAGCAAGTAAAATCAATCCTTCTACCTTTCAGATGATCACTAGAAATTTCTCTTTCTGCATTAGATATATTTGTATATCTCCCTTGAGCTCATTTTAAAATAAGGACAACATCCAGTACTTGTAGACTAAATCTAATGGTTACTCACACATGTTTACTTGGTTTCAATGGAAGACTGATCCTGTGTGCTCTATTTTTTTCAATATATTATGATGAATTGGAACAATGAATGTGCTTTTAAATACATGTCAGTGAAATGGATTGTATAGAAAATCGAGTAACAGAAAGTATGTATGTGTTGGGAAATATTTTTAGGAATCATGTTTAATTTAATTGAAAATAGAGAAAATATCTTTCTAATTTTTCAATGTGTACTGTATATGGTAAGCTTTCTAAACTAAATAGCTATGGATAGAACATGGGAAAAGATGGAGCAAGGAAAAGGAATGAAGAGAATGATGTAATTTTATTTTCAAGAAGTTTAAAGACACATGAATCTAAAACAAAATATAATGTATCTATCAAATTAAATACTGTATAGGAATTCAGTCTAAAATCTCTAATTTTCTTTAGTAGCATTCCTTAAACTGTGCTGTGAAAATTACATGGTCCTTTTTGTTTTTTAGGCTCATAAATGTGGGAAACCTGAATTCTCAAAGTTGCATTCTTTATCTTTGTGTGCTGTTGATTGTGAGGGTAAAAATAGCAGTAATATTGAAATTCATTTATTTCATAATATATTTTTTCATGATAAGCATTCTTCATGAAAGCTGAAAATGTTTCATGAAGACAATCTTTGCATTAATCTGACAGAAGCCTGCAACAGGTGGGAATCCTAATATTCTGTCTACAGACTACACAACCATTGATCCAAATTTTCTATTAACACTATATAAAATTCCAATTTCTTTGTGCATAACATTAATAATAAAGAGCAAACCTGGAAAATTCTAAATTTAATAATGCACCCCAGATAACAACCAATTAGAAATCTAAATTTAATGGCATCAGGCAAGAACCACAACAAGGACTTCCTTTTTCAAGCTACTTGAATATCAGTACAGATCCTTGATAAACTAGGATGTCTGACTTACAAATATATCAGAAGATTAGAACATCCAAGGTTGTGGAAGAACATACAAATTATCTTCTAGATGAGAATATCCTTGTGAAACTCGCATTTTAAAATCAAGTTCATTACATTTATTTAATTTGTCTGTGTATGCGTATGACTGTACACATTTGATTGTGAGTGTGCACATTCTACAACATGTGTGTTGAAGTCAGAGAACAACTTTTTTAAGTCTTTTCTCTCCATATACCATATGGATCACAGGAATTGAATCAAGCCTTCAGGTTTAGCGGCAAGTATCTTTAGCTGCTGAGCCATCTTACCAATACCAAGCTTTAAAATAGAAAGAAAATAGATTGGCTGGAGGAGCATCTCAGCAGTTTTTAAAGGCAACAACTGCTCTTTCTGAGAAGCTAGGTTCAATGCCTAGAACTCACGAGATTTCTCACAAAGGTATTATACCAAACACTGCTCTCTTCTGGCCTCTGGGGGAGCTGTATGCATGTTACACATAGCCATTCATGTAAACAACATGCCTATACACACAGAATAATGTTATAAAATTAGAAAAAGTGATAAAGGAATGATCATTCCGGCAGTATTTTTAAAAAGGAATACATGTTTCCTAATAACTTTATTATTTGTTTGTTTCTTTTTTATTTTTATTTTAATTTTTTATTGTTTTTGTGTGTGGATCTGAGGACTGAATTTGTCAACTCATATATGCCAGACAAAAATGCTCTAAGAGTCAGCTAAGTCTTAATTTTGGAACATTTTTTTTCTGGAAGGTAAAATGTGTTCTAAAATATAATGTAAACAATCATCCCAAATTGTTTATATTGGTATCATACATATGACTATATGTTTGACTGTGTAAGTCTAATTGAGTGATATTATGGGCAAAGACAAATAATAAGATAGCATCAGGAATATCATTGCTTCCTCTTATTTGCTCTCCTTGTCCTTCACAATAGAAAATATGTTTTCTTCCAATTACCCTGTCCAGTGTCTATGTTCCCAGTGACATCTGACTGGTTTTATGCTGGAAGAAATTTACTGGAACAATTCAGTGAACAAATGAAGGCTATTTGTCAGACATTGATTAGGAGGTAAGACACTGTAAAGAAAATGCCTACAGCATTATTTTAGTCACAGTACATACATTCTTAGAATAATACCTACCTTGATGGTAATTTGAAATCTAAATGAGGAAATCTTACATTACTAGGACATCTAAAACAATTACAGAATACTCATTAAATTACATTTCAACTGTCTTATCAAAGGAACAGGTAAAATCTAGGGGAATACAGATATTCCACAAACATTAATTATGCCTCTGTACACTTACAGAAGACATATATCTCTGTGCACACAGGGGAATTGTTTTGGCAACTACTGTGTAACACGCACTTCAAAATCTTCACATGTAGAAGAATTTTCTGCCTGGCTGGCCGCAAGCCCATCAGCTCCTCTATGATTCTCTGAGGTTGCTCACATGGGTCTTTACAAACACAAGGCTCTCAGGGAGGTTAATGGACTGAAGTTATGGACAGACTCAAATGATAAAATAGCATCAGGAGTATCATTGCTTCAAACAAAGCATGATATATATTTGCTACATCTAATTAGTGTTTCTTGCTCTTGCTCTTGTAGCAGAGGCTCCTGCTCAGCCCCAAAACTCCTTCCCATCTACCCTATTACTTTTTCTACCCCCTTTTCTTAAAAGCCTACAAGTATGATTATCTTCTATAGTTTAAAAGGTTTCAGGAGTCTACCAATGGAGCACAATTCATGGATACCCGGGTGTGACATCAGGCTTACTCTGAAAGTTACAATCTATTTGGGCATGTGTATCCATTATTGTAGTAAATTAACTTGAAAATCTGAGTTCTAAAAAAAAAAAAAAAAAACCAACCTACCAACCTACAATTCTTATTAAATTCTAGATGACTTTAATGTTTGGTAGCAAATTTACAGAGACATTATATTTGAAAAATACAACTATATTTTATACTTAAATGATAGAATAATACAAGATATGCAATAAACATAGAGGCTTTTCAGATAAGTTACCTACAACCTACATACTTATACAGATTAAAATCATATTTGCATATATAAAATAGCTTTCAGAAATTGCTTTTAAGATCTTTTCCCAATCTGTTGGCTGCCATTTTGTCCTATAGACAGTGTCATTTTCCTTACAGAAGCTGTGCAGAGGTCCCATTTATCAATTCTTGATCTTAGAGCACAAGCCATTGATGTTCTGTTCAAGAAAATTTCCCCTGTGCCCATGTGTTCAAGGCTGTTCCTCACTTTTTCTTCTGTTAGTTTCAGTGTATCTGGTTTTATGTAGAGTTCCTTGATCCACTTGGAATTGAGCTTATTATACAAGGAGCTAAGAATGGCTCAATTTGCATTCTTCTACATGCTGACCTCCAGTTGAACCAGCACCATTTCTTGAAAATGTTGTCTTTTTTTCCATTGGATGGTTTTAGCTCCTTTGTCAAAGATTAAGTGATGATAGGTATGTGGGTTCATTTCTGGGTATTCAATTCTATTCCATTGATCTTCCTGCCTGTTTCTGTACCAATGCCATGCAGTTTTTATTACTATTGCTCTAGAATACAGCTTTAGGTCAGGGATGGTGATTCCTCCAATTCTTTTATTGTTGAGAGCAGTTTTTGTTAATCTGTGTTTTTTGTTATTCCAAATGAATTTGAGAATGATGCTTGCTAACTTTCTGAAGAATTGAGTTGGAATTTTGATGGGGATTATATTGAATCTGTAGATTGCTTTCAGCAAGATGGCCATTTTTACTATATTAATCCTGCCAATCCATGAGCAAGAGACATATTTTCATCTTCTGAGATCTTTGATTTCTTTCTTCAGAGACTTGAAGTTCTTGTCATATAGATCTTTCACTTGCTTACTGAGAGTCACATCAAGGTATTTAAATTATTTGTGAATAATAATAATAGTAATAATAATAATAATAATTTAATAATAAATTATTTTGAATGGTATCAGTTTCTCTAATTTCTTTCTTAGCCTATTTATCCTTTGAGTTTACAAAGGCTACTGATTTGTTTGATTTAATTTTATACCCAGCTGCTTTGCTGAAGTTGTGTATCAGGTTTAGGAGTTCTCTGGTGGAATATTGGGGGTCATTAATGTATACTATTATATCATCTGTAAAGATCTTTACCAAGCCTATATCCAATAGATGGCTAATATCCAATATATACAAAGAACTAAAGAAGTTTGACTTCAGAGGACCAAATAACCCTATTAAAAATGGTGTGCAGAGGTAAACAAAGAATTCTCAACTGAGGAATATCAAATGGCTGAGAAGCACCCAAAGAAATGTTCAACATCCTAGGTCATCAGGGAAATGCAAATCAAAATATCCATGAAATTCCACCTCACACCAGGTAGAATGGCTAAGATCAAAAACTCAGGTGAGAATAGATGCTGGCAAGGATGTGGAGAAAGAGGAAGATCTCCCCATTGTGTGTATGTGTGTGTGGTGGGGAGGGATTGCAAGCTACCACAACCACTCTGGAAATCAGTCTGGCAGTTTCTCAGAAAATTGGACTTTGTAGTACCTGAGGACCCAGCTATACCATTCCTGGGCATATACTCAAAGATGCTCTAACATATAACAAAGACACATGCTCCACTATGTTCACAGCTGCCTTATTTATAATAGCCAGAAACTGGAAAGAGCACAAATGTCCTTCAACAGAAGAATGGATACAGAAAATGTGGTGCATTTACACATTGAATTACTACTCGGTTATTAAAAACAATGAATTCATGAAATTTTTAGGCAAATGGATGGAACTTGAAAATATTTTCCTGGGTGAGGTAACTCAGTCACAAAAGAACACACATGGTATGCTCTCATTGATAAGTAGATATTAGCCTAAAAGCTCATAATACCCAAGATACAATTCACAGATCACATGAGGCTCAAGAAGAAGAAAGACCCAACTATCAATGCTTCAGTTCCTCTTAGAAAAGTGAACAAAATAGTCAAAGAAGGAAATAGGGATGCAAAGTGTGGAAAAGAGACTGAAGGAAAGGCCATCCAGAGACTGCTCCACCTAGCGCTCCATACCATATACAGACACCAAACCCAGACACTATTGCAGATGCCAAGAAGTGCATGCTGATAGGAACCTGATATAGCTGTCTCCTGAGAGGCTCTTTCAGAGCCTGACAAATACAGAGGGTATGTCACAGCCAACCATTGGACTGTGCATAGGGTCTTTAATGGAGGAGTTAGAGAATGCACAAAGGGGCTGAAGGGGTTTATAACCCAAAGGAAGAAAAACAATATAAATGAACAACCAGATACCACAGAGCTCCCAGGAACTAAACCACCAACCAAAGAATACATATGGAGAGACCCATGGCTCCAGCCTCATATGTAGCAGAGAATGGCTTTGTTAGACACCAATGAGAGAAGAGGCCTTTGGTCCTGGGAAGGCTCTATGTCCCAGTATAGGGGAATGCCAGGGTGGGGAGGCAGAAGTGGGTGGGTGGGTGGGTGGGTGGATCAGTGGGAGAACACCCTCATAGAAGCAGAGAGAGGGAGGAGAAAGAGGGGGTTTCAGGAGGGAAAAAATGGGAAAAGAGATAACATTTGAAATGTAAATAAATAAATATCCATTAAAAAAGAAAAAGAAAAGAAATTGGTTTTAAAACATAGAGATATTTTTATATAAATAATTGACCAAACATTTACTTTTTATTTTGTTCAGTGACTACTACTTTAGAATCATAAATATGTATAAACAGAAAGGCCAAAAGGCCATTTAAGCACAACACACAGATCTTAAAAAAAACAATAGTTATGATTCTTTTATTTATAAAAGTTTATTTATGTTGAATGCAGGGTAGAATTCTTCCAGGTTATAATTAATTTGAAAAGAGAGACAAATGTTTTAAGGACAATGTCAAATAACACCTAAAATTTGGATAAAAGCTGTCTTATAGTTTTCATATTCAATAGTGACTTAACCATGTTAGTGAATCATACCTGCTGTCAGTTTCGGAAGACCATCTTTCCCATGTGCATTTACATCTCAACACACTCATCTTTAAACAAAATCAAAACAATAGTATAAGAGCATATTCTGTCCTATGGTCTCACACGTTTAAAAATATATTTGACAATTGCATGTTTCTATTATTTTACAGAGTAGAAAAATCCTTCACACATATGTAATATTGACTTGTATTCATGACTACATATATTTATCTGATATACATAATAACTGAAGCAAGAATAAATTCTAATGCACAATTTATGGGTCTCTCTCTGTTGGGTATGGGTTTTAATGTTTTGAATGAATCTGTTCATTCACCCCAATCAGAACTCTATATGTCCATATGCTGAAAGTCCTTGTTCCCAATTGGTTTTTGATTGATCAGTAAAGAGCCAATGGCCAATGGCTGAGCAAGTAAACTGAGGAGGGACCTTTAGATTTATGCAGGCTAGAAAGTGGAAGAGAGAAAGATAGAGATTACAATGACAGGGAAGATGAAAGACAAGACTTAAAGGACTGTGAGTATCAGGAAAAGTGTCCACTGGGTCACTTTTACAATTATGTTTGGGGTAAAAGAGATAAGATATAGATTTTAATATAGATTTTAAAAGACATTACCTCAGAAGTACCAGAGGGGAGTGTTTGCTAACAGTGGAAAGAATTATCAATTCCCAGGCATTTAAAATTAAATAATGTGTGTGTGTGTGTGTGTGTGTGTGTGTGTGTGTGTGTGTGTGTGTGTGTATGTCTTTCATATGTGAATCCAGAGGGCTCTGGAAGATGGCTCAGAACACAACCTGCCTAAAGCACAAAGCAGTTTAGCTAAACTCACCACTACATCTCTCTGTCTCTCTGTCTCTTTCTCTCTAACGTGTGTGTGTGTGTGTGTGTGTGTGTGTGTGTGTGTAAGAGAGTGGGGGGACTTTGAGTTTCTCAGGAATTCACAACTAGATTTCCGTACAAAACCTTATTCTGTGACAGGGGAAAAAAAAGCCAGTCACTCTCAAAATGTGACTTTTGGCTTAGCAATAAAATTTGGGAGTAGTCATTGCTACTGAAATGGATGGTTTGGCTATATCAAGCTCATTAGAGAAAATGTACCCTGATGTAGTAAGCCGATAAAGCTATTAGCTAAACAGCATACACACTGCCAAGTAAATCTTTCACTGTCTGATTCATCAGTCATAATTTATCAGATTCAGTGGGGCAAGAGGGCTCACTGCCATGTGGAGACTGTGATCAATTTTACATAATGCCTTGCTGACAATTGGAATAAAAGGTGTGGGGGGAGGATAATTCTTGTAACAAATAGAGATAGCCCATTTAAACATGCAAGTATTTCTTGGTGACATGCGACATGCAATTATTTCTTTACTCTCATTTTATCTCTAACCAAGTAGAAGGAAAATCTACTATGAATCATGAATGTCACAATCAGTCCTAAACCCAGGATTTTTTTTTATTTTAATCAATAAAAGCACTGGGTCAGAGTAACTGTTCCAATGACCTGTATTTAGGACAATGAAATCAAATTTGTAATTTTAGTTTCTACTTTCAGTGAGATACCTTCCAGTTGTGTATTGATTCAAAGAAAATGCTTTTCTTTATATATTGGCCATCCTAATGCAGACTGCATCAGCTCCAAGCAATGTGTTAATAGATCACTTTCATTTCATCTTATTTCCATATATTCATGCTCCCAAAAAATCTTGCAGTGGGGCTAGACAGAAAAGTAAAATAAAGGTCAGTCATTCATGAGCATTAGGCAGTTGCATACAAGTTTTCATTGCATTTGAAAAGAATAAAATTAATAGTATTTTAAAATTTTTTACTAGGTACAATTTGTACCTCAAACTACATATTAAATTAATTGGTGGTGTTGTAGGATGTCCTGATGCTCTTTATATTCTGATGTTAATTCTGCTTCCTCAAGAGGGGTTGCCCCTGATGAGCGATCCATCATATATTCAGGTGCTGTCATGTGAACCTTCTCCCTATTTTAACTGGTCAAAAACGGAGAAAGCCTGTGATTGGGCAGTTGAAGGGAAAGGTGGGATTGGAGGTCTTTGAGAGTGAGGGCAGGTAGGAAGAGGAGAAAGAGAATAGAAGAGAGAAGACAGAAGAAGAGGATGAGGAAGCCATGATGGAGCAGAACCACATGGCCAGGAGAAACCACAAGCAGCAAAGGGTCGTATAGCTGGGGATTAAGTTAGTATAGTAGTAGATTTCCCCAGTCTAGGCACAGAGCTTATTAATATAACAACTGTATTGTGTGGTTTTTTTTTTTAATAAGGGCATACTTGGGTTGGAAATGCCAGCAACAAGGGAGTGAACCTAACATAATGTAATTCATTATGTCTGCCTAATGTTGACGTTTCATTACACTTACTCATTTTCTTCAAGATAGTAGGGTAATTTTAGGATACTTGATATTGTTTCAATCAGGTATGATAAGGATATCCATGTAATGGACCTCAAAATTGTCATCATAGAAAACCAAATACACAATAGAGTCAAACTTTTTATTAAAGTTCATTGCTTAATTTGTCCTTGCGATTCAGAAAAATACTATGCGTTCTTAAGAGGCAAATGTATTTAAAAGCCTGTGTCCCTTCCTCCGAGTTTACTCTACTGACTTCTATAAAGGGGAATACTGATGATTAAACTGCTTGCCTAAGAAGCAATAGCAGCAGAAATCAGGATCTCCATGGTTACATCTGTTGGCTTTGTCCTGCCAGTTCAAAGAACAAGGTTTCCTAGTACTAGGTGGTATAAGTAAGAGCATCTTTCCCTCAAGATGTAATGAATGGCTTATGTGTATCTTTCTAAATATTGAGTCTTGCTCAGCGTCATTTAAATTGCAACATTAGCATTTCTTTTTCTCACAAACAAGTCTATCTAAAAGCCTCCAAAACCTCCAATCAGAGGTTCTAATCATTACACTCATTAGAAATGGGGAATATTTGAGATACTTGATTAGAGATAAAATAAATAATAAAGAGAATTCAATAAAATGAAGCAAGTGATGGATCCTTTTTAAAAAGCAACTCTGTGTTTTACAGTTACACCATACACATGTTTAAATTCCGACTTTCCAACTGTTAATTTTTAGTTCTTATTATATTTGAAAAAGGCTTCATTGCTGTTCTGGAAGGAACAGAAGCCACGGCACCACAGCTGAAATTCTGGCCACATCTGGGGCTATAAGAGGCATAAAAGGAGTTCATGATATTTTTTTAAAGCAATAACAGGGATATGGGAAGGTTTAGAGGGTAAAAGGAAAGTAGAAGATGATGTAATTACATTATAATCTTAAAATATGAAAGTTTAAAAATATAGTTATATCTATCTTCAGAATATCACGTCATTGTTTCTTTGTTTATTTATAGAAATCAGAGCTGACCAGAATATAGTGCCTGTTTGATGCCAAATAATAGACAAATCTTATGAAAACATTTTGACAACTGGGATTTCATACACAATTTAGTCAATCTGGAAATAACATATGGTTCACAGCACTGACCTCAAGAGAAGACTGGGCATTCAAAACCTTTCCCACTGTGATATCTCTAAGCTCTCAGTTATTATTTGATATTTTTATATGGTGTTGAGAATAATTATGAATCATACATATCTGTATTAAGTTATTGTTGTGATTTAATGAATTATTATTTAAAGGCAATATAAGGAGATTTCCTAATTTATAATACTTCTGTTTGTCAAATAATTTACCCCAGATGACAATATATCCCATGCTATGCCTTCTTTTTATCCGGGAGAGAACATAAATAAAAGAAGAAAGATTAACTTGAACTTTTATTGGTGGATTATGTACACTTTGGGTGGTAAATGAACTAAGCAATCTGATGTTGATTGATTTGTAGCCTATGAGTGTGTAGAACTGGTTTTTCTATTCGATGAATGGCTTTCCAGTTAGTCATAAAAGAGCATCAGAACATCACCATTACCCAAATTGTAGTGGCATTATATGACAAAAAATATGCAGCTGATGATTCATGGACCACATGCTAGTGAAGCAGTCATTTCACACATCACTGTTGGTATTAAAAAGAAATCTTGGCAACCTTCAAAGAACTACTATATGGTACCTTCTGTAACAAACCAAAATGTTCGTTTAAAGAAAGGAAACATTCAGTAAAAATGGTATGATGAAGAGCATGAAAGTTAGATGAACATCTTTCCAATTATTTAAAGAAAAATCCATATAAAAAGCAACACAAAGAGCTCAGCAATCTATAAGAAGGTCAAAGACAGACTTGAGGAGGAGGCTCATAGACCAAGAAATAATATGGATAAGGTTCTGAACATATTTGAATAAAGACAGATAAGAATAAAGGCAGATAAGAAGAGAGGCGTGAACTCAGAAATAACAGGCTCAACCCTAGCAAACAGAACAGGATGAAAAGGATCAGATTTACACAGCTTAAGAAGTTAACTTTCGTAAGGTTTTGATCATTATGATATTTACCTTACATCTAACTGCCATCTTTAACAGTACATACTAAGAATTAATTCTAAGATAGTTATAGAGATGGTATCTAAAGGCTTATGGTTTTTTGTGATATTGAAATTGAGTTTTTCTGTCAGACCAGCCCATTTTCAATTATTACCAGTGTTCTAGAAAAAGTCATCTTCACCCATTACAATTTAAAACTGTGCTCAAGGGTCATAAACATCTTAAGTACCCAGTGAGAGAGCCAAGGATTCCTCCAAATTTAGCATTTTCATTTCCTTTAGAAAAGTTCCCCCAAAGCATGCCTGGAACACAACCCTTACAGCCCTTACAAGAGACTGTTTCTTTCAGACCAGAAATAGTCTACATGCAGTAGAGAACTGCTGAATCAATAAGATGGCCAACTCTTTAGATGAGAAGTTGATGTCTGATGTAAGTATTACTTTTTCACAATCCTTAGATCTGAGACCAGTTCTTCTTTGCAAAACAGAGTAGTGACAGCTACATCAAGAAAAACCATGAAGAATAATTAACAAAATGCTTATATGTTTAATGTAAAAAAATATAATCATGTTTTTTCTCATTCTCCCAGTTCCCATATGTCATAGACAGATCTCTCCAATGAGCATTTGATTCCAGTACCAACAACTTGAATCCTCTAGTCACACCATCAAAGTATAGACATACCAGCCAGGATTTGTTTCCAAATGAATTTCAACAATCTCTGACATGACTTTAGGTATGAAGAGACAGATCTAGTAAACTAGTCAACGAACCAAGTAAATTCTGTGAAAAGTACTTTCTATTTACCCTTTAGTTGTTATTTGAGATTTACTAACTAATAAGTAACTATAGCATTTCAGCATTCTTTGTTCAACTAATGAGAATCCTCAAATGTCAGAAGATGGACTGCTCAAAAAAAAATAAAAATAACTGATTAGACTATAAACTTGAGTATGGGTGACAGAGAGCTGGATCAGTAGTAAAGAACATTTGCATCTCCTGCAGACACCTGGGACATGTAGCTCACAACACACTGTTAACCCAGTTTCAGGGAATCTAATGTTTTCTCCTGGCCTGGCAGGCACTAGGTGTGCAAGTGGGGCACAGAAGTATGTGCACGCAAAGCACCCATACACAAAATAAATGAAATGAAATGAAAATGGCAAACTATCTGTATGTTTTTCATACCCTAAGCAATATCATTCCGTGAAACTATATATTATGGATAACTAAGCAATTGTGAAATTTCTGATGACTCAGGAATATTTAAATCAGTATTTCATCATTTCATCTTCCTTGCATTTATTTTCCTTAATAAAAATCATGTTGATAAAACTTGGAGTCTAGCCAAGTGGTACTTAATCCCTGCTCTGAGTGCTTAACTTCAAATACCCCTTAGTCAGCCTTAGACCTTAGGGGACCAGCTGTATAAGAAATGAAGCATTAGCATCTTGAGAAATATCAGGAGTGCAGAGACCACTTAGAACTGTTGTTTGTGGCAAAGCATTTACTGGGGTATGCCATTTGGATCTTGCTCCCTGGGTTTTAGAAAAAATACTTCAGGTGAATGGATTAAACATAATTGTTAAGAAATCATACTCACTTATTTAAAACAGCACATATTCCATTAAATGTGATTTCCAAACAATTTGTAAGTAATCAATATAATTTTAAAACACAGCAAATAAACCAAATGTAAGTCTTGGGGAACCATAATAAAACATCAAGTGTCCCCAAACATGATAATTAGAAATTTGTTTGCACAATCAAAAATTTACAAAAATATTAAACAGTAGATACATTAGAGGTATTTTACTTGAACCTTTGGAGAGTCAAAATGGAATATATAATTCTCATCTTATTATTCATAAAATATTTTATGTAGGCATGAAACAATAACTCAAATGCAACAAATGTGCTAAATATGGAAGACACAAAAAACTAAAAAAATGAAAAATTACCCTGAAAACAAGTGAACTAAGGACTTAGTTGCCACAATTCAAGGAGGTCCAGTCGAGTTTCTGTGGGAATGTTTTCTTACTATGAATTGTAGATTTTAATTCAACCAACAAGGAAGAAAACACCTATTTTTCTCACTTCTAACATTGATTATATAAACTGTCATCAAGGGTTGAACTTCTTAACATTTCCTCTATCTTTGTTCTGTGAATGACTTTAGGTCTTTTTTCTAAGGGTATGTTTGAAAGGCCATTTTACAATAGAGGAAATCACTATGAAAGTAATTTCAATTGTTCAAGTACTTCAGAAATGTTGTATGCCTGATGTTCACCTTTTTAAAACAGCAAAATTATATTAATGGCTAGAAAATTTGGGAACTAAATCTCCTTTCATTTATCCTTGACTTGGCAAAATTATTTCTGTTACTTCCCTATAAACTATTTTCAAATTCTGTATATAGAGTAGTTCCAAGCCTGGGTAGATAACAAGGGCATAAACAGCTACATCATTGATCCATATTACCAATATCTTTAAATGTATTTTTATTGAAAATATTTTTCAAACAATATATTCTGAGTATGGTTTCATCTACCCTACTCCTCCAGGATGCTTCCCAAAACCTAAATCTACACCTTTTCTTATTCTCTTATTAAAATGAAAAGTCATCTAACAAGATGAAAGAAAAATCAAAAAAGGAAGAAAGAAAGAAAGAAAGAAAGAAAGAAAGAAAGAAAGAAAGAGAGAGATGGAGGGAGGAAGGAAGGGAGGGAGGGAGGGAGGGATAAGGGAGGAAGGAAGGAAGGCAGAAAATAGAAAGAAAAAAAGGAAGAAGGGGAGGAAGAAAGAAAAAAGAAAGAGAAGGAAAGAAGGAAGGAAGGAAGGAAGGAAGGAAGGAAAGAAGGAAAGGAAAGAAGAAAGGAAAGAAGGAAGGAAGAAAATGTAATAAGATAAAGTTAACATACCCAAGTAGGATAAAACTAACAAATGAACAAGAAAATAAAAGGGGAAGCCAAAGAAAAAAGCAAAATAAACACATTTTAAATACAAAGACACACATTTTACACACAGATTTTAAATTATAAACAATGACACAAAATTAGAAACCATAATGTACAGGCATAAGGCCTGTAATGTGAAGTTAATTAAGTAATCAATTAACAATTAATTTCATTGTCCAAGGCATATGAGACAAATAAGTAAATAAAAATAACCCTCTGAAACTACCATTGACTTCATTTTGTGTTGACCATCTACTACTGGGTATGGCGCCTTCATCTAAGTGAGCGTTGGATACCCAATGGGAATCTGTTAAAGAAAACGGCATTTACTAATTGGAGATAATATGCATTGTTTGAAATTCATTTTATTTTCTCTAAAGAAACTCATGTTCTTCCTTGACTGTTTCTTTTTCATCACACTCTCCAACTATGAAAGAGGTTATATCACTCACATTTTGTTTAGTAATATTTGTTGTTGGCATGAGGTCTCCCTATGCAACTAGCTAGCCTTAAATTCACGTTCTGTGTACTGGGATTATAGATGCCTGTTACCAAAACACAGTTTACTTTCTAACATTATTTTCATGCAGATGGTATATTGTACACCTGTAACTTTTAAGACAGTTCTCTCTAAGCAACCAGATTCTACAACCTAAAGAAATCTGGTCAAGGCTTCTGCAATATTTCCTATTCCTCTTCCCGTATCCGTCTCCCCATACCCCTCTCCCTCGCTCCCCTCCTTCCTTCACCCTCCCTCCCTCCCTCTCTCCCCCCTCCTTCCCTCCCCCTCCATCTCTCTCTTCCTCCCTTCTCTCTCTTCTCTCTCGCTCTCGCTCTCGCTCTCGCTCTCGCTCTCGCTCTCGCTCTCTCTCCAGCTCCTAAGGATAGGGAGAACAGAGAGTTAAGAAGCCATCTTTCTGTGCATTTATAATGCCTTATTATGATCATATCCATCACCTGACTTCTGTAATACTTTTCTTATGTAAATTAGTGGAAGCTCCCACCATTTCATCAGAGAATATAAAAGTCAGAGGATATTCTCTGAATGTCCCACATCAGGCTATCTATGAGAGCCACTGTCTTATTTTAATTTAAACTGTCCCATTAATAAAATTCCTTGCTATATTTAAAGAAGAGTCTCCTTAATTTTATATCCTCATCATGTTTTCTCTAATATAATATACTTTCCCATTTTATTGATTATTTAGATTTATTTATTTTGTTTTATGTGTATGAATATGTATGTGCAGTACATGTATGTTCTGTGGCTGTAAATGTCAATAGAGGGTGTCAGATTTCATGGTACTTGAGTTGTGGCAGAAATTTCCTGCCCAATGTATTTGCAGCGGGAGCCCTGTCATTGGACAGGAAAGAGGGAGGCATAGCTAGGAGTTGGGAGTCAGGAGAACAGGAGTGAGGCCAGATGGCAGCAGATGTATACCTTCGTATCTCTATCAGTCACAAGTAGTTATTCGTATCAAGGTTAGGTAATTGGGATAACAATTCTAACTCTGTGGGCATATTGTGTATTGAGTATTTGCTGATATATAAATCTATTTGGTTAATCTTAAGATTTAGAGTTTTACTTTACTGGGTTACTGGGAAGTGGGTCTGACCACAACCTGGTGCATATGGCTGTGAAGGAACTAGAGGCCCCAGGGACCAGTGAACTGGAGCTCCAAGCACAGCGACTGGTTGCTACTGAGGCAAGTTAGAGAGAGCAGCCCAGCATTTGGAGCTCTGCCCCCACTGGGCTGAGATGAGGACACCTGCTGGGGCCAGGCAGCCTGGTTGTATTAGTGCTGAAAATGGCAGTTAAGCCTTCATTTCTAATATCTCCTACAACATTGAGTTAAGATTGATTATAGGCCATTTTGAAGACACCTAGGTGCTCTAAGAGAGAAACAAGTGTTAACCACTGATCCATCTCGATACCCCAGTAGTTTCTCTTTTTAATGCTGTTCTACCTCAAAGCCCCATGATGACTCTTGTCTTCAGGATCTTTCTCCTAATAAAGAGAAGTCCTGGGTAGTTCCTTTTCCCTAACCAACCAACCTAACCCATTACTCTTCTTCCTCTAGTAGCAATGAGCCAGCTTCTTTTGCTGTGTGACTGTTAGCTCCTTTGTAGCAATACATCTTTTGCTAATGTATTTTCAGTCAACTGAGCTTACCAAATTTAGATACAGAAACTAAGACAATAAAACATGATCTTTCCCTGACCCTAAGAACAAAGGCACCAGGAGAATATTTGTTTATCATCTATAAAAATGATAAAAATTAACTCAAAAAATTTTAGAGATTTTTGTATTTTCCAATATTCTTTAAGCATGTTGATTCAAATAATCAGGAGAAGAAAGCATGGCTTCCAATTTACATAAAATATTTTTAGAATCTTTAAAAATGAAAAAGGTTAGTGTCTGTAATAATCCTGCAACAGCTAAAACATTTATTTGAGATTTTCTTTTTGTATAATCAAATATTATCAAGTTGGCAATCAATGTAACAATATCCTCATGTCTTTTTAAATAATGAATTTAATTTGATCCAGTTCAATTCATCAAAATTTTGACTTGTTCAACTTCTGTTATAGCCACCTTATGATCTAACAGTTATAATTATTCTATTGTGTTTCTAAAAATTGGGCAATTATCCTCTAGGATGTGAATATAATTTCATTTACTTCTTGTAAGGCATATGTGTTGACATACAATCTTAGTATGGTTTCTATCACTGCCAAAGGCTAATTTCTTTTTTGAGCAGAACATTATACTAGGTCACTTGGAATACCTTATTGTTTTAATATCTGAATACCTATAATTTTATTGCACACAGCATGACAACTCTTGCTGAAGAGAAAGAACATGACATGCTAAAAAAAAATTGTGTCCTTTAATTTCATGTTCCAAGGAATCAAATTATTTAAGAACTGATGGAGTAGGAAGACTGATTTATAAAAAGATGCTTTTCACAGTCAACTTTCCCATCTCTAGAATATATATGCCTGGAAATAGATGAGCAGAAATTGCTGAGTGACAGCTTGCCTGAAGTTACTTGAAAAAGACCATCAAGAGAATCTCGAAAGAATCTTGGTATTTCAGCTTTGTGCAAGACTAAAACACTTCTAATATTACACAGGTCCTCTTTCCAGGGTTTGGACTATCTTCAGCATTTCAATCTAAATTAAATGGGCAGAGAAGAAACAGGTACGTCTGTTCTGTGGCTTTTGTTTGCTGTAAGAATAAGAAAAGAGATATAGGAAGTAGTAGGAGAGACCCTTAAGGTATTAGGGAGGAAAAAAATGCTAAAAAAAAAAAAAAAAAGGCTTGCTTCTTTGGGATACATGGACAATAAACAGCAGAGCAAGGTGAGTTAATACCATTGGGAAGAGCAGAAGTGGGATTCACAAGCTAATAGACACACAGGTCATATAATTAGCTATTCATCTAAGAAATATAAGTGACTTAGCCAAAGGGATGGATAAATTAAACTAACATATACTATATTTCTTAAGAGAAAAATCTGCATCTTACGCTTTTGATTTTAATGAAGATAATTCACAATTAAGTATTATAAACATTAGTAAAAATAGTTTTCAAATAATATATGCTTTTACTTTAATTAATATATAAGTTCATTTTTTTACAAAACATATGTAAACTTAAGTTTACAATGACATACGGAATGACTTTGTAACGAATTTTACTAACTTTTTTTGATCTAGCAGTGTTAATTAAACTAAAGTTGATTCATGGAATAATTAAGGTGAAAAACAGCCAGATGGTGGTGGTACAGACACCTAATCCTATTCCTCTGGAGGCAGAGGCAAGTGGATGTCTGAGTTTGAGGCCAGTCTTGTCAACAGAGTAAGTTCCAAGACAGCCAGAGCTACACAGAAATGGATCCTAACGACAAAACCAAACCAAAAAATATCCTTCTTCTTTTTTTTTTTTTTTTTTAAACTTTTTGATTTTTTTCTTGGTTGATTTGTTTTTTAGGTACCATTGCTAAGAAAATGTTTGGGAACATCACATGTACTGTACAAGCATCTTTGATAAACTGTATATCTTTTCATGGCTAATGATGAAACAATAATGATTTTCATCGTCCTGATAAGTTTCTAATAAACTATTATAAATGCAAGATGAACCAAGATAACATTCTTATAATGAGGGAAAACTTAATGTTGAAATTATTTCTTAAATTTACAGATTTTAAAAGGTCTCACAGTATCAAATAATTGAAAGATAAAAATAAAGTTTCAAAATATACTATACAAAATAAGCTGATTTTCTAGCTTTTACAAAGATAGTTCTTACTTTGAGTTAAATAATTCATGAGGAGTAGAGAGAAGTTAAAAATAAACGGAAAGCTAGCAGAGAAAAGAAACAATAGAAACATTGACCAGCATGGTAAAAATATCCTGAAGGCTGCAATAGTGGTACTCACATACTGGTAGTAACCAGTAGCTCTCCGATTGGGTTTAAGACTCAATTGTTAGAAGTAAAATCATGCCTACCTAGTACTGGAAATTTATCCAACCTCTGATAGTAAGGTAGTGGATTTTAGAGAACAACCTACCATTGACTCTATACTAAACCAGGATAATTCCTAACTATGTTCAAAAATGTACACACAGATAAGTGTAGCTCTCACCAATTCAGGAAAAATAGATTTTCTCTGTAGTAGATTACAAAAAGCCATAACTGGATCAAACTGCAAAGAACTGATCTTAGGATGACCAGCTCCAATTGTTATAGCCATAATACGTCTCCACACCTTAATCTCAGGGAATATCGAGCAGGACACAGAAGAAAGATCTTCAGAGCCAAAAGATCATGAAGGCAGCTGTTTCCGAAAAGTGAAAGGGAATCTACATTCATGAAACCATGACAGCATGGAACTCGGAAAGGGTTCAGAATGTATATGAGAGGAATGCTGAAGTGATTCCATCACGGGATTCCTTCTCTTTTAATATGTTACTATACCCAAAATGAATAAATTTATTTGGTTGAAGAACAGGATGAGCAACGTGATTCCATATCTTTCAAGGATTAAATTATTTTCTGACTCCATGCTCTTTCATAAATCAATTTATTTTCTGTAAATCTATGCAGGGCTTCCTTAGTCACAGCAAAATGGAGCAGAAGGAGTTCAGGCATTTCATTAGTGTCACATATAATGACTTTTAAACTTCCCCCAAAACTCAGTATAAGTGACATATTATTCAATAACAATCCCCTCCTTCCCTTGGCCTCAGCTGACAGGTTGCCATGGATGATTCTTCTAGCATTGGTAAGATGCCTTTGCCTAAGGCCATTTTAGGACTTTGTCCCTCCTGAAGCTTTCCACTGCCTTCTATGCTGTGTGGAAAATCTTAAGAAAGCCATGTTTAACATGCATTCATCTTCTGCCAAGGATTCTTTGTGCAATAACAAAATTAATATAATTGGCATCACTA
Organism: Arvicanthis niloticus; assembly: GCF_011762505.2. Taxonomy (NCBI): domain Eukaryota; kingdom Metazoa; phylum Chordata; class Mammalia; order Rodentia; family Muridae; genus Arvicanthis; species Arvicanthis niloticus. Next base: position 29,288,864 of record NC_047673.1, read on the forward strand.
AAGATAAAGTACTGACTCCATGAAATGCATAACCATACACATTGCTGTGGTGAGGGTCACTTGTTTTGTGATTTCTAATTCATTCTCAATGTGTAAATGTCTGTTGTGCTACTGAAAAAACTACGCTAAGTGAGGGAGAAATGTGACACTTCTGGCCTGGAGAGTTCTAGAATATTTGAATAATAATATTAAGTTATCATTAAACGAGATAGGGATAAGAGAATATCAAAACTCTTGACAAAGTAGATGAACACGCATTGTCTGACCTGAGAGAATTGCTGATGACTACAACTTTGCCTTTGGATTTAGTCATAAGTATATTATTAATGAATGTGAAAGCTGAGAAGTAATTGATATACACAGTTTTTTGTTTTATTAAATTTAATTTATGGAAAATAATATACTTTAAATTCTCAACACAGAAAAGAATTACACCAGAGTTTTAATAATGAGAAAATTATTATTCAAATTAACACTTAAAACATAGAATCATAATAAATTCTATAGGCCTAAGTGCTTTGAAGATATCACTTCACTTATAAATGTGGCCACTTAAGCATTTTCCTTCCTGGAGATATAATTTAATATGTAGAGAAATGTGCTTATTTTAATATAGAGAAATGGATATCTGACCTGCCTATTAAACTACTTTACACATACTTAACTTTTTCCAATCCCAAATGCCTACCTTTAAAAGGAAGTTGTTTATATTCACTTCATGAGTGCACTCTTAAAAATGCCCATAGTGTACACAACTGTGCAGGGTATAAAAAGCAAGAGGGGTCTGCTATGAATAAGAGAAGGCTGAAGGGCTATTTGGTTACAAAAGCCTAAGTGTCCAATTTTTAATCTCACCCACATGCAACTTTAGGGTTGTAAATTAGTTAATATTGGGAAAACCGCTTTAGCAGAATGTTCAACATCAGCTAGCAAATACATCTCTCAGAGAAGAGACTGATAGGTCTCAAAAGATAAATAAATAAATAGGAATGAATGAATAAATAAATGAACAGATTTGATTTCTTGTTTTCATATATCTAAAAATGCAAGCATACAAATAGGCCCCACTGTTGGTTTTCATATCTAAATTTGGGGAAAAGCTTTGGTAATATATTTTGTATAAAAATGGTGGAAAATCACCTTGAATGACATTCCCAGTGGACTAAGCATTTGAACTCAAGATTTCACAGTTAATTAATATCTTTAGTGACTGGTCAAAGAAGGTGCTTCAATATCATGAGCAGGTAGAATTTGGTACAAGCAATTGCTTATCATTATTTTAACAGAATGTCAAGTACAGGGTAAGATTTAGAGTCGATGTCTGTCACAGACTAAATAATTATGGCCAGGGACCTAATTGCTGATCTTTCAAAACACTAGATTTTTCACTGTTCTGGAGCATAGATGTAATATTATTTCCTGGCATCAGAAATAAATCCAGGAATCCCTGCTGCAAACTGGGTGAAGGTTAATTTAGACACTGAGCGGTGTTTGCCTTCTCAGTGCCGTCCTCTATTAGCCCGGGAAGGAATCCTAAATCAAGTGAGTTTAGGAATTAGATGTAATTTGCTTGGGTAAATCATTTGCTCACTTTTCTCAAATATATTTTTTTAATTTTCTCAGGACTGTATCCTCTTACAAAGTTTCAAGCTAGGATATTCAGACCGGATATTGGCTATGTGACACCTTTCACCATCTATAGCTAATTTTCCCCCAAGTGTTTGTGAGTTCTTGATCACACAACTTGAACTCCTTGTTTAATATCAGTCAATGGCTTGAGACAGTCACACTTTATTGATGTATTATTCCTTTAAAAATGTTATAATTTCCCAGGTATACTATGAATTTTCAGTAAACTATCTTATTTCTGCTTATCCTAAGTTCTTATAATTTTGTGTTTGAACTACATATAGCTGTCATAATGTAGCATTTCAGAATGATATTTATCTTGCAACCTTAGTAAAGCACCTGCCCATTCTTTTAGATCCCTTATTAATATGACTGGCTAATTCATGAGCCACAACCAAGTGGCCTGCAACATGAGCTAAACATTCTGACAATCTGATGTTTGTTCGTGAGAAATCTGAGGATTGAAAGTTTCAATGTGAGCCAGGGGTACTCTTAGATCATTTTCAAATATTTCATGTGAATAATATATAAATTTACACGACCTAAGAAGATGGAAGTTTATAAATAAAAGATTATAATATTTGATATTTTTACTTTTTACACTGTTAGAAATCACTAAAAATGGCTTTTTTGATGATATGGATATTTTTTGAAATTCTTTATTATCTCATTCCCAGAAATTCTAATTGACTTTTCTAAATAAACTGGAGACTTTGACTTTTTTTATTTACAGTCATTAAATAACTGACTTAAATAACTGACTTGAAATAACTGACATTAAATCTGAAAAAAAATTCTTGAAGAACATCACTAAAACAGTTTTTGTATTGTATATTTTTATGGAGAGGTCTATTTTTGTACTGTTGTCAGAAAACTAGAAAACATGTTAATTACAAAATATGCTATTTTAAAAATATTTATCAATAAAATTGAATTATCATTTCTTTCCATAGTGCTATAATTTGAATCTGGTTTCAATACATCATGCTTGCAGAAATGCTAGGGTGCTGAGGCAGAAAAGGGGAGATGGGTAGGAGAGCACCTTCATAGAGGCAGAAGGTAAGGGGAGATAGATGATTTGTGGAGGAGAAACTGGGAAGGCAATAGCATTTGAAATGTCAATGAATAAAATAACCAATAAAAATGAAAAAAGAATTAAATGAAGATAAACAATCTAGAAAAAATGGGAAAGAAAGAATTTTATAACTATTGAGAAAGAAATAATATAGAATATTTAGTTAGTGATAAATGAAAATCATGCTTGCCTCAATAAAATTACACTTAGGATCACAATACAGGGTAAAACTTAAAGTGGTTAGAGCTTGTAAGATTAAAAATCAACCAAAAAAAAAAAAAAAACCTTAAAACCAGTAGTTACAAAAATTTCCAATTTACCTCCAAGTTGCTTCTGGCAAACTACAATAGCAATGTCCTTTATTTATATCAAAGGATGAAGATCGTTTATCTCCTAATATAGCTGAATTAATAACAAAACATCTCTTGCATCAAGCTGCAAGGAATTCAATAAAATTGACTCTTGCTTCATGCACTATAAAGTGAAATTAGTTCGTTCATTCTGCTTAAAGAACTTGGCATTCTAAAATTTCAGTTACTTATTTGTAAGTAGAGGGCAATTACAGAACCAGTGTTTTATGTTAGCAACTGAAACAGTGTGGAACTGTCCGAGGTGGTTATGTGAGATCAGTCATGAAGGAAAGAAGGAAGTGGGGAGGAGGTTTACATGGGAACAGTTCTGAGATAGAGAACACAGCTTTCTCAACCCTATAATCAACAGAAGAGAGAGAAAAGCCACCCAGGATTACAGACAACGGGAACTCAAAGCCAGGTCATCCTGACTGTATTTCAGCTGTTCTCATCACAGATGAAGATGTTCTTATGACATTTTGCAAACTGATAATGACTTAAATTCTAAAGATGGTAACTATGACTCAATCCATGTTCTTTTTTCATACTTGTCATTCACACTGTGACTTTGCTGACTTGATCTTGGATAGGCCTTGTGCATGGAGATACATGGTACCTGATCCTTCAGAACTGTTTGTTTCAGTAACTGTAATAACTAATTTAAATAATGTACCCATAAAAGTATTTGTTTGAAATAGCTACCTGCCATTGTTTGACAATAATTAATATTTAATAACTATATGTATATTAATAAACTACATATCCTAATAAAACACAAAATCCTTTCATTTTTTCGAATTTTCTGTTTTATTCTTTTATTGAAAACAGATTTTTCCTAATATAATATATCCTGATTATGGTTTTCCTTCTCTTTATCCCTCTTAGTTCTTCCCTACTTTCATTTCCACCCAGAGTCACTCCCTTTTTTATTTCTCATTAAAACACAGGTAAGCTATTAAGAAATAATAATAAAATAAAGTATAATAAAATAAAACAATAACAACACATCAGAGTTGAACAAAATGGGGGGGGCAAGAGAAGGCACAAGAATCAGAGACCCACTCACTCATTCACACATGCAAGAATCCCATAAAAACAATAAGCTGGAAGCCATAATATATGCAAAGTACCCGGTTCAGACGTGTGCAGACCCTATGCATGCTGCCTCAGTCTCAATGAGTTCATGTGAACTTTGATAATGTTGATGTAGTGGACCCTAATTTTTTTTTTTTTTTTTTTGGTTTCCTCTGTTCTCTCTGGCTCTTAACATGTTTACTCTTCCTTTTTGAAGGATTTCTATGAGCACTGAGGGGAAATTTTTTTTAGCATTTATTTATTTATTTGTTTGTTTGTTTATTTTACATTCCAGATTGTGTTCCCCTCCCAGTCCACCCTCTAACTCTTCCACATCCCATACCTCCTCCCCACCTCCTTTCTCCAAGAGGACGTTGAGGGGAAGAATTTGATAGTGACATTCCACTTAGGGCTGAGTGTTCTAAGATGTGTAATCATCACATAATGTTTAGCAGTGGGACCATAATGACAATGTTATCATTAAATATGACAATTTAAAAACTTAAACTACAGTAAAATACTGAGTTATGAAAGATCAGAAAACTTTATATATAAAGTTCTATGTGTGTGTGTGTGTGTTATGAAAATGACCAATACTGAGACTTCATTTAAATATATTCCCACCAAGAAAAACATAGGTCCAGATGGTTTTTCAGGTCAGCTTTGTTCTAGCAAACATTCAAGACACAAATAATTCCAAACTTGCTCCAATTCATCCATAAGAAACATATTCTAAAACTAAAAATGCTTCAACTTTTTAAATTCACTTTGTTATATAAGGCAAAGAAAATCTGGAAGAAAAATGACCATATCAAATATATATATATATATATATATATATATATATATATATATATATGTGTGTGTGTGTGTGTGTGTGTGTGTGTGTGTGTGTGTGTGTGTGTGTATTTGAGAGGAATTTTGTCAAGTAACAAAATTCATTTTATTTTTAAAGGTTATGTAATAAATCCACAAATAAGCGCATGCTTTTAGGAGATAAAAAATATAAACTGAATAATTACAAGAGCATTAAATGCAGAGAATCAGAAAAATTACCTGAGTATATCATCATGATTTTAAAGATTTAAATAACTAATTACTAAAACCAAATATACTTAATCATTAATCTTGAAATATAAGTAGTTTTTGAAATTTTTTCATCAATAAAATGTATAAATGCATCCATTTAAAAGCTGTTAGACAAGGCTGAAGTTGCTGGTGCATAGGCACATTAATCACATTGGAGTCAGACAAAGATACTTTGAGGTACATAGCTGGGACAATGGTTGCACACAACACATGGGAATGGCCAACCAATATATGGTTTAACTTCAGACCCCCATCACAAAAGGGAGCCCATGACTTACACTGCCTAAATGGAAAGTAACTGGAGATTGAATAGTGCAGAGACTTAGGATCAGTGCCTTCTCCTCTCATTACAGAGGCTTCCACCAGGAGGAGATGGGAGTGGGTATAAAGACCCACAACCAACCACTACGCAGAAAGAGATTCTAAATTAGGTCTCCATTGGTTAACAACCATAGGAGATTGGGGAACCACACAAAAGAGGGGAAGAAAGGATAGTAAGAGTCAGAGAAGATGGAGAACATCATGAGAAGATGGTCCACCTTATGAAGTAAGTAGCACTCACACAGGCTCACAGTCATGAAAATGGCAAGCATGGGACCTTCATGGGCTCTCATAAGGTTCTTTGCATGTATGTTATGGATGTTAACTTGAGGTTTTTTGTGAGACTCCTAACAGAAGGATACTCTATGAGACTCTTCTGCCTGCTCTTGAGACTCTTCTCTTATTGCTTTGCCTTGCACATCTTCAATATGAGGGGCTTTGTCCTGTCTTACTGAATCTTGCATTGCTATACTTTCTTGGTGGTCTGTTTTTGCTGAAGAGGAAATAGAGCAGGTTGGATTTGCAGTAAGGAGATGTAGGAGAATCTAGAAACAGTGGAGGGAAGAGAAACTCTGTTTGAAATGCACTGTATGAAAAAAAGAATATTTTCAATAAATAAAAGAGAAATCTCTACATAAATTTTTTCTGTTTTCAAATAATTTAAAACATTGAACTGACTCTTAAAATTTTTATTAAATATAATATTAAAAACCTGAAACAAATCACAACCTTGAACCAACTTCCAATAGCTAATTTTAAAACTATCTTGTTTCCTTTAATTTACTACAAATAATTACTGCCTGTCAGTTGTTAAGTGTTAAATTTAATCTCATGTTGACCATGCATCAACACAATTACTTTAGTTACATTACCTTTTAAAGAAAAAGAATCTATCATAGGAATGTCAAACATGTGCTTACTTCACTATGTCTCCATCCAGCTGTGCTCAGAACAGACATTACTAATAGAGTATTATTTTCTCACCCATGAAGCCTATACTGCTTTAGTGACCCCCAATAGGTACTTCAACTCTAGCAAAATGAGACCAAATCAAAAAGTAGCTACTCTACCAGGCAATCAGTGCCAGCCAGCACCCTACATGGACTTCACATTAAAGAGCTCCAAGGTCCCACCAGGTTCTGCAATCCTTTCCAGAATATCTAATGATTGATTTTTATATCAGCCTTTGGTGTTCTCAGCCAAGTTATATGAGATTGCAGCAAACACTGAGGAATAGAGGAGATATTTGAGTTTAATTTAAGCCAAGCATCATCAGAATAACTCAGTTGGAATTTCCCAACTAAAGTGGCTTGGATAACAATTTATCTTGAGGTGATATCTAAGCCTTCAGTGAAGAATCTACAACCATAGTCTCAGTACACTTTTCAAAGTATGGACAAGGTTCACATATATTAAAATAAAATGCTTTAAGAATCAATGATTCCTAAGTGTTATATGTCATAGAATCTCTCTCTCACACACACATGCACACACACACACACACACACACACACAGAGCATAAAACTAATTTAATGGAAAAATAGGGTAATCAAGCCTTTATAGATAAATTTAAAATAAAATGAAACTAACCAATTAAACAATTATCATTGGGTTAATCAAATGAAACTTTAAAATGAAATCATTATAATCTTTAAAAACTAGGTAATTGACAAATTTATATCATATTTATCCTGTAGACATTCATTTTTGATAAAATTCTAGCAAAATGTCACTAATCCACAGTCAAATTTCACATGAACACACAAACATTTTCAGGTAAGGCTAATGTGAACTGTAATCACTGAAGAGATGTATGCTTTACACAGTCCATTATGCTTGTTATTTGAATATTGCTGTTTCTTAAGTTGTCAGTCTTAAGTCTTAAGTCAGAGAAGATGCACCTGACCCTCAAGAGACTTGAGGCCCTTGGGAGTTTAGAGGTTTGGTTTAGTGTGGGGTGGGTGGGGACATCCTCGTGGAGACAGGGGTGTCAGTAGGAGGAGGAATGAGATGTAAAAGGTGAATGGGGGGATAAAATCTGGAGTATAAAAATAAATAAGTAAATAATAATAATAATATAATAATAATAATAATAATAATAATAATATATCAAGTCAAAAAAGACTTAAGACTACATTGATTTCAACTGAAAGAGTCACCATTTGTATCTTTTTGGAGTTTTATGGGACAGTTTATAGTGTGTGGTTCTTAAATTTAAAAACATATGGTAGTGAATGGGCACCTGCACAGTAGATAATTAACAACACTGATTCAATTAGGTAACTATTAATGTGTTGGTGTTGTGGTGTGAATTCACAGTGCTTGCTCTATGCTCATTGGTTTGAGTTCCTGGTCCTAAAGTGATAGTGCTCTTTAGGAAAGTTGTGGAACTTTGGGAAGAGTAACTTTACTAAAGGAAATGGATCAGTGGGGCTGGCCGTCATTTTTATAGACATATTTCAACTCTCACCAGCCTTGTTTTCTGGCTTTCCAAATGTTAATAACGAGCAATAGGCTTCTGTCACCTCCTCATCTAAGAGCTGACCATGCTACTATGCCTTAATTGTGATGATTAAACTGAGACTAATGAACTCTTTTCTCCCTTAGGTTGCTTTGTTAGTCTGTGACTTCTACATTACAGCAATAGGACAATTGATAGAGTATGTTGATGTTTACATAGCTTGTTATTAAGCTCATCCTGAAATTCCACAGGAGAGTGACTATACTCACTCATGCTTCTATGGTGGAGTTCACAAACAGCATCCTAAACACGGTTTGTCATCTTAATAAACACATTGCATGTTTTATAAATAAACATTCAATATGGTCAACATTGAGAGCCGATAACATAAGCAAACTTAACTATAAGGGTGATTGTTGGTTCTATGTTAAGGTTATGATATAAGTAAAGGACCATCATGAAACAAAAGAATGACTCTTTTTGTATGGTCAGCGAAGGTAATTTCCCTAAGTAACAGGTATGCATCATGCCCAGTGAAGAGCACAGTGCTTTATAAAGACCTCTAAAATCTGGGAGTCAAAAAGAATTAGATAAGTATATGGTACTACAAACAAGAGATATATATATGTAATACCCCCTTTCTGTTCTAAAGCCACAGGTATACAATACATTGTACATAAACAGACAATACATGTCTATATACACAATCTATATACAATATAGATTATAATTTTCATATATAGTACAAACACCTATTTCTATAACTGTCTATGTTGCTAGATATTGGACACATATAATACTGAAGATTATACTATAGGAAAAGCTGTGTAACTGTGGTATCTCTCCTTTATCTCTCTCTAGTTATATCTCCCAATATATTCCTATCATTTTTATCTCGATCAGTCACTATCTCAAAACATTTCAGCAGCTAGCTCTGATTATAGATTGGTGGTCAGGGTATCAAGTGGATTCTGTTCCCATAATCCTTAAATTTTTTCCTAACAGCCCCAAGATACAACTGTTGTGACTTATGAAATTTGTAGATGACAAGGAGAAACTCCAAAATGGTTCCTTTATTTGCAAATATGAAGCTCTCAAAGAAAGAAATGTGTGATAGTACAGTCACTGCTATTTACCATGTGAGGAAAGTGGTGTAAGTGAAAGCAAAGAAAATCATGTTAGAAATGGTACCCTCTGACAGACATAGTGATGAAGAATTATTAAGGGCTGATTACTCTGGCTTGGCACATGTAATTAGTCTACTATTCTGCTAGGTCTATCAGATGATCCTGGGCCAGAGGGCTGAAGATCGGATGCTCTAATGTTTTGTAGTATAGGGACTGTCCAGGTGTTCAACGGTCTCTATAAATTGGCTAAGTTTTAGAAGCTATGCTTTGTGCTTCCCATAATTTTAGTTAACTCAGTCACTCTGAATTTCTGACAGGGTTGAAAACTTATAGTCTCCTAGCCAATCCTGGCTATTTACTTTGAGAGAAAAGATTTGAGAAGATGGTTTTCAGCTGACACTTATTCTAAAGCCAAGAAAAAAGCCAGGTTCTGAACTAAGTCTTTTAGTTAGGAGAGATGACAGAGGTTCTGGTTAGTCAATAAAATGATGGACTGCATATTAGGTGTATCTTGGATCTTACTGATACAAATTGGTTTAGTTATGATCTAATAGTATTTTGAGATAAAAGCTTTATTTTAACAGGAAGGGTGATATGTAGGAGGAGCTAAGGTAGAATGAGTAAGGAGAGGAAGAGGAGGAGTAAAGAGAGGAGGAGAAGAAGAAGAGGAGGAACTAGGAGATGAGAGAGAGAGAGAGTGGGGGGAAACATGGAGGTTGATGTTCCTGTGTCTCTGCCAGTCAAAGATAGTTGATATATCTAGGTTGGGTATTGGGTTACACTTCTGAATGTATGGGCATCTTGTTATTGAACATTACCAAACTTATAAAGCCTTTGATTAACATTTTTAAAAAGGTTACTATTTTAAAAAAAAGTCAGAACCTATTAGAGATAATAGGACACACTTTAAGTGATCTGTTCTGTCTATGGAGACTAAATAGTTTAATAGGCCTATTAGTTCAAAATGCTGCTTATAGATTTAGGAAGAGCAGCCTATGGATATGTGGTTTTCTGCAGTGTTTTCTGCAGTGCATTCATTCATGGTGTGGGGGCTCATATACCTGTTTTACCTGAGTATAATAGAATAATATGATCACATATGGAATGTAAAAGAAAGAAAGAAAGAAAGAAACAAACAAACAAACAAAGAAAAAAGAAAGAACGAATGAACAAATGAACGAAAGAAAGAAAGAAAGAAAGAAAGAAAGAAAGAAAGAAAGAAAAGAAAGAAAGAGTACTCTCTTGGCTACAAGTAACTGAAAATAGAAGGTGAAGCTATGCATACTATGTGGTAGAATGTTAAAATCATGAGAAATGAAATTTTAAAAGGTCATAAATATGAAGTGAAAATTTTGCAAAAATATGGTTCAACGAGAAGCACACTGTTAATGATTGGACTCTTGGCCCACTTAATAGGAAATAATTCATGCTTGTTTCTGTGAACTTAGTCTACCAGGTCTGGTGAGGTCATGGAGCCTAGAGGAGAACCTCTATTATCATTTTCCTAAGTCACTATAATTTCTGACTGCATTCTAAATATTTGTCCTTATACCTACAGATACAGAGTTATTGCTCATCCATCACCAAAAAATTTTCTTTGGGAAGCAAATGGACATCTTTACAGAAAGCCACAAATGGTTATAATACAGATATCAGCCAACTATGGGCTACTTATTCACAATGAACATATTTCCAACATAATCTTTATACTTAAGTCTCAAGGAACATCAGAGATGAGGGGACAGAAAGATTGTTAGGAACAAAGGATGAGAACAAATACAACAAAACAGTCTCTTCTTTAAAAAATATTAAAAGGCAAAAATGTGAGGGTTAGAAAGGAGGCAGAGGTGAATTTGGAGCCTTTGGAAGGAGGAGTATGTAATCAAGATACTTTTATATATTCTCAAATAATTAATAAAGCATATTAATAATTATTTTAATTATGAATGAAATTTTAAGGTAATTAGTAGAAAGAAGTAGAAAATTGAAATGAATATAAAATTTACAAGTAGTATATAGTGAAGAAACATGAAAAAAATAAAAAAACTTCAGTATTCAATAAAATGCTGTGTAAGCCACAGAGACAATTTTGACCATCATAAGGCCAAAGAAGTAAACGGCCAGTGTTGATTCATGAGGCTGCCCTATAGACATTATATACATTATAATAATTACAATACATTATAATAATTTTAATTATAATATAATATATTTATAATTTTATGTAAATTATAATAATTTCAGAAAATATTTTATCTTTGGAAAACTATTCCAATATTCTAACCAAAAGTGATAGCAAAAATGACTCTATAATGAAGATATTAATTGAAACATTATTTACTGAAGAACAAAACAGAAATAATTGGTAAGAAATTAAGTGTTTGTAATAATATTCTAAAATTATTTGTATAATTAATAAAAATAATACAGGTTGCAAAGATGTATTTACAATATGTTTATAATTTTACTTCAATTATTAAAATTCTGATATGATATGCAAAATTTTGGGGATGTGAAACAAGTATTTTGCATACATACTGTATGTTTGTACATATGATGTTTTTGACAATAAAAGTAAAAAAGTAAAAAAGTAAAAAGTAGTATCAAAAACTTATAATATGAAGTGTTCAAGCTAGATAAAATAGTAATTGTTTCTATGTATAATATATCGAATTTTGCTAATGTCTTCAAAAGAATAGCCTAAAATCCTATTATTGGATTGATGCTCAATAGGTAACTAAGGCAGCAGACATGTTATGTGTCTTAGGTGGTTTCCATAGAAACTTCTTATACTTCTGAGCACTATCTAGATCCAAGACCTTGTTCCAAATTTTTACTGTGCATGAACATAGCTGATATGCTTCACAGATAAGAACTCCATCTTCATGATAGGCTCAGTGTCAACCAAGAAATATATGAATCAAAAAAGATTTGACAGAATGAGCAGAAATAGTATACGCCTAACTCTCACAAGAGTAGGGAGAACAAGCTACTTTAGAGTAGAAGAGCCAGAGGAACGTGTGTGTGTGGCATTTCTAGCAGGACAGTTTTACAAAGACAGGTGCAGACACAGGTGAAGACAGAATGAACCAGAGAATGAGAAGGATGCAGAAGTTTAGAACATATTGCTAAAGTTTATATGAGACAGGCAGAGCAATTCAGTGGGAAGCAAAGAAAAGCCTGCTTGAATAAGTCAGCTTGTAATATTAGACTGTATAGAGACTAGAAGCTTCCAGGCCTAGGCCTAGGGATAATTAGAACAAAGAAGGAAATGCACTGGACACAGTCCAAGCCATCATCCACATAGCTTGGGTACAGTGCACATCTCATTCCTCCATCTAAGGAAATAAAAGTAAAATTTACAATAGTTAACAGTTAGTTATTGTAATTTTAATAAATTAAGAAAATGAAATCTACATATTTTCTAAATGATGACATTAGTGAGAAAAAATAATGCCTCAAATGACTTAATGCCTAAATAATCAGATATATAAGGTCAGTCAGATTATCAAATATTAATATACATCAAGGTAAATTGGCCTATTCATAATGTCATCATCTTGAAACTTTTGATTGGGCAACTTTATCTTTTATTTGTGTTTTTATGGCTCAAAATTGTTCATGCACAACTCTATTCTGCCCTTGGATGTGCTCATACATTCAACTCTGATACAACCTGTTATGGTTTGAATAAAAATGGCCCTCATATTTCATAGATTTAAATACTCAGTCCTTAGTGTGTGGAATTGCTTGGAAAGGATTAGAAAATGTGGTCTTGCTAGAGGAGATGTATCATTGGGAGTAGAAACTGTGATTTCAAAAGACTCACCATTTCCCTTATGAGTTAGCATATATTATGGATCAGGATGTAAATTCTCAGCTGTTCCTTCACTCTGTCATTACAGATTCTAACCATCTGAAACCATAAGACAAATTAAATACTTTCCTTTTAAAGTTGTCTTTGCCTTCATGTTTTATTGTAGTAACAGAAAGATACTAAGACAAGGCCGCACATTTTGGAAGTCAGAGCCATTTCATGTAATTGAGTTGATTTCACAACCATATACTGAAGCTATCTTCTATACCTCATTTAAGATTCTTGGGGCGTTTTACTGTCTTTCCCCAGACACTGACAATAGACTATATTAAAACTCTTCAGAGAATATTGTTTAACATATGTACTCATATTTTAAGATTGATTGCTGAATCCTGCCTCTTTTCCCAGACATATTCAACTCTTATATCTTTTAACTGAGAAAAATAGAACATTATTCACAATGAATTGTCAGAATGTTGTAATATTTCAGTAGTATTCACAGAGTATAGCAAAAGTGATTCACAACATTACATTCAAAATACTTGTAGTGTTCCCCTGACTCTCTAAATCTCTACTATTTAAGTGTCAGCAAGGGATCCATTTTCAAAGACACAAAGCAAAATCTCTGAATAAGGATGGAAACGGTATTCTAAAATGTGGCTATTTACATGGAATAAAAAAAGTTAGCTTAGTCTCTGCATTAAACCTGTAGCAAGATGCCTGGTAAACCACTTCTGTTTCTTCAAGTCTGTTATATAAGCTCAGAATGATACTATGCACTTATCATTCTGAGTCCAAGTATTAATATTTGAATGCACAAAATATTTACCCTTTGCAGGTATGTGTATGTACCTGCCGGGCTTGTTGGGCTTCCTTCATGGTAATCCAGGTGGTAAAATATCCACCTCTCTCTTAACCTCCCTGAACAGAGAAAGGGAAATGTTAATACATGTGTTCTCTAAACTAGAATTAAAAGGATTTACCCTTCCTCTGCCAACTTCATTTAAATCTTAGAAGGTCTATAGGCTAGAGCTCACTGGCTTTTCCACTTTTTGGTAAGGTTCAGTGCATTGTACATCTTACATTAGTTTATAAACAGTTGCTAATTCAGGACAAGCCACATTTTCATGGAAAACTCTACTTTATTCTAATAATAATTCCTCAGAAAGAGTATATTATTGCACAAAGTAATGATGTCATGCACCATGATCCCAGGAGTGGGGGGTAAGACACTGACAGCCTCTTCATTCAAAATATTCTTTTACATCCCGCCTATTTTCAACTATTTAACCTGCAATATATGATCCTCCTTACTAAAACTTGATTTACTTCGTTGTTTGCATGTAGGAAATTCTCTGTCTATAGCACCACACCCTAAGTCATATTAATTACCACATTTCTCACATGGTAGCATATATTCAAATATACCTTTTTTACTTTTATGTCCATAAAAGTCAAGAATATGTGATATAAGATAATTAATTTTTAAAAAATAAAGCAGTATTTGGATGGATATTTAAATCCATGAATGAATGAAATAAAAATGTTTCATTTTATTTTAAAGTTTATAGCCTAAAATTACATTTTTGTGGAAGTTGAAGACATAGCTCTAAACAATTATTGCTCTTACAGAGTAACCAAATCTGACTCACATCACTTACATGGAAGTTCACAATGTTTTAACTCCAGTTCTTGGGAATGTTACAGCCTCTCTGTACTTGTCTACTTCCAGAGATGCACAAGGCATAAATATATACATACAGGCATACCCATTTAAGCATAAAATAAAATACATGAATATAAAAATATCTGATTCTAAACTACAAAAATTATTAAGATATTTCTGAGTTTTTACAAATATTCCTACTCAATGAATTATTTTACCATTCTATGAAATAATATTATATATAGTTATACACAAAAAAATTTAACAAAATATTTACTACAGGAATGAACTGATAAATTATTTCCTCTATAAACAAACATTGGCCTTGATCCCAGAGTATTATTTTTACTTTCATGGTCAGAAAACATATGCTATTAGTACAAATGTAAATTTTAAGGTCCATTAAAGAAACTAAACATAGTTATTGCATATTAACTTAATTAGAAGGAAGAGGCAAAACTATAAATGAAATTTTATGAAACCTAGCTTACTAGCAAGATCACAGGTCAATAAATTATACACGGCATGAGGAGAAATTATTGCTTAAATTATATGAATGTCTAAATATTTTTGTATTTTGTAAATATATTTGTACAAACTTCAGATTGCAAAATTAAGGTATGAGTGATTTGGTATTCATGCCTTTGATTCAGTAACATGCAATACTAAAATACTGTTATCCAAAACACTAAACATTTTTACATCTCTTCAGAACTACATAATGCCCACATCCATCTTATGAAAATATGCTACAGAAATATATATAATTCCAGTAAAATATAAAAAATAAATCCTCTGAGAATGTAGACTTTATAATAGGGGATGTGGGGTTGCAGAGCAGTCAGAGTCCTATGACACATGACTAAATAAAATGTATGAAGTTCATATGGTAAAACATACAAACTCTGATGTCATGATATAATGATATATTTTAGATTTGCATTACTATTTTGCATTTCCTCCATAAATTCAGCCACAAAATAATCATTCCTAACTCATTTCCCAAGATCCTTCATGATATTTATAGAATATATACAACTATAATCTCCAAAGTTATATGTTCTAAGGGTTTTGTGCTTGGTGGTTATATATGTAACGTAACAAAGAATGGAAAATTTTTAAAAGCTGTGAGAATGCCATTCCTAATTTGGTCCAAGAATACTGTGGTTCTTTATTTTATCCCTCAATTTGATCTGTAGGCATTAACCAATGCCTATAGAACAGATTAATCAGTGCTTCTGGATGTCTTTTAGAGTGTTCCCAGGATGTGACTTGTAGAATTCAGTGAGGATGCTATATCATACATATTGCCCATAGACACTTGAAGGGTCCATAGTTCCTCACAGTGGTCAATATTGTCTAGCAAAATTGAAATATTTATTCTCTATTTAAGGAAATTTTCATTGTCTCAATTATGTTGCTAGTCTGAAGCTGGCTTTATCTGACTATTACTGGCTGCACCTAGCCATTCACAACAAGTTATTTCTGATGCATCTACATCTATTCCTCTATGATGTTTACAATATTTCTACCTGCATTTTGGGTTCTACATCTAAGTTAAAAACTTATGGCAGGAACCGAATTTTCTTTTGGATTCGGTTCCTACTTCATGCCCATGTTAGTAAATGTTCCTAAATTTAGCCAGTATTTATATTATGTCATCAAATAACAAGAACTGGATCTTTTCATACTCAAACTTGAGTCTATAAGGAACTTATATTGCTGCTTATTTTTATACTATGTATTAAAGGATATAATACAAACTTGGCAAAAATAAATAAAATTCTTCTGTATATTCTTATTCAGATTCTTTTTCAGAAAAATAAAAACAATCTCAGCCATATTAATATAGTTTGATTCAACTTGCATAGATAGTCCCATCTATCATATCAGTAACAGTGTGAAAGTTTGGAGAAGGACAAGCTGATCTTACCACAAGATGAAGAAATGGTGCCAAGGACAAAAGCAAATAATTTGGAAGTCATTCAAGTTTCTTAATGGGCCATTAGCAAACACTGAGAGGCACAGTTCCCGATTTGGTTGTAAGGCATTGGTTTTCATCAGTGGCAGAAAAAAGAGAGATCGATCGTGGAATTGAACTGCACTACAACAGATTAGACTATTTATTTGTTTGTTTGTTTGGTTGGTTTGGTTTGGTTTGGTTTTCTTTAAAATTTTTCATTTTCTCTGATGTGAATAACCCTTAGAAGACTTAAAATTCTCAGGCTTTGATTCTTTTAAACAATGCATCTCTACAGAAAAAGGGTATATGGCAAGGGCTAGACAGAGTTGGCTCAGGATCGAACATAGCTTTAAAACTTTCCTGCATTAAAAATCTTTATACTGCTAGCAAAAGAACAGTGACTCTGCAATGCAAATAATAAGTTTCAGGAGACAGAGCAAGAACAAATACCATTAAGTATTTTGTCCTCTGTGTTTAATCCATTATACATGATACTTGGAAGAGACACAGAGAATATGATGCCAGCTCATAAGAATATTATAACTTTAATATATGAGACATTGAGGCACCTGATTCCATATCAATTCTTCTACAAGCACAACATTAATATTTTAATAAACCATTTGCTTTGCCTTGTGGGCAGCTACTGTGGAACAAGGATATCTGTATAAAATTTATCATATTGAATTTTAAAACCTGATGATTTGAATTGATCCAATTACCTTAGTTCTTCCTCTCTAGCCTAAGGCTTCATCTAATGGTAGCTGATTCTATTTTGAAAGTATTTTTGTACTGCTTAGAAAACTAAACTTCTGACACCTCCCTATCCTGGTGGAGGAAAAGAGAAACCTGCCACTTAGCACAAAAAGTTTAAGAACATAGTATTCAGAAATGTTACACTTTTACTGGGGTTGACTTGAAGGTATCCATGATAAATGTGAGACAAGTGTATAGAAACTGCCACTCCTCTTTATCTTCTTTGTCTTTTTATTAAATATTTACTTGTTTGAGAATAAAAGCATATTAAAAACAAACAGTAACCATGATGTAATGATAAAAACATCCTTTCCTGTTAGCTTTCAGCCACTGTAAAATCAATGAATGTAGCTTAAAAGACAACTCCAATATTAAAATTCACTTTCATTTCTACAAAACAAATAGGGTCTTAGGTCTATAGAAATGGGAAAAAATGGTAGAACAATTTTTTTCCACAACTTTTTTCTGAGAATAAAAATTCCTCCCCAGAATCATGTCGTACATAACACCTGGCTTCCCTTTGTCATTTTATACTTTGTGTTTTTAAAACTTTAATACATGTTTAACTTTACATTGATTTTAATTAATATAACTAATTTAATTTTTAATATTAAATACATTGAATTATATTTAAATATTTAAAAACTTTAATCTAAATTAAATACTAAAACATTAAATACATTATTTATTTATTAATGTAATATATTTGCATTTAATACTAAATAAAACCTTTAGATAAAAAGTCCTAGGAATGATGATGTATAGGAAAGAAGGTACTGACTAGATTCTCTAAGCAAATATGATGAGTAAAATTGTTTTTGCAGTTGTGATGTGGAATTAATGTATGAAAATTAAATAAAAGAGACAACTGGAGTCAAAACTATGCACCTGTTTGCTTTTTTAAAAAAATTTCATAAATCTATTGAAAAAGAGAGTTATTCTGTATAAAAGAGGGTTGATCTCGCTACACATGACTGATAAGTCATGAGCATAGAGATTTATAATTATAAGAAGCTATTATTTTAGGAAATTGAAGATAAAATCAATACTTCAGAGATCATAAAACCTTGGCATGAATTGAACAATGAAGGCAGGGTATTTCATTCAAACATGAGGGCATTTGTATTTGAGTAAATATAGAGGTCATTTTTCATAGCATTCTTTATTTAATTTTGATTTTAACAAATTATATTCTTTAGGCCATTTCTGTATTTCTAACTATATCTGTTACTTACATCTGGATACAAAGTTCACTGTTGTTGCTGCTGCTGTTGAATAACTGATAAAACCAAGACAGATGAAAAATGAGTTGATAAAATGTATAGTGTCTGTGTGTGGTGGTGCATGCCTTCAATCCCAGGACTCATGAAGCAGAGGCAAAGAAATCACTGGAAATTTGAGGCCAGCCTGGATTGCATAGTGAGTTCTAGGACATCAAGTGTTAGTAAAATCTTGTGTGTGTGTATAAGAAAGTTTATATGTATAAAAAGAAATATAACTTAATGGTATTTGTCTTTAAATTCTTTTGTAATGAAAATAAAAATAAGCTAGTTCTTTCATATGATGAACATTATGGGAGACTATATTAAATTTTCTTTGCATTTTATTTTTTGTGAATACTGCATCTGTTTCCATATTAATGACTCTCAAAACCCAATAAACATACCAGGGTTCAAGTAAATTCTAACTAGTCTGGAAACACTGAAACTCACTCTGTTGATTCTGTTCTGCCTGAGATATTTCATATTCTGGTACATACAGTAAATAAATAGACACTTTATGGCTCATTTTGAAGATGAGTGAAAGATAGGATAAGAATAGTTAGGAAAAATAAAGATAAACAAAAAATAATAAAACTCTATATAGAACTATGACCTTGTTTTCCTTCTTTCCTTCATTCTCAAGTACTGGGTGGTATACTTCACTGATAGATAGACAGAAAGAAGAATAACAAATAGTTAATAATGTAGACAAACTTCTGGCTTCTTCCTTACACTCTTTGTCAGGAGACTGTTTCAACTAAATTAGGTCAGATAAGTAAACGTTTAATTAAAATATGTTATGCCATCACTCTACCAGTCTTCGAACTTACCAAGCCTAAATTTGAGTAGAAAGAATTCTCAAAAACACTTTAAGACAACCTGGTCTCAAGGACAGGCTAGATATAAGCCTTTCTTTAACACTTAGTTATGACTGCTGCTGTCTACTGTGTCTGAGATTTTCTCTGCTGTTATCTGTTATGAAAAATATGTTCCCAATTTAAAATTCTTTTTCAAATTTAATATTTTTGCTTTTGAAATTAAAGTACAATTACATCTTTGAACCACTTCCCTTTTCTCCCACTATGGCTACCATGTAGTCACCCTTGCTCTCTCTCAAGTTTAAGGCCTTTTTTTTGTTTTAATAGTTGTTATTAATATGTGCACATATATAGTTATGAATATATATATATATATATATATATATATATATATATATATATGGATATACAAATGCTCTTTTTTAGATCTAAACAATGTTAGTTGTTTAAAAATGATTTAGATAACTAGTTTGCAGGTAAAGGGCTCCTTCCTAGGTAAGAGTTTCTCCAGCTCCCACCATTGCTTAATTGACTATAGTTCCATGTCTTGGGTTGGGATCCCATAAGATTGCCTTCTGTGATGGTCATATGGCAATACATATACATATATAATTAAGTAATAATAAATTTTTCTCACCTAAGCTGAGAATGCTTCCAGTGTCATAGACTATCCAATAAAATATCCTATGCCCGGCACAAGATGCTTCCCTTGAAATTGTTAGTCCAGAATGCCCAAGTGATCCTCAAAACATTATAGGCTATTGTTGTTCTTGGTTGCTTCCTGGAAGTGGAAGGTAACCCCCTATTACTGAAGGTAACCTGCACTTTGGATACAGGACCCAGAGGACTTCAGATGAATCTGATCTGAAAGATTGCTTCTATAAAATTAGTTTTCATGTTACCAGAAGGTACCATGCAAATTTCCAAGGAAAAAAAAGAAGGAAACAGTTATACTCAACCATGCATATAAGCTACAATAGGCATGTTACAGTAAGTCCAAGGGTACAGTAATGTCACACACATCTTGACCATAACTATTTAACTCAACAAGAAGGAAAACCTGAATGGTATTGGAAACAGCCAACTACCCGAGGCTACAGATGATTATAGATTGTCAAGGGGAACCTAAAATAATTACTTTACTAAAACAATGTTTTTCCTAACTGAATTCTATATTTATACTTGCAACTACAGATAAGTATAGTCCTCACCCTTCAAAGAATAAATTTCTATTTGCTACAGACAATAAAACAACAGAAAACCAAAACAGAAAAAATTCAGGGAACAAGTGATATTTTGATGCAAAGCCCCAACTACAGTATCTAAACACAACCTCTACATCTAAGGCTCAGGGAAGATCATAGAAAGAAGGACAGAAAGATGATAAGAGTCAGAGAAATAGCAAAACTTCCATGGGGTCGATTGCATTTCCTAGAAATGTTATGATTAATCCATGAAATATCTGATTTTTCTTTACCTTTTTTGGTATTTTATTTACTTACATTTCAAATGGCTTTTTCCATTCCTCCCAGCCCCAGAAATGCCCTATCCTATCCCCCCTCCTTTGAGTTTTTATACCATTTTAATTACATGCAAGTATTAATGTCAGTTCTATGTTGAGGAACTATCAATACAATAGATGGAAAATAGTCAAGGAACAAGCAGGACGGTAAACACCAATCGTCAAAGAACATGCAAGGCAATAAACAAAGTCCTGTGATTACTCCCATGATCACTGTTTCTAAGGGCTTATAGGTATGACCAAAATATCTGACCCCACTTCCCTGTCCTAGCCCAAAGTCATTTTCATGTCTGAAGCCTTCTTCTTTGTTCTAGCCTAAGATTTAGGTCCCTGCCTGGAATTACTTTTTTGTTCTAGCCTAATGTCAGATTCCTGCCTGAAGCCTATTTCCTTGTCCTTGGTCAATGTCAGATTACTGCCAAGCAGCCCTGAAAGTTCTCGACACACACCCTTATTTTTATAAACAATACTGAGTCTGTCTTAGGTTGTTCTGACAAGAATGCCTTCCTTACCCATTTTGGAATATGCATTATCAAAAGCAATGTACTTCTGTCTTAGGTTGGTAAGACTCTACAGAATCTTACCCATCTTTGCTTGCCAGCCTGTTAAATTAATAATTCTGTCTTAAGGTCCATTTTCAGTTTCATGTCATATACTTTGGCTGCCAACATGTTGATGTTCTTAAAGACTAGCTTCAACACAATGGGCAGGAAAAAAAAAGTATTCCCAGGACAAAAAGGTATAGCATGATCAAGCTATATATACCATTCTTGAAGCTTGACCAAAATGGAAATGTAGAACTCAAGCCAGGGATAATTTTATCAGCAGTTTCTGAAGAATAAAATCTCAGTGGAACAGCATTATTTAAATTCATAATCTCACTATGTAAAGTTAAAAACATTCAGAGATGCCTTCAGGCCCCTTGCTTGAATCTTTTTGCTCTGGCAGACTCCTAGCAGGTCTGCTCTTGTGATTTTTCTTTCTTTAATAGGCAGATGCAAAAAGCCTGATCATGTTCTTAAAGAGTAACCCATCCTTCCTTCCTATCTTTCTTTCTTCCTTTCTTTCTTCCTTCCTTTCTTCCTTTTGTCTGTCTTTATTTCCCTCTTCCCCTTTAACTTCTTCCTTCCCTTCCTTTGTTCTTTCACTTCTGATCAATTATTTCTTGCAGTTTTCTCTGTCTAAAATTGTTAAAGGCAATAGGTAAATGTCTTTAGTCTATATTATGAAAATAAATTTATCAGCAGTCATCTATAATGTCATTGGATACCTCTAAGTATTCTCAATGTGATGCCAGAAATATTTTTCAAGTTAGGCTGCTAGCAAAAAGTCATTCAAAAAATGTGTAAATGTAAAACATCTATGCGAAAGTATATTGGAAAATGTGGCTGAGATATATAAAATAATATTTAAGAAATATGTAAAATTTGAACACATGAGGAAACACAGTCTAAGTTTGAATAATTAAATACTTAAATAATTAAAACTATGTTTGAATCATTAATGCTATTATCTATAAAGTAATTGGGTTGGAAATCTTATTAAAATTTAAAAGGAAGGTTAAATACTTAATAAAAAAAATCACTGAAAGTTCTGAATTTAAATACAGAGGACATAAAATGAATACCATGCTGAAATTTGAAGATGCAAATATAGATATAAGTCAATTTAGACACTAAGAATAACTGGTACATATGTTAGTAAACACTAGTTCTCACAACAGGTGTTTTGAGGCAGAGCTTTACACAAAACATTCTTGCTTTAATAATTATGATGCATTATACAAATGATAGCAACTATGGTATAAGCATAGATAAATCTACAGATTTCATCTATCAAAATCTCTACTATTTAAAATATAGTAACATATTTATATAAATTTTAATAAAAATAGTTTAAGACATAAGCTATAAAATATAGCATACATTTATGAATGTCTTCCTGAAATTCTTCCTTTATTTTCTTGTACTATTAACATCTTAGATAACAATTTTTTTTAGTATGAAGTAAAGTGTAGATAGATGTTAAACTCATTGTCATTAAAAAAAGAAAACAGTGGGCATTTTACAGACAATATGATCATTGGTGGTTACTATTTTTAATTAAAAATATTGCATTTACTTATGTGTTACACAAGTGTGGAGATCAGAGAAAAACTTGTAAGGATCAAATTTTTTCTTTTATTGTCTGGGTTCTGAGCTTAAAGTCAATCAGGTCAGGTCTTCCCACAAGAGTCCTCCCACTAAGATACCCTATCAGTCATTCAATAGTCTTTACTTTTGAATACACTTGTAAGAGTATATGATGGAGATAATGTGATATTAGGTTTAATATCAAATAATTGTTAAATACAGTACAATGTGTCATTTATCTAAACATAAATTTATAGTTT
Source organism: Arvicanthis niloticus (assembly GCF_011762505.2). Classification (NCBI taxonomy): domain Eukaryota; kingdom Metazoa; phylum Chordata; class Mammalia; order Rodentia; family Muridae; genus Arvicanthis; species Arvicanthis niloticus. The sequence goes on from NC_047673.1 coordinate 29,312,187, forward strand.
AAATAATGACATTAAATCTGCTTCAATATCAAAAATAATAGTAAATTATGTTCTTACATACTACAACTAAGTGACATTTTGAAAAAATGATGAACAAATAATTACAAGTATTTACTTATACAAACAAACAAAAGCAAAAACATAGATACCAATACCTTTAAGCCACCAGGATTTTGTTGGTGGTATTTGTTTAGATTTCCAAGAACATGAGCTTTCAGGTTAGGGATAGGATTCAGTGAGTAAAGAATTACCATGCAAGTTCAAGACTGGTGTTGTGATTTTAAGAAATTTTATAAAGCCAGGTAGATGTGGCAGCCTGCCTATAACCTCTGCCTGGGAAGGAGGCAGAGACAAACAACAGGGAATCTTCAGAGCAAGCATTGTAAACAGGCTATTGCAATTGTCAGCTCAGGAATAAATGAGTGTCCCTGCCTTAATATATGAGTTTAAAACTGATAGAGGAGACATATCAACTTCAGATCCCCCCACATTCATGGACATACACACGCACCTCCACAGATACGTGAACATACACATGTACATGCATGCATGCCACCCATACATACTTACACACACACATACACCAAAAAACATGAAATTCAGTCTTTACATGTATATTACAAAACATTTAATCTCAGAATTTGACTATTGCTGAAGACATGAATGGAATGCCTAGGGTCAGCAGGGGAAACACCAGACTGTTTTTTATTAATACTTTTAAATATGCTCTTGGAAAAAGGAGCTATTTTTATTAAAGTGAGCAGCATTTGCTTGTCTAGTGGGTTTCTTCAAATCCAATTGACCTGCCATCTTAATTTATGCATTTCTTTTATATGGTTTTTCAACTCATGTATTCTTATTTTTTACCTATTCTGATTAGCCTTTGCATTCACATCATATTCATTCTGACTTGTTTAAAATGTCCTAAATATTAAAACCAAAATTTTCAAAAATACACTAAAAGGAAAACTCTAGAGGAAATTACATATTTTTAAATTTGAAAATATGGAAATATATTTTTCTTAGATAAAATTGCTATTAATCCTAGTCCTAATCTGTATCAATATTATTATTTTAATCATTTCAAGATGATTCTTAAGTCATAATATGTGCAACCACCCTCTGATAATTTTTTAAGTATTATCAAATTTACAAATTTAAATTATTTAAAATCTATGCTTGTATATCTTAACTTTTACAATCTTCTGTGTACTTCTAGTTCACTGGGCATTTTAGATTGAACTTTAGTTCTTGATCTGTCATTAAGAAAGCATTTCTATCATTTCTTATTCCCTAAAAATATGCCAGTTTTCTTTAAGCAAATTTCTGTATTTTAAAAAATGAAATGAGCTTCTTACACTGTGAATCTTAAGAAAAACTAAAAATACCTGTATCATAGGTTGACTGGATCTAATATTTTGCTATTTTGATACATTTCAAAAGCATATTAAGTATACAGTTGATGAAAAATCAATGTGCCAGCTGAATTAATCATTGTTTGCCAATTATTAAAAAGTTTACTTTAATTTTTGCATCTTTATCTGTGGCCAAAAATATAAAAAGAAGATTAGAAATATTATTTAGATATTTATGCTGTATAATTGTATGTGTGGTGTACTGTAGTTTATGAACCCACAGGAGGTAGTCTTCATGAATTTGGCCTTGCCAAAACTGTCACTACAAACAAGTACAATAGAGGACAGCAATATCGTTTGCTTGTTGGTTTTGAACTCTTTATTACCAAAGCACTTTCAGTTATTTATTCTTCACAGCAAAATTTAAAGAAAATACTTAATCTACTTAATCTCCTTTTGTTCAGTACATGAATCTCAGCATGCTGCATGCTCACCTTAAGAGAATGACTGGCATTCAATCTTATGGGCATTAAAAGCAGAACTCTAAAAAGAGATGCCCTCATCCTCATCCTTCTTTTATCACTGACTCACTGTGCAAGCTAGGGAAGACATTTTACTTTTAGCATCTGTTTTTCCATTGGCAACATACGGAGAATAACATTCTCTGTAGCATGGTAAATATGGGGATTAAATAAATTCATATAAAAAGAGTTTAACACAATGCCACATTTGATTTGGAATACGGAGAATGTTTATAATTGCTGCATAATAATTTCAAAGATCATCTCTATAATTACTTTAAACACTGAGCTCACTCTTTTATGTAATACATTGGACTTTAAGGCATTTGCAAGAGACACAGGATTCAAAGCAGTTGTTTCACTATATTTTTTTAGTACTACCTTTAAGGATATTGCTTAGTTAGGTAAATGCTTTATGTAGCTTATAGGGCTTTATTTGATAGATCTAGTGGTGTTCGGAAAGTAAAATTTATGCTTTAATATGCTGTTGACATGATACTTGATTTAGCCTTAAATAAAAAATAACAATAACTTTACTCTGCCAGATGGAAGAAAACTATAGCTAGTTCATATGTTTTTCTAAATATAAAAGATTCATTGAGGCTGTGACTGTAGCTCAATGGAAGATCACTTGACTAGCATATAGGAAACTCTGGGATGAATCCACAATATTGCCAAATAATAAAATAAAATAGATTGTTAATTTGTTATATGAGTTTTCTTTGATCTGACACTATATGCCAAGCACAGTGCTAGGTATGTAGGACACAAAAAATCAGCATAAATAAAACAAAATGAAATTTGGTTTTAAGTTTTAAGATTCCTTATAAGTAAGATGCTGCAAATAGATAGATGACCCTTGGTTGTCTTCAGAACCTATGACTCAATTCTTGGCCTGTTTCCCACTGAGCAGGAAAAAAAACCTGTGACTTGTTATAATCAATATAAGAAGATTATGTGGTATAGCTTTCCACAATTACAGCTGCAAATTCTGAAGTTGACAGAATCAGTACAATGCTTTCTGTGCTACGACTGGACATCCAGAAACCATGTAAATTCAAATTATTGAGGTGAGTGTGTATAATACCAGTGATAAAGAAGCAGAGACAGAAGAATGGGACTAGTGGGGGCCAGGGTTCTTGCTGGAGCCACTCTAGCCAATAAAATATTGAATTCTAGGTTCAGTAAGAGAGCATGTCTCCAACTATAAACAATAGAGGGTGACAACTGAAGCCAGTCTCTTACTTCCAAATGCACATTCATATGGGTGTGCTACCTCCCACACAGGTGCAAATGTATGCTTACAATATGTGTAAGTCTTAACACTAAAGAAAATAAACATCATTGTAACTTGGTTGTAAGAGTGTGTTTATGACTCTTCTGTACTTTTCATGAATTACACTATTATCTTAAGATGTACTGAAATAATCACTATAACTGAAACAACTTCCATAGCTCAATTGAATTAAAGTGTCAGCTTATAAACCTGGAGAAACTTAATCCTGCCAAACCTCACGAGAGGTTAGGATGGGATTCTCCCGAGGTCTTCAGATCGAGCTGAGATCTTGAGTGTAGCCTGAACCTCATGTTAAAAAGGATAGAGCTAAGGAGAAGAGGAGCTGGGTGATGGGCGGGGGGGGGGGGGTGGGACATGGAGGCGGATGTTCACATATCTCTGCCAGTCAAAGATAGTTGATATATCTAGGTTGGGTATTGGGTTACACTTCTGATTGATATTGAGCATTACCAAACTTATAAAGCTTTTGGCTAACATTAAAAAATTGTATAAAAGCAAAAAAGGAGAAGGGAGGCATGCAATAGGGGTTTTCTAGGGAAGGGAAATGGGGAAAGGGATGGCATCTAAAATGTAAATAAAATATGCAATAAAAAATAAATTTGAAAAAAAGGATAGAGATAAGTGCTTCTTTTCTTGCTAGGATTCTTGAAAATAGAAACTACTGGAATTAATGTGCATTATATCATCGTTACTCTGGTAGTGAGCTATCACCGGCCATTAGACAGGGGAGCATGCAATTGGGATGAGTTGTATCAGAGAATATATTTTAAAAGAATGATAAAAAGAAATAAGAAAGAAAGCAAGAAAGGAAAGAGAAAAAAGAGATAATGTAAACAAGAAAGGAAAGAAAGAGGTGGTATAGGAAAAAAAGGAAGAAGGAAGGAAGGAAGGAAGGAAGGAAGGAAGGAAGGAAGGAAGGAAGGAAGAAAGAAAGAAAGAAAGAAAGAAAGAAAGAAAGAAAGAAAGAAAGAAAGAATTTGTAATAGCCTGTAAAGAAAGATTTTGCTTAACAGGTGCTCTACTCTTCTATTACTATGTAATCAAATAAACAGTATATTTTTCTTTACACAGTTTTACTTTATATGGAATTATGATTCTCAAAAACTTAAAATGTTTTTTGTTACTCCTAAGTCATGACCAGTACTCTTATCAAAATTGAAACTTATTTACTTATTTTCTTTATAGCATATCAGCAATATATTCTTTTCCAAACATTGTAACATAGAAAAGCTTTAATAAACTTTAAGAAGCTTCACTTCTCCTTATGACTTCATTTTTTTGTCTCTTTGTTAAAACCTCATATAGGAATATCTCTAGTTATTTTGTGTTTTAACCATTATCTTGGTCTGCCAAGTCTGGCTTGGCCTTGGAAGGGATGGGATGGCATGGTTCTTGCCCTTGGAGTTATAAGATAGTGATTTATGGGATAATTAAAGGGGACCTTGTGGTAATGACTGCACTGATATGTAAATAAAGAGAGAGGCTATCCAGATAGTTTTTTAGAATGGCAAAAAAAAAAAAAGCAGAACATAGAGAGAGGAGCATGGGAAGCTGTCTTGAGCAGATCATAGGCTGTCAGCTTGTAACCTACAGTTTGAAGTCAAGTAGTTTCACAGCTCTCACACACCCCTTCCTCAAAAACCCTCTCCAATAAGAGGCTGGTCCTTGGCATCAGTCTTCTGTATGAGCCTACTGATTTGCAACTCCAAACACCCTTGTTATTAACTTGTTACAAGTTGACACCTGTACATTGAGAGAATACACTATAGGAATCATTGTGTATCTCTATTCCAGCCTGTTTGTAACTGCAATTGCTCAGTCATAGGATATGCATTTCTCAATTTGTACTTAATGAGGGTTTTTTTTTTCAAAATGGTTATATCAGATGTGTATGAGCATTCATAATGCTCTATATTTGCATTAATATTTACAATGTCAGGTTTCTTTACTCTTATCAATCTGTGAGGTATATAAATATGTAAAGAATGTGTTACATTTTTGTTTTCCTAATTGCATCTGAGTTTAATTAACAAATGATTGGCATTTATGTTTTCACTGTTTTGTCTAAGCAGTGTGAAGGCTTCTTGGTTTGATTTAGATGAGCTTTCTAAAATTATTTTACATAATATAAATTTCAGTTCTGAACAATGTACAAGCTAAACATTCTGTATCAATTTTAGCACTGCATAGATGTTTTCCACCTTGAAAGTTGTCTTTCAGACATTTTGGTTGCTTGCTTTACACTACTAGATTCAACCTGAGTCATATAGACAGAAAACAAATGCTGTGCCACTGAGCTGCATGCTACCATTGACCAATTAGCAACTGTAAAATTAATTTAATTTGTGTGTTTATATACTTATATATGTAGGGTATGGTGTGTTTGCATAGACAGAACTATAATATAACATATATGTATGTGATCAGAGGAAAACCTTGGATATCAGTCTTCAACTTCTATAATGTTTGAGCCAGCATCTCTTATTGATAGCCTGTCATACACAACTTACGTCAAACATCAAGAGCTTTACCAACTGATGAATGTCTCAAAGCCCAACTTTTAAATTTTTAATGCTGTTGAACATATTAGAGTTTCCCAGTGTGACTGTGGTTTTTCTGAAATCCATATAATCTTAATTTTATATTTAGGTTTGGAGTTGACTTGGAATTCTTTAGTGATGAATTACTAATTTAATGAGATTTTTGTCAGAATCTCAATATCAACTACTAAGTTTTTATCCCTTTTTAAAAAATTCTATAATATTCTTGATACACTGTAATTGAGACATAATTGAAATTATTACATGGATGTTTATAGTTTACCTATTTTAGTATGTGCCACGGTATGTTTAAAATAGTAAAAAATAATTACATCATAGATTTCATTCACTGAATATATTATTTCCTATAGAAATAATCATTTTACAAATAAGGTTAATTCTTTGACAATTTCACACATGTATATTATGTATCCTGTTTGCCCTTCTTCTAACCTGTCTTCTCGCTATTCCCATTTATTCATTCCCATCAGCCCCAATTCACCACCTAGTATAGTTCCCTTGCTGGCTGGTTTTGCTAATGCTTAAATGTGCTATGCAGGTTGCTGTGGAAGAGGAAAAAAAATCAATAGTTTTACAAAGATGAGAATCTTAAAAACAAGATAGCAACCTGCCAAGCAAGAAACTCATCTCATGACACAAAATCACCCTGTGATATGAAACTTATTCTTTGAAAGAAAAAGTTAGAAATGTAAAAGTAATCTTGAAGTTTTGTTCATCTTTCGTTGATTTTTTAAAAATTGAATAGTAAAATATTTACAAATATTTTAAGCTCAAGCTAAAATGCTCAACATATGTTCTTCAAGTTGTTAAATTATTAACCAAATAATAATGTGTTCTACTATTTGATTTTATAGGAAGGATATTAATAATTATTTTTATTACTTTTGTTGAAATGCATGTTGTTTTAATTTGAGTTAATTTTTCTCATATATATATACATATATATATGCAAACATATAAATATACACATACATGTAAATCACTCTTAGCATTTAGGAAAATGAACCACAAGTCCTCAAATACAAAATAAAGAATATGATCATTTTAAAAGATTTTTTGATTAAAATGATTTCAAAAATAGTAGAAAGTTTACTCATTTTGACTACCAGCAAACATATAATTACATAAAATTGAGTTAAATATAATTGTTATCATTAAATACATTCTGTAAAAATGTGAAATGTTGTACATTTGCATGTCACTAAGCATATAAATATGAAACAGATGGTGAGATGTTTTAACAAAATTCATACATACTAACATAAGTATTCAAATTGCAAATATAATTAAATTGTATCATCTCAAACTTTACACTTAACAGAAAACTTTAGAGATAAATAATTTCAAAGGAGATGAAAAACGTTTGTGGTTAATTTGCACATATTTACATTACTTAGACATATTTTATAAAGTATATTGAAATTGAATAACTATCTTCATTTTTAATCATTCAATTCTCTTTATTTGGAGAAATTTACTTTGGCAAAGAAAAATATTTTGTATCTCTCATATAAACATTCAGTTTGTAATTCAGAATTTTATAAGTTATTCATACAATTTTCAGTGAGGTAAAATTATCTTACTTGTCATGTTTCATTGACGTATCTGTATCTTTATACAGATAAAGTATCAAGACACTGAGAAAAAGCTAGTTGGAATACATAGTGTTTATAGCAATTATTCATAGTCTTTTGCAAGCAATATCACATCTCAATTCTAATTTAAGTGTTGTAAATATATTTATAAGTCCACTTATTTTCATGCTGAATGCTATACTTAAACTTATAAAAACAGAAAGTGAACAGATTCTGGTTGTTTGCTGTGATCTTACCAAAGGTCCATAGCATGTACATTCGTTAATTTAGCAACTAAAATAACAAGAATGACAGAAAAAAATCTTCTCATGTTGGAGACTGAGGGATTTACTAACATGTTTTAATATACTGAATCTACAATCTTAAGAAAATGGTCAATAAAATTCAAATATAACAAAACTGTCATATACATATTAATGTTTAGTGTAGCATGTTACCTATAAAAGAATGTTTTAATTTGTGTTATATTGACTATAAGCATAAGAGTAGTTGGAACAATTTAATTTGATATTTAACTTTTGCATTCTTACATTTCTGTGAACAAAACTTATTTTAGTTTATTATTATCATCAGTCATTTTTTTTAATCCAGGAAACTAGGGTTGCATATTTATAAAATGTTTATATAAAATGGCTCATACTAGCTTCATTTAAAGATTCAGAATCATACCTAAATAACATGTTGCTGAATATGTAAAATATTTGTGATAAATTCTCCCGAGGGAATGTTTAGTAATCTAAAATTAGGCAGGGGACTTAGATCTAAGTCAGTAGTTAAGAGTTCATACTGTTTCTGCAGAGAATCTGAGTTCAGTTTACAGCACCTATGTGACACAAACACCTACAATTCTAGGGATTTTTCTGACTTCTGATGGCACTTAGTTGATGTGCATAAAACCATCACACTGATACATATATGCACATAATTAAAATGAGATTAAAAATTTTAGCTTTATGTACTAAGTTATCCCCTTCTGAAGAGTGCTGGCTTTTATCAGTTACTATGAAATCCAACAGCCATTCAGAAGTCTTCGAAGATCTATCACTTTAACACTATTCAGGTGCCTTTTAATGTTAAGAGAGTCATATAATAACCAAGACAAGATGTGAAGTCTGAAATGCATGTTAAAACCATGGTATGTGGGAAAGAACCTGAAATGGTTTTATATCAGCAGACTCTACATCTGTTGTTGTTGCCAACAAATTTTCAAGAACAAGGCATTTGTATACAGTGAGAGGAAGTAGAGACTCACTGTAACTGATTGATCAATTGCTTTTACAATAAATTCTATAATTTTCTCGACTTTCCCATTTGCTTTCTGATCATTATTTAGGATACTCAGAGTATGCATAACATTACTAAAGTTCTTTGAAGTGATCTGAAATGGACTGTTTCAAAGGAAACTTTACCAGTCATATTTTTACAGTTTGAGTTCCACAAGGTATAAATGTTCTGTGAACTCCACTGAAACCAGTTGAAGAACATCAATGAAATGTTCAATATTTAATATTATCACTCCTCTTTTATCCCATCACTTACATATGTCAGAATACAGGGCTACATGATGTGCAGGACAAGATAAAGGAACAAATTTATCTCTGTAACAAAAACTTGAGACAACAATGTGAAATACTCCAACCTTACTATATTATGTTATTAATCACAAGCCACTAATACTGTACCACTTTGGTAAGACAAAAAAAAAAAAAAAAGAAAAAAAGAAAAGATAAAAGAAGATCTCTTTTAAAGATAAAAGAAGATCTCTTATCTGTTGTCTATTATGTTAATTATATAAATTAGCAATGATACTTAGTACTCTCTGAAGCAATTTTATTGCCAAAAATAGAGAATCATATGGCTCCTGAACAACACAGTATTGTGTTCTATTTACAATGAAAAGAGATTGTTTTTCTATTTTAAAAAATAAAACATACAAATTACTCACACACACAAACATATGCACACACACCCACACAAATATCACACATACACATATGCACATAAACACATGCATATGCACATAAACACATGCATATACAGATATATACACATGCACACACATAAACATCACACCTACATATAAACACATAAACACATATACATGCATGTACTCACATGCACACATGCACACATGCGCACAGAAACACATGTTCATGTATACATATAAACACAGGCATACACACACATGCATGCACATGTACAAAGAACAAAACCATTTCTATCAGATAAGAGATTTTTTTTTTATCCATCCATGAACATCCTTTTACAAGCTTATCATCTTGACTCTCAGCTGCTTGGCAACCAGGTGGGAATCAATGTTTCAGTGGTGCCTGAATTGCACTGACTTGTGCCTTTTAATCTGTGTGTACTTTTTCTCTGCTAATAAGCTTAAACAATGTGCTGACCTTTAAATTTCTATAATTTTTTATCAATATTTTTATCAGTCGATAAATCCCTCAAATTCTAAGTACCATCCTAGATTCAAATGTACTGCCAGATGATAAATGTTAAGCACAAGAACAACAAATTTTCTGAGACACCGAAGAAAATGTATTGGCTCCTTAGTATAAAAAAGAGAGAGAGAGAGAGAGAAGTAACTGCAGAAGAATACGAAGTATATTGCAAGCATTGTCGCAGAAGGGCCAGAAGCATTAATGTAGAGATTCACTGGCAACCCCAATTACGACAAGTAGATGGGCAGTTGGGATAGCACAAGAGACACCCTGAAAGTTGTATAGTAGTCCTTTCAATTGCACAGGAACCAAATTAATGTTCTGATTATAATCATAAGAGAGAAACACATCTATCTCATAATTTACTGGGGCTCATACTTTCCTTACCACACTTTTATATAGAATTCTTACATTATCCTTCAATTGATTTCTGTAGGCTTCTTCCTCTCATATGCCATTTTTAAGAATACACATTAAACAACATAAATGGGAACGTAGGTGACAGGAGAAAGGAAAGAGAGTGAGACATTTAAATTTGAATACCAAGTATGATGTTGAAGTCCCTCAATGATATGGAAGTTATGCTCACTAGCTTCTTCTTCATTTTCCTTTTCTCTATTTCCTTCAAGTGGATGGAACTTTGTTATGTAGACCAGAGTTTATATGTATAGCTAACTATTTAACATACAGCATCAAGAGTTTATGAAAAGCACAATGTCTAGACTTAAGAGTCCTTACCCTTCCTAAATAAGATTATTAAGAAAAGCCAAAAACATATATCTAGCTTATCTCATATGTCCCTGAGCAATTTATAATATATGAACACAAAGTGATGTAAGGCGCTATTTTTATCTATATACACACTAAATGTCTTAGAATTCTTGTAAATGATGCTAGCAAAATACATGGAATTATTTAATTTGAACATTTATTTATTATATGCTTTTATTATACATCTAAAGGTTACAGCTATTTTCTACTTGAAACATGCAGAAATTTGCTTTGGTATATTTGAAATGGTGGATATGTAAGAATAGTAACCCTATCACTAATCGTTTAAGTAAATGCTAGGTCAATTGGATTTTATGGGAGAGATTGACAAAGAGATAATTGTTTAAACAGTAGGATTAAAAAATAATAATGGCTAATGCAACACAGAATATTTGCACATTGGCAAGTACCCCTCAAAAAGAAATCCATCAGAGACAAAATAGGTTACTGAGAGAATCATTTCTGACACATATTGTAAGGACACTTTGTTCTCTTCCATTGTAGACACACAAAAAAAGAAAATCCACATAAGATGTTACTGGCAATGAGGGATAAGCTCTGTTCTAATAAAAAATAGATGCTCTTGAGGCTTGTTTTAGGTAAAGCCGTGGAAAAAGAGGCAGGACCAGAACATAAAAAGAGAAAATTCTTGGATTTGAAAGTTTGATTTTATTAAATTCTGAACAAATGGCAGTGTACATTCAATCAACAATCTTAATTTCTGTGTGTCCAAGTTTGTTTGTTATAAAAGTAAATATGTCTGAATCTCCTAAAAATGAATTATAAAAACCCTGCAATTGTGAATCTCTCTTTATCTTTCAACACACCCACATCGTACTTCACACCCTGTGTGAGTAACTAACTGTTTCTAATTCCTAGTTATCATCAACTTGGTATTTTATTACCTAATGGGTGCTTATGTTCACCCAGGACATTACTCAACCAATACTTCCAGAGATGACTCATGATCTGGCACAGCTCTTAAGCTTTCCTTCACAATGCTTTTGCTGCAGTGAAAATCTACAGCTAGGGCTAATTACATCACGGTTTACATTTCTGGCAAAGTAGAAAATTAATCCAGTCAGCTTAGAAGATAGTGTTGCCTCATATTCATGGAAAGTACTAATACTTACAAATTATAATGCAGAAATGGGTTGAGATATTTCACTTTCTATGAAATATAAGTTCAAGAGGAGACGTAAAGGTTTTCTCCAGTACTCAAATGTTACAATTTTGAAATTCAAATGCAAGATAGGAACGCTAACTCTTTAAAGAAATGTAGAGGAAATAAGTTCACACCATTTGTGTTCTCAGCCCCACTCAGATTCTGCTTGCTACATCATGTGTTCTGGAGGAAAGAGCATGTTTTGTTGTCTGTGATTCTCAAAATGTCCTTTACGTTTATTTATTTATTTCCACTGCCTCCCAAGGGCAAATGTTTTACATATTATATTTTCAATTCAGAGGGAAAAATGAATTTTAACTTATTTAGTATAGTCCCTAATATGACAGCACAGGGGTTCATTAAAGGTTACAGGAATGCATAAAACCATGTTTAATTCCTGTGCAAAGGTTACAGGACTAAAAATAAATTGATCGCATAAGCCACACACTGAAGAAACAGAGTAAGCACATCTTGCTACATATTGACAGGTTTGGTTAAACTCAAGTTCCCTCCACATACTTCACTTTAGAAATTCTGTCATAATAGAATAATTTGGTTACTGCATCAAATGTTTCTTTCCTGATATCAGCATTATCTTCAATAGTGCAGCACATGTAAACACATCATAAAATAAACAGAGGAAATTCTTATTTCTATGCTGATATCATGAAGCCATCCATAATCAACACCTCTGAGATTTATCTTTTTTATTGGATATTTTTTATTTACATTTCAGATGTCATCCCCTTTCCCCATCCTCTCCTCCCAGAAATCTCCTATCCTATCCTCCCTCCTTCTTTTTGCATTTATGCCATTTAAATTACATGCAAGAATTATTGCCTTGCTTGTTCTTTGACTATTTGTGTTTATTTTCTTGCTTGTTCCTTGACTATTTGCATCTATTGGATTGCTAGTTCCTCAACCTAAAACTGACCTCTGAGATTTATTGACTTCTCTCTTCCTTCTCAGAATCCTTACAGAGCACCTCAAGGAATCCATGACTTTATAACTTCATATAAGGGTAGAAATTTTATTGTTCTAAAATTCCATGAAAAACAGATTTGAGATAGATTTGCATGTGAGAATTGCATTAATTAAACTCTCAGAATAAGTAAAAGCAAGGGAGTGTAGGCAGCAGATGGGGGAGAGAGATGCTTTGAATTTAGCTCTCATTGTAGAGTAATATGGCCCTGAGAACTGATCCTGGATTCAAGGAATAAAATAGTCGTTTGTGATCCCATACTGGGAAATACTGGATATTAAGCAAAATTCATCATATTTAGGTATTGGCAGTAGGGAAATAACAACCTGTGTGGATCATTACATTTACAAGGTGATACATTAAAGAGTTTAAATGCATGGTCACAGTTGCCCAAATTCAAGAAGCCAGCAAATATTATAACTTGACTGATTATGAATCTTATTCTTTGATGTCTCTTACTCAATGAAAAGAAATATGGATCACTCAATGCAGTTGACAAGATACATAATTTCTAAGGTATATCTGGATTTCTGACTGGGTTGAAAACATATAGTCTCATAGCCAATCATGGCTATTTACTTTGAGAGAAAAGATTTGAGTAGATGGTTTTCAGCTAACATTCATTCTAAAGCCAAGATAAAAGCCAGGTTCAGAACTAAGTGTTTTAGTTAGGAGAGATGACAGAGGTTTTGGTAGTCAACAAAATGATGGACTGGGTATTAGAAATATCTTGTACCTCTCTGGTACTAATTGGTATAATTATGCTCTAATTGTATTTTTGAGAGAAAAGTTTTATTTTAACAGGAAGGGTGATATGTAGGAGGAGCTAAGGTGAGAGGAAGAGAAGGAGTAAGGAGAGGAAGAGAAGAAGGGGAGGAGAAGCTAGGTGATGAGAGAAAGAAAGAGAGAGAAAGAGAGGGGGGAACATGGAGGCAGATGTTCACGGTGTCTTCACTAGTCAAAAATAGTTGATATATCTAGGTTGGGTATTGGGTTACATTTCTATTGAGCATTACCAAACTTATAAAGCCTTTGATTAACATTTTTAAAAATAATGTATAAAAGCAAAAAGGAAAAGGGGGCATGGGATAGGGGTTTTCTAGGGAGGGGAATTGGGGAAAGGGGATGGCATCAGAAATGTAAATAAATTATCCAATAAAAAATTATAATGGTGTTACTGATTTATTTCCTTAAAAGCACCAAAATGGAAAAAAAAAAAGAAATGAATATAGTATGGTACAAATATGTATGTGACTTGTTACATTGAGATGGAGATTTGGGTTTTGTTGTTATTGTTGTTGTTGTTCTGTAAAGAGTATAAGAGAAATGTGTTGTCCAGCATGGTTGTATCCCAATGTAGGAACTGAAAGAAAGAAACTGGCTAACAAAGATATAAAGATACACTGCATTTAAGCTAAGGTCTACATTTGATGAAATTGTATTTTAAAAATACACTATCATTTGGGGACTATGATATTAGATGTATTCACTCACTGCAAAAATATTAAAGATTTAGTATGTTAAATTGACACTATTTTAACTAAAAGCAGCATTCTTGGTAGACATGACAGGTTCCCCAGGCACAGACTGTGGTACCAAGCCACTGAACTCTTAACTAGCCTTTTTGTCTTTAGATTCTGCCCCAAAACCCAGAGATAATCACTTCTCACCATTTTGTTATTTCCAATATCAGTTTCACCTCCTACTTAGTTTAATTGTCTACAAAACTCTGTTCAATTATGAACTTACTAACAAAGGCCCAGAAATTCCACCTCTTTCTCTTTTATCCAGCACCATACTTGACATCGTGGTTTATAATTCTTAAATTTTAACACATTAAAGTCATTACATTTTCCTACCAGAAAGTTTTTAAAAAACATTTGGAAGACTTTTCTGTGAACAGTCATATTTGTAGCTATACAAACTCCTTACTTACTCCAATCTGCCTCAAGATAGTATGGAATCAGGTTTCTTGCTAACCCACACACCTCTGGTTCAACTCTCATTATCCTGATACCAATGACTAGATGACTTCTTATTGGCTGAGAGTTACTTCCCCCATTTATTTTGCAAGTCTCAGCAACACACTGCTCAAACACCTACCTTTGTCCTACTACAAGAAAAGAGTCTTAATCTTGATGGAGTTTCTCATATATGGCTTTCTTCTCTTCCATCTCAGATCCCAAGACATGCTTTTAATTCTCTTCCTTTTGATGCTCCCCGAGCACTGTCCACTCCCTTAACATAACTCTTTATTGGTAGATCATTTACATTTATAAACGTATGCAGGAAGCTTTGTAATGAAATAAATATGTACTACAATGTATCAGTCTTGCATAGCATTTAATTCAGGAAGCACTGAGTCGAACTCATACAAGGCTTTATAATAAGCATAAGAATAAAATACACAAATTCATAAGTCTTCCCAGTTTTGCTAAAACTATTGTGTACTTCTAAAGAATGAATTACTCTCAGAATCCACACTATATATTACTCTTGCTTTTGATTTATTCCAGTGATTTGTATTATCTCATCTTGATCCTATCAGACATATAGTGCATAACATAATTGTAGTTTCTATTATGATTCTGGTGACAGATTGATTATTATTACCTGATATTTATACATCTTCTGAGAACACTAATAAGCTCATCATTTTATGGCAGTGTCTAACTTAGATTTATATGTAGACATGATAAATATTTGTTAGAATTTGCTATGAACTATGAAAATACCTCCAAGCAGATGAATTCAGTTCACATTTCATTAAATAATTATTTAATAGAAGATACTAGACTAAGGGGATGAGAACATCATATTCCATTCACTTGGGATATTATAAAGATGAATGGCAAGTTAAAATAATCAATAGATATGTAAAATGTATTCTCCATGCTATAGAAAATGTTCATGGATCTTAGAAAGAAACAAACAAAAGCAAATAATAATGACTTGGAAAAAGGAAAAATGGTAACAGCAAGAAGTTACTAGTAAAAATGACTTCTTCAAAAATTAAAGGAAAAAAAATATACATACATATATATACAATATATAGGTTGAGAATAGGTACCATTTAGGGGCACAGGAAGCACAGTTTGTGACTTAACTTTTAGGTCTACTGTTGATAATATTGGAAGCCAAACATTTCATGCTGATAAAAGACTAAATATATTCCTTTGGGGACATAAATTGCTTCTTATAGTGCCATTTTCATCACAAACATTGTCTTCCTATTCAAATTAAAAGTAGAATTTTGTGTTGTCCTCACCCCTTACCCAATGTGTGTTACAATTCTTCCTTCCTCTCTTCAGTGTTCTCTGAGCTCCATGGTATGTTGGGCTCTGGGACTTTGCATCTGATTGTATCAGTTGAAAGATGAACCTTCTGGGCTAAGCTTTAGGAGTATGGTTTACAGAATCAAGTAAGCAGGGTTCATAGAGTCTAACAAAGACTGAAGTTGCAATCAAGGATTCTGTGTGGGTCTGAATTAGGTTCTCTCTTCTGGTTGTGTATTATGGTGTTCTTATGGGACTCCTAAGAGTGGGACTGGGGGCTGTTTCTGCCTTTTTTGATTGCTTTTGTGATCCTTTCTTTTATATATAGATAGGGGAGAACAGTGGAGAAGAACAGGAGGAGTGAAGGTGAGGATACAGGGAAGACTATAGTTGTGATGTAATAAATGAGAGGAGAATAAATAAAAAAGGTGGAATTTACAGTGTCACTGTATCCTTTTCCCATACAGTCAACAATATCACATATAATAATGATACTAATTATCATATTTTGACAAATATAATAGGATAGATAATATACAAAGCTATTAAGAAACTATGTCCCAATTAATATAGTACTCTCATACCTAGGAAAATTAAATGGCTTGTACAATGACGCAAACAAAAATATCAGACTGAATTAGTGTTTTTAAGTTCAGTATTTCTTCTACAATTTCTAATGCCTGTTCAATATTATATAATGTTACTTAAACTTGGCTCTCTGTAAGTTATTAGAATTTTATTTCATAAAATAATTATAGTGCGTTAGATAATGTATATCACTATTTTCTAGATAATGAAAATCTAAATATATTCTCAATATCCATCATTTTGTAATAGTTTCTTTTGTCTCTTTACAGAAACTTTCTCTTCTTGATACTTCCTCATATTCTTGTCTTCAAGACAAGTACTATATTTCACTTACTTATTTCACAGTACTATATAGTACAATTATATAATAGTATTGTTGGTTCTATTTTACTCATCTAATTATATTTTGATTAATCCATGTTATGACAGATAAAATTTTTACTCATTTTATTTACTTAGTTATTTAATATTTTATTATACATTTTATGTTAATGCATTCCCTTGTTGAACATCTGAGTTACATTCCCTTTTGCTCTTATAATAAACTGACAGAGACATTGTGTTCAAGTGTTTTTATAAAGATACTTTCATTTTTATAAAAAATAAATATTCAGCTCATGTAAAGATAGATAGATAGATAGATAGATAGATAGATAGATAGATAGATAGAGATAGGTACAGAGATAAAGATATTGATATGTAGGATAAATTTTATTTCTCAAAATGGTATTTAGTAGTGCAAATCTAAAACTATTATTTATCAGAGAATCAAAAATAGTGTAATGAGTAAGCCTCATAGAAGTTTAAAACAACATAAACTTTTCCAAAGAAAAATAAAAACATATAATTACTAATGTTGAAAATATATGGTATATATCAACTATTAGTATGCTCACTCTAAATCAATTGATTTAAAGTTAACATATGACAGCCAATATATTTATAGGAGCTTTTGTTGGAATACATCCACATACTTAGGTGTGTCTGTGTGTGTTCTTGCGTGTGCTTGCGCATGTGCGTGTATATGTTTGTGCATGTTTTTCAACTTTAAGAAAATTCTAAAACGTATTACAAATGAAGAGATCTATATTTTTATCTCCCTCGAAGGTGTCTGTTCTTCCCACACCTTTTTAAGACACTTGTCAAAATCAATAATTTTGGTTTCCTTAATAAATACTTTGCAATTATTTTTCTCTACAATGGTTTTCTTTTTGTTTTCTATCCTCTTGTAATTGAAAGAATACAAATTCTACTGACTTTGTCCTATGGTTCATTTTGCTTTGATATTCATATTTGTTTGACTAACAAAGGAACAAAGTTTTAATTTTTGCTTTCTTTCACCATCTTTACAATGTTAGATTTGTCGTCTGTCTGTGGATTCATAACAAATGTATTTTTGTATGGAATGAAGGATGGTTCAGCTCATTTGTTTTCATCAGTTCTTGAAAAATAATAGCTTCTTCATAATCATTTGCCTCTGAGCTAAAAGTCAGGAACCCGTGTGTCATGGGTTTTCCTATTTCAGGATTGTGTTAACTTTTTTTTTAACTCCTTTTCTCTTTGTGCTAATATAACACTGAATTAATTATAACAGTCTCTTGTCTTAAAACTTGATAACAATGGAGCATGTGTCCTTGTGATATGATGGAGCATCTTTTGGGTATAAGCCCAGTGTACTAATAGGCAATTAATGCTACTCAAATCATTCAGCCACGGCACATTTCTCACTACCTGCCCAAAGTTCATGTTTCCCAAATGAAAGACAAACACATGCATCCTTGTATTTTAATATGCCTTAAATAGCTCAATGGTTGGGACACCCCCAAACTTCCATGTAGCTAATACCTCCCCTCCGATATTCCTGAGTTATTACTTACTAAAATTTAATCTTTGCTGCCCTAGACCCAGTGTGTGTGCGTGTGTGTGTGTGTGTGTGTGTGTGTGTGTGTGTGTGTGTGTGTATGGAGAGGGTGTAGCATGGCTGGGGCCTCTCTTCCTGGCTCTCACATGATTGCTATGCTCTGTCTTCTGTAACTCTCAGGCCTGGTCTTTACTTCTTTCCTGGCATGGTAACTATATCTTCCTCTTCCCTTCATTCCTTGATCCGGAATTCTAAAGTTTCATCTCTGTTTCCACTGGCTGGCAGCAACTTCATTAACCAATCAAAACAAACTGGGAACAGGGAACTCAGCATCTTATGTACAGATTCTCATGCAATTTTGGGGACCCATATAAAATAATACAAGCTTTACACAAAATCCACAACGGAGCTGGAGTGGCATAGCTGCATCTTCAGGTGGACTATTGTTAATTTTCTGAAGAACAGTACCAGTTGGCAATTCTAGCAGCATGTGGGAATAGAGGAGCCTTTCTCTGTCTCTACAACCTCCTCAACTTCTGATGTCGCCTTAGTTTTTGATCTTAGCCATTCTGATTGGTTTAAGGTGGAATCTCAGGATCGTTTTGATTTGCATTTCCCTGATGACTAAGTATGTTGAACATTTCTTTGGTGCTTCTTGACCATTCAAGATTCCTCAGTTGAGAAATCTGTGTTTAGCTCTGTAGACCCTTTTATAATTGAGTTAGTTGGTTTTCTAGAGTCTATCTTCTTGAATTATTTGTGTATTTTTGGATATTGGCCCGTTTTTGGATGTAGGGATAGCTTTTTCCAATTCATAGGTTGCTGTTTTGTACTATTGACAGTGTCCTTTGCCTTACAAAAGCTTTTCAATTTCATGAGGTCCCACTTATCAATTTTTGATCTTAGAGCATAAGCAATTGCTATTCTGTTCAAGAAAATTTCCCCTGTGCCATGTGTTCAAGGCTATTTCCCACTTTCTCTCCTAATAGATTTAGTGTATCTGGTTTTGTGCTGAATTCCTTGATATACTTGGCTTTGAGCTTTGTACACAGAGATAAATATGGATTAATTTGTGTTGTTCTACATGCAGACAGCCAGTTAGACCAGCACCATTTATTAAAGATGCTTTCCTTTTTTTATACTGTATGGTTTTGACTCCAATATATTCACAGAAGCCTTATTTATAACAACCAGAATCTCAAAACAATCCAAATGTCCCTCAACCCAAAAATGGATACAGAAAATATGATACATTTATACAATGGAAAACTACTCAGCTATTAAAAATGATGACTTCATATACTTTGTAGACAATTGGATAAAACTAGAAAGTATCATCCTGAGTGAAACACAGAGCCAAAAGGACATACATAGTATGTACTCACTGATAAGTGGATATTAGCCAAAAAGTTCAGAATACCCGTGATACAACTCACAAACCATATGAAGTTTAACAAGAAGATAGGCTCAAGTATGGATGCTTCAATCCCACTTAGAATTGAGAATAAAATAATCACAGGAGGCAGAGAGAGAAAGAGGCTGGAGGGTTGGAACTAAGTGAAAGAAGGGAGGGGAAAGGGAAAAGGGCAGGATCAAGTATTGGGGGCAAGATAGGAGAGAAGTCCAGAAGGTCAGGAGAATGAATAGAAGTGCAGTAGTGTTGGGTGAGGAACCGGGGAAACCACAAGTAAGTCCCAGACACCAAGGATGTAAGAGGCTCTCAGGACCCATTGAGAATGACATTAGCTGAAATGCCCAACAGTGGAGAGATGGACCCTAAAGATATAACCTTCAATAAATAAACACATTCCCCAGTTGCAAGATGGGGCCATCTACACATCTCACAAGTTTTGACTCAGAATTGTTCCTGTTTAAAGGAAATGCGGGGACAAAAATTGGGGCAGAGACTAAAGGAAAGGCCATCAGAGACCACTCCAACTTGGAATACATCCTATGCACAGATAACAGATCTGACGCCATTGCTGATAGCAATATGTGTTTACAGAGAGAAGATGCATGGCTGTCCTCTGTGAGACTCTATGAGCATCTAAGACAGAATCAGATACTTACAGTCACCCATTAGACTGAGCGCAGGGACCCCATGGAAGAGTTAGGGAAAGTACTGAAGAGATGAAAGGGACTGCAACCCCATAGGAAAAACAATAACAACTAACTGGACCCCTCAGAGCTCCCAGAAACTAAATCATCAACCAAAGCCATATGTTGGTCCATGGCTTCTGTTATATGTAGCAGAGGACAGCCTTGTCTGCCCTCAGTGAAAGGGGATGCTTTTGTTTCTGTGGAGGCTTGATGCCCCAGAGAATGGGGATGCTCAAGGGGTGAAGTAGTAATGGGAGGGTGGGTAGGTGGGTAAGGGAGCACCTTCTTAGAGGCAAAGCGGAGGGAGAATGGGGTAGGGTGCTTGTGGAAGGGGGACTAAGAAGGTGACAATATTTGAAATGTAAATAAATAAAATAATTACTATAAAAACTCATAACAGTATTTTTTCATATTCCATCTTAGTATAAAATTTTCCATTATAGTTGCATTTCCGTATTATTTTGTTCACTAATTTCCAACAAAATAACTGTTGATATATTGGCTGTCATTGCTTTAAACTTATATTCTTTTATTATAAAGGTAATTTTGACATCCTTTAGAAAATGTTTCATTTTCATATCTTCTATAATATTTATTCAATATACTTTTGGTTCTTTGATAAATTGTAGACTTACTACAGCTGGATGCCATTTCGAGAAATAAAGTTTAATTGTAAATCAATCATTCATCTTGGTCAATAGTATTGTTAGTTCTGATACAACATTGTATCTGATTTTATAAATAGTCCTGTCTTCTTATTGTCTTCTACTTATAAAATGACTTGTATAGAAATCCCATATTTACACTGGCAAAAGTCTCTAATAGGCAGTACGACATAATAGCAAAGGGTGTGGTTGCTATTGCTTCCTGTTAGGGAACCTCGGGTAGGCTTTACTATTTTATCATGATGCTCCTTGGCATATGTCAACAGCTATTCATAATTATTTGAAGATTTCCATGAATGTCCACTGAGAGCTAAAAGTTTTTCTCATGTGGAAGTGCCAAATCGCCTCAAAAGGTTTTGTTGTTGTTATTGTTGTTTTGTTTTGTTTTGTTTTTTAAGACTGTTATGTGTCAGCTTTGCTAACACAATAAATTACATTGATAAATTTAAACATTAAGCCAATCTTGTATTTCTAGGATACATCCCACACAGTCATTATGTATTCCCCATTTCAGAAAAAAAAAAAAAATCTTGTTCTTCTCTGTCTATATTCATGAAGCATATTAAACTATAATTTCTTGTTCTGGCATGTGTCTCGGCTTCATAAAATAAACTGTTTTCCCCTTTAAATTGGTTGTGAAGCTCTTACAGAATTGATTTCATTTCTTCCAAAAGTATATTAAAATAATCAGGAAACTTAAATAAAATTAAATTTTTCTTTCATAATTTTCTACATTTCACATTAGTTATTAGAAACTATTAGCAAAGAATTATTCATAATAATCTACCATTGTTCCTCTCCTTTCTGTTGTACACTTTCTATTTTCTATCCTGGCACATCTTATAATTTATTGGCAGCTCTCTCCGTTTTCCTTTTTCTAATTAATTTAATTGCTTTCATGACCAACATAGCTTCCTTTTACATACTTTACATTCTGATCTTTCTCTGTTCGTCTTTTTAAATTTTTGGATTTTATTTCATTAAAATACAATTATTTGACTTCTCTCTTATCTTTTTGCAAAATGAGTTTCCTCAGGCAATAGATTGAATGGTGTTTAAGCAAACATGGCAAGCCTTGCCCTTTCACTTCTGCATTGGGACTAAATTCAGTGTGATCACCTATAATTAGGTTGAGGTTTGTGTCTCATCTTGATTCTTTTCTGTTCCACTGTTCTTTGCTCTCCTTATTTTTTCCTTTCTGCTCTACCTAAGGTTATTTGTAGTCTGTATCTGGCTCATTTTCTTCACAATCTTGCTTGCTACAAATCTATATATTGTCTCAGCAGCTATTAGGTTTTACAGTAGTGGTCATAAGTAATTAATTTATCATATTCTACATTCAAGGAATCTTATGCTACTTTTATGTGGTTTAAGAGAATACAAATGATCTGTATCTAAAACTGTACTACTAACAATCATTCTGTTGTCATATATATCAGTTTTATATATACTATTCACTCCACAGAACATTGCTAAAAATGACTTTTGAATGGTCAATATTATTTTTAGGGTAATTTACACAATAATGGAATATTTGTTATAGTCACTCTTTTTTTTTCACATTTTCTACCTCTCATTCATTATTGCAGATACATATTGCCTTCTAAAGCCATTGTACTCACTATATTTATACACATGCTAATTCATTCCATATTCTAAACATAATACTAACTTGCTTTGCGTCAGATATTTGAACACTATATGTTAAACTTTTTGAGTCATGCTTTGTTTGGTGAAAGTGAAGAAAAGCCCAAATAGAGATAATTATTCATCAACATCAAGACAAGATATTTTTTGCATACTCTTCCCAAGAAAAAGTAAATGATGATTTTATTCCATTGGGTAAATGGACAGAACTCTCAGCCCTAGACAAAGGCAACATGCTATTACATGTCACCATTCTGTGAATTCATCTCCACAAATTTATTCACAAATACACATCAATCAAAACACAGATTTGTGGCTAATTCTTTGTTTCTCTGTGTGCAAACTTCTCTCTAAAATTCTCTCCTGGAAATTCAAGTCAGTTTGCTTCCTGTAGCCAACATTCTCTAAGCTCCCCAGTCCCAGGTACCTGCCTAGTCTCTTGACTTTCTCTGCACTGCTCCAAAGCTCTGGAGCTCCCTAAGGGACAAAGAAAATTAACAAGAGACTTATAATCTGTGTATCCTTCAGCCTCTCAGAAACCAAGGTCTTTTACTGCCTTGCCACTGACTGAAAATTATTATTCTATATTTGTCTATTAATTTTGTTTTAACTGAGAAGGAATATTGGATTCATGTTATTTCATATGAGGCAAAAGCTGAACATCAAGTCACTGGTCCATTTTTTTCTTCTGTAGAGATAGTAAAAAATGACAATTATACATATAGCTGTTCTGTAGTTTTTTTTTTCTTTTTTTGTGGTACAGGTAACAGGAGCCAGGCAATCACTCCACCAGTAATTTACATCCACAGCCCAATATATTAAATTTTCTATAACAGAACAAGATCATCATATCTAAAATACTGTAATGACTGGCACCCTGTGTGAAAACTGATTTCACACTGTCTTAATTTCTTTTTTATTACTATGATGAAGAACTTGAACAGAAGCAACTAGGGCTTATTTTATCTTCCATTTCCTAATCATAACCAATCATTAATGGAAGTTGGGGCAAGAACTTAAGGCAGGAAGCTAGAATCAGGAATTTAATCACAGAATTTGTAGGGCTACTGCTTACTTTCTTGCTTTTCAGAGATTTCTTATCTTGCTATTTTTTAATATCACACATGCCCACCTGTCTAGGAGTAACACTGCCAACAGTGGGCTAGATCCTACATCAAACATTAACCAAGAAAACACTCCAATGCTTTATCTATGGGCCAATTTTAGCGGAGACATTTTCTTAATTGTGGCTACTTTTGTCAAGTTGGAAAAAAGAAACAAAAATCTCTACATACCATACTTTGGGCTCCTTAGTGGTCCTGGCTAAATGCATATCTAATACAACAACTTAGAATCTTTAGAGTGGTTTGAGACATTTATTTTTCATCACCAATTATCCCATATGATTCTGCAGAAAATTTTTCTCACACTGAGCACTTGAAAGTAGAGTGTTCCAGACACATTGCCAGTACCTGCTTTTAGAGCATTTTACCTGCCTCATCTGACCCTGTGCATAACTATGCCATTATTTCCCAATACTCTTGCCTGAACTATATTTTCATATGTGATGTCTCCAGAATTGCTTCATCCAAACATTTTGATTTAAAAAACAATTTTAAGCTTATATATTTTATTGAAATGATTTTCTTTATATAGGTCTTCTTTATACATAAGAAGTGTTATTTTTATTTAAATTTATGACTCATAGTTTCAAAATAATCACAAGATGATTTGGTTAATTATTTCTTTTAGGTAATTTGATAAAAACAAACTGATTTCTTCATTTTAATATTTTTAAATTGTGTAAGTCAATGTTTTTATATACACATATACTATAAAACATGGATTCATTTCAAAGTATTTTGGATAGAGAATTTAAATTATAAAAAGGAAACAAAGTCCAACTTTAGTGCTATATTTTTGCTCAACGTATCCAAAATATTATCTTGAAATACAATCAATAGAAAATACATAGCAATGGTATACCTATTTCTTACACTAAGATATCAAAATGTAATGTATTTTTAAATTTATTTTATGGTACTGTTGGTACTGGACTTCAAACTATGACTATGCAAAATATGCACAAATCTGGCCATTGATTTATATTTTATATTTTAACACATTTCAACCACACTGAATATTTTTCAATAGCTTATTTGTCATATAAAGCTATCACCTATACTATAGGATAGAGACTATGTAGACAATAAATTGGTAAAACATTTAGAAATCATAAAAATATTATAGTTTTTCACTTTTCCATCATACATAAATTTATTTTAATGAACTATCAGATTTATCAAAACTAACCTTAATGAGATAAATAAAACTTTATATGAATAAATTTGTATAAAAACAACCATCATATGAATGTCTGTCTTTTATTCTGCATTGTAATGCTAAGTACAGGACCCCAAGACCTGGTGTCTGCACATAGATCTTAGTGACCCTGCCCCAAAGTTATTTCTGATTTGTAAATAAAGATACCAACAGGCAACAGCTGGGCAGAAGACACAGAGTTGGAGTTGAAGTTCCACACACATGGAGTTAGAGCAGAACTGAGTGGAGAAGATGGAGGCTGGAAGAGAAGCCATCATGGGTTAGGTGCACCTTAAGAAACATGGTCCTGAGGGCTAGCAAATTATAGTTAACAGCATCCCAGGTAAAACATAGTAAGTAGTAAGCAATAAGTTGAGGTTATCTATGGGAAAGTAGATTCTTATATTTTAGACATTAGATATCAGCCCAGCTTTTGTGCTGATTACAGATTATTGTTAATACATGGGTTGTGTGTGTGTCTTTTATCCAAACTAAATGATCAAGGTAGGGTAGAAACCACAGGTTTGAATTAAAAGTTGCTACAACATTCTCTAACTCAAATTCCTCACATGTCCCACAAAACAAACCACTTCATATTCATGATGATCTCTTCATGTTCATATCGAGAGAGAGAGAGAGAGAGAGTGTGAAAGTGAAATTAGTCTTATTTTCATATGTTTGATGATGACCACTTAGGGTAGGGGGTCTTCCTTTCCCCCCAATTTTAAAAACAAAGTATAATCAGCTCCATGATCAGCTCTTCATCTCATCAAATAACCTCCTTTTCCAGGAGTACAGGAATATTAAAGATAATCACTATCAATAAATGTAAACAATCTGTGGCCCTGAGGTATCTTACCATAAATGAGACATCTATACCAAAACCCTACATACACCTGAGGCTCAAGGAATATTAAGGAACAGAAAAGGTTGTAAAGAACTTGAGGTCTAAGAAACCTGCTGCATGACAATGTCTTTTCAACAGGACAAGGAAGATGCTCCCACCAACTCTCATCTCAAGACCCGAGAAGACCTTACCAATAGACATGCCAACATGGATGGAAGAAAAATGCACAAGACCCTGCCTTATTTAAACAGTGTCTGTTAGGGAGACTGGAGATAACTGCTTGGCTAGACTGGTGTTCAACAAGTCCCTTAGTTCTCTCTCTCCCCCTCTCTCTCTCACCCACTCTCTCTCCCTCTCTCCCTTTCTCCCATCCCAACTTTCCAACCTTTTCTCTGTTCCACCTAACACTAGTGATACCAACCTGCACACCACTACCATTAGGACTGTGAGTGCTGAGAACCTAAGCTTGACTTCTTACATGGCAAGCATTTTTCCCTCTGTTGTTCTTCCTAGTGGCTGATTTACCAATTTTGATGATTAACACAGTTATACCTTTATTCACTATTTTTTTTAAAACTGATTTCTAATGCTTCAAAATAACCTTTGAAAATAAAGTGAAATAGATAAATGTAGATATGCAATGATATGCAAATTGGAATATATTATATAGATCCTAGAAAAATATGAATATTTTTGTTAATGAACAATATACTTAAAACTTTTTCTGCACTGGACCAACCTAACCATCTTTCTTCATGTCTAGCACCGCACTGGTTCTTCAAAGTTTACCTTAAACAAGTGTAATTCTTCATCTCTTTTCTGCTCTTGGAACTGTAAACCTTGCTACTTTTCTTTCAGCTAAGGAACACATTTCTCAAAAGCCTGGTAGTACCATTTTTTAAGTTTTGTTTTCATGGTAGAAAGTGCCCAGTTATCATCATGAGCCTTTTTTTTTTTTTTTCACTGATGGCAGCAGTGTGCACAATTCTGGGGTTTTAAGAGCACCACAGAGACTCTTGCTGCTATGAGAAAAGACAATAGACAAACATAGACAGTCCTTCATATCATACTACATTACATCCCTTCCTACCATTCTCAGTATCCCCATTTCACTTGGGAGTTGTGATCAGATTTGTTCTGCTCTCTTCTGTTGTGATATATTCAAATACAGACTCACTTACGTTTAGAGTTCTTTCTTTGTAGATTTTTAATATGAAGACTGGTCATCCAATACCTTCAGAAGGTAAGCATCACACAGTAAAAACTCTGGGAGGATAACATCTGACATTGTAGGATTGTTTTCTCTATTTCTCTATTTTTTCTATTTTCTATTTTCTTTATTGTTTTCTCTATTCTCTTATGTCTTTAGAAGAGGTAATGATACCATTATAGGAACTCCTAAGTTAAAGTAATGAGATTACTTAAGATGGCCTCTTTATCTGCCATCAACCTTTGGTTTCATTTTGGGGGGGTGGAAATTATTTTTATTAAAATTTTGTGTGTTTCTCTTTATTTTGAAAGTTTTATATGTATATAATTGAAATTATATCTACTTCCTCTGATTCTCTGATCTCTTGTTATTTTCACTTTGAACTCTTTTTTTAAATCTTATCATCTAACAAATACATAATTGCAAAAAGTGACATCTGTTCTCTAGCAACTATTAATAATCGTTAACCCCTCAAAATGGGATGGGTCCTCTCTATTTCTTGCAGAGTTCTTATTGATTATCCACACTAACCAAATGAATCCATGATTTCTTTCTCAGTTAATCCATATCAGTTTTATGTCCATAATATAAAATATAACATTTTTGTAAGTCTAATGTAGAGTTTCACACTTGCAACAGGAAATGAATTAGAAAATATATCCAGAGGCTAAAAAGGATGTGCAATTTCCCTCTACCTATAAAGCAGCTGCTGGCAGCCCGTGCTGACTTGCAAATCATTAGTAAATGCTTCAGTACTTCTTTTTACTTGTTGACATTGTGCAATGTCAGCTCTTGAACTGCCTGAGACTGATACCGTCATGACTTGCTCTTCAAAAATTTCATTGTAGGAAATGATTATTATAAGGGTAAGCTATGCAATGTTTGGCTGTACCTTTACAAATTTATGCTCTCTTAGAAACAAACAACAAAAATGTTTCTTTGTGTAGCATATGTACTAATGTTTAATATTCATTTAAAGACTCAAAAATAGCCCATGATGACAAAGTACCAACTTTTTCCTCAAACTACACCTGGAAGAAGGAAGAGCTAATATAATCGGCATCTGCTAGGAGCTAATACAATGACAAATTACTGTAAACCTTATAATTATTCACAATCCTCCTTCAGCTCTAAAAGTACAGGACACTATCTAGACCAATTGCATACATAGTTACTGTAGGAAATACAAAGCCTTAGACTTTTCTGAAGCTCCAGATTATACTTAGATGCTAGTATTTACATATATAAAAAGATGAATGATAGATAGATGAGAGATATATAGATGAAAGATTGGTAGATGATAGATACATCGATAGATAGATAGATGAAAGACATAGATGACATATATACAGATGTAGACATAGATAAGATGTAAACCATAGTAGGAACCAATATACAAAGTTTTGTACTGATTGTATTCATGAATGATTCCCTGAGATTTCTCACCATCACACTGTGAGGCACAATCTTACTGTAAACTATGAGTAAGAATCTATACATACTACAATGAAAAAGCACTGGGAAAGGAAATAACGTTTTAAAACTCAGTTCAGTTTTGAAAAATGGGGAATGAGGACAAGATTGAATGAAAATGCAAAAGAACTGCTTTGTGTTGATGTTCTAGTTGGCACATTGCTGGGATTAAACAACTGTTCCTTGAAATTCTCAGACATATAAAGTGGAAAAGGGTACTTCATAATATCTTTTCATTGTATTGCTAAACTTTAGGTCCCCCAAAAGACAACATTGAGAATAGCTGCTCCATCCCAAGATCGAGTGTTTGCCAATGCTTAGCAAAGGATATTGAAAGGTCTCTTTCTTATTCCAACCAAAATAGAAGGAAAACAGCTGGAAAGTAATATCACAGACAACCCAAAAGATGCACAAGAAAGTCTTCATTTCTCATCCTGAAAGGAAGAGGAGACCTGACCATTTCACCCTTGCTCCTAAATTAAGACCTTCAATACATAGCATGGAAGTTCCAGCTTGTGTTGCAAGGTACCAGATGTTGCTTTAGAAGCCCACCATATACTACAAAAAATATAATAAAAGTAAGAAAAAGCAAATAGAGCAAGAATGAGAGCAAGAGTGAAAAATATTTTCAATTTCTTTCATTCTATTCTGTATCTAAGACAGGGATGATTGTATGGTTTAGAGATAATACACTGGACACATCCTACCTCCATGAGTAAGAAATACTGAAATTTTGTTAGAATATGATATATTTTTACCTATTTTGTAAGTGAATCAATCTCTTTTGTCTACTTCATCCTCTATGTTAATTTAGAACCACATTTTCATCTTTTAAATGGTTAATAAATTTAATGTGCAGACTTTTGCATGTTCATCTCCCCCTTGCATGATATTACTGTCTATTTAGCCCCACCTTTCTTACATGTCTGCCTGGAGACATACTGTATGTATCTATACACTATGATAACTTGTTACAAATACTTTAAATACATTCATCTCTATGTCCCTTTCAAGAAATCTGCCTCTAGGTATGAGATTTTTGATGCCAAAATCAAAGTCAAAACACATTTTAATTAAGGAAGTGTCACTCTAGCTAGCAAGGTCATACTTACATAGTCTCTGAATTGTATAAAAGAGATACATAGTGTAAAATTCTGACCAAAGTGGAACTTATAGCACCTACTCCAGTGTTACTCTTGAGCTAAGTGTTAATCTTATTTTAAATTCATAAATTATACAACATCTTCACTGATTCCATTTGGAATGCTAAGCACCAAAAAAGCTTAGAAAGGCCAAATTTAGCACTTAGCCCACCATCTGCAGTAGTTTAAATTTCCTTGAAAATGTGGGTGAAGTATATTATTATATTTAAAATTAGGGTGGCTCGAGATTACTTGTGGTAATCACTTTCTTCATGAGAACTATATTTCAGATACATTAAGGCATTTGTGGAATTGTGTGCTGACCAACACCAATATTTATAGCCACAGGGAAAACTAGTGATATGTGCCACTCTTGTAACCATTTTCACAAAGGTATACTAAACACACACACACACGATTTTCTGACAGTCTTGGGTGTGAAAACATTTAAGAGTGTTCTGCTTCATGAAACATTGAAGGCAGCAAGTGTGTCTTTTTCACACCCTACTCTGCCCCTTCCTACATATTTCTTTAATAGTAGCACTGTGTACTTTGGAAGGCATTGCATCTTCTTGTAAATGGGGCGGTTAGAAAGTTATGGGACTAAATCACCAAACAAAGAGTACACATGAAAGGGCCCATGGCTCCAACCACATATGTAGCAGAGGATTGCCTTATCTGGTCCTGTAAAGGCTAGATGATGCAGGGAAGGGGGATGCTAGGGCAGTGAGGTGAGAGTGGGTGGGTAGGTATAAGAGCACCCTTATAAAAGCAAGGGGGAGGAGACATGTGATAGGGGGTTTTCAGAGGAGAAAGTATAACATTTGAAATGTAAATAAATAAAATAACCAATAAAAAGAAGAATGTTATCAAACTGAATGAGTAATTGTAAAGTTACTCATCTGGCTACCCTGCATCTAACACTAAAGATGTATTTAATATTAATACTTATTTTATTCTTGATTCTATGCAGCAGTTCTTTATTTCTTGTAGCTGAAACATTGCTTCATTTTTATCGATATCTTCTTAATATCTCTTGCATTTTTTATAGTGAGAATTTACTCTTTGTAGAGTACTGTAGAAGATATTCTGTATGTTGCTTCATTTAAGCCTAATGATATGATTATTTACATATTTTACAGAAGAGAATAAAGACAGAGACAAAAACCAAACAAACAAAAAGAAAAACACAGAAAGTTTGCCTGATGCTTTACAGTATAGCCAGCGTACTGTGGTACAGTGCATAGCTTTGAACCAAGGTCAATTTGACACTTAAACATTCTTTGCCATATTTTTAAATGAAAAACACCTCTATTTTCATATATATATATATATATATATATATATATATATATATATATTGAGAAAGAAATATCATTTAGAATTGAACTATATATATAAATATATATATATATATATATATTACAATAGTCTAATTGTTGTCCTTTAAAATCAGTAAAATATATTGTACCTATTTCTGTGTCATTGACACTTAATCATTACTGTCTTTTCTTGTGTCTCCTGGAGGGATTTGCAGGTCATTCCAAGACTGTAGCTTATCTCCTGAGTGTTGAACTAATATTTGTAACACTCCTCTCTCAGTTATATCCACACAAGCTCTTTTTCACTCAGCCCACCATAATCTTTCTACATTTTAAATATTTACATTTGTTTTAATTTACCTTACTATTGAAAATTGTATCTTCTTGTCTTTCTTAACCCTCACATGAGAACACCAGTACTCTGTATACGACAAGTAGAAGTCATCGATGTTTGTCATTTCTGCCTCCACACAGGTTGTCTGCAGCTTGTCTTTGGATCTCTATAACCTAAATGTATTTTGAGACAATCTACACTATATTTAATAAAGTAAGATGGGTACCTACTCCTTCTATAGTATTAAGGGAAACCCAATAAGTCAATCATCTATTTCTTGCCATGAAAAAATCCTAGTTTTTCACAATGACATGTGCACAAAATAATAAAAAGTATTAAAATACTAACAGTAATTACATGGTACTAGCTAAGTGTAGTAAAGCTATTTCAAAAATAAAATTTTTGAATTATTTTATACACACTAAATATTGGTTCATTTAAAATAAATGTAAAATTCAGCAAAGTACCTGGATATAAGATCAACAAGCAAAAACAAGTAATTTACTCAAATACTTTAAATGAACACTTTGAGAAAGAAATATCATTTAGAATTGAACTAAAAATGTATAACTTATATGGAATAAATCTATGAAAAATTTAAAACAGTACAAGAATAGAAACAGAAACAAAAAGACGGCATAATTTCTTCTGCTTTTGGGTTTCCATAATTAATATGTGTGAAATGGCTACATTAAAAAAGAGATCCACAGATTAAGTATAATTATTATCAAATTGCACTTATGTCCATTAAAAAATTAGAAATAAAAACTCATAAAACTCATATATAAATGCCTAAGGCCTCAGATAGCCAACCTAATCCTGAGCTAGACATCAAGGCTGGAGGCACCATACAAATTCATGATACAATAGAGTATTAGTGATATAACATCCTGGAACTGGCATAATACTAACTTATGTACCAAAGAAATCAAAGTAGAATTAAATTTATATAGCTACAGGCCTGTGATCTATGAGATCAGTGTCAAACCACACATGGAGCAAAGGCAGTCTCTTCAGCAGTGCTGGAGAAACGGAACAGTAACATATAGAAGAATGAAACTAACAAGACTCTTATTTTTTACTATGAGTAAAAATTAAACTTTAGGTGAATCAAAGATCTTAATATAAATCTTGAAATTCAATAAATGATTTTTTTCCTTATGGGGAAAAAAATGGGGAAACATTTTAAGAAACAGAACTTAAGTATGTGGTCTCTGAAAAGAACTCCAAGAGCTGAGAAAATAATGCTGGGTGGATAAAGAGGACTGCATGATATTTTAAAAATTCACCTTAGCACAGAAAGAATGGGAACAGGCAACTTTGTGAAGTAGGAGTTAGGGGGACCCTCTAGAATGTACCAGAGTCCTGGGAGGTGAGAGACTCTCAGATCTCAAAATGAGCGACATTAAATGAAATGCCTTACAATGGGGAGAGGGAACTTATAGAGTCCACCTCCAGTAGAAAGACAGGGCATCCAACAGTCAAAACTCTGACTCAGAATTGTTACTGTCTGAAAGAACTTTAGGGATAGAAACGGAGAAGAGATTGATGGAGAGGAGGTCCAGCGACAGGCCCAAAGTGGGATTCAGCTCAAGGGGAGGCCCCAGAACTAATATTATTATTGATGCTATGATGTGCTTACAAACACGGGCCTATCATGACTGCCCTGTGAAAGGCCCAAGAAGCAGCTGAATGAGCAAGATGCAGGTATTTTTACACCCAACCAATGGACAGAAGCTGCTGACCTCTGTTGTTGAATTAGGGAAAAATCTGGAAGATGCTGAGAAGGAGGGTGACCCTATAGGAAGATCAGCAGTTTCAACTAATCTGAAACCCTGCAAAAGAAAAACGTGAGCAGAGGGAACAGTCAGGGTACAGGATGGCTAATAATTTTACTATCTATATACCTGACATGGGATTATTATTTAAAATGTATTAAATATTAAAAATCTTAATGACAAATACTCAAGCAATTAAGCCAAATCAGTAAATGTGTTAATGAAATGAGCATACAGTTTCACAAAAAAATAAAGCATAAATATGGCCATTAAATGTACAATTTTTCTCATTATTCTTATTCAACATGGAAATACAAATTCTACCTACAATGAGATCTCCAGTAAGAAATAATGTCATTACAAATTAACTAAAAAAAACAATAAATTTTTTAAGGATGTAGAAAGGGTAAAATTTGAATAATGCTTATCAAAATGTATTTGGGCACACCACTATAAAAATCAGCATGTATGTTCTTCAATAAAAGCAAAATAGACTTACAGTAATACCCAGCTATGCTACTTCTGTATACATACCCATGGGACACTGAGTCAACACACCACAGAGATATGTGATTGGGCATTCTTATTGTCGCACTATTCACAGTAGCCAAAATGTTGAACTTGCCTTGGCTTCCACTCACAGATAGCTAGACAAAGAAAAAAAGGTATATCCAAGCATGTTTCCTCTGCATAAATAAAACTGAACAAAAATTACATTTACTAGGAAGTAAATGCAACTCTATGTCATAATACAAAGTGGAACATGCCAGAATCAGCAAGACAACACTACACAGTCTCTCTCAACTGTGGGCCCCAATATGTACCTAGATAATAAAGGCATGCATATATTTATGATGTGAAATGAGTAAAACAAGGCGATACTATTAGGAGTGGAAAATAAATGGAAGTGAAGAAAGGGAGAGGGGAAATGGGTTGTGTGGTCAAAGACCATGTTATAATTAAAAGACATCGTTTTTATTTAATCTATTACCTCGAACAGTGAATATATGCTTAAGACAAAAAATATGCAAGATCATAATATATTCATACATCAAAGGTTAATTCTAATAAATATTATAGACTTGCTCAATTTACTTTTCAGGACATATATATTCAATTATTTGCATCTATATTTCAAAACTCTGGATCTAGAAACCTTGTAGTCACTAAAAACTAAATGTTCTACAAGAAAATTGGAAGTAATTCAGGATGCTTACATAATACCTTTTGTAGACTTAATGGATATGTCTTTTTATGTCCTTTCTGCTAGAGTTGTTCGGTGTTGCTTTTCAATGTTAGCAGTTACCTCATTATCTTTCTTGAAAAAAAAAATCACTTAAGGAAGTGAATGAAGCCGACCTTGGGCATTTCCTTCATTGTATATGTAGTCTTAGGGTACTTGACCCTTCTGTAATAACTATTAATACTAGTACCTAAAATCCAAAACCATCCAATTTATATTCTTCAATGAAAAGCTTTCAATTTATGTACTTCTAAATAGTTTATTCAGATCATTAGCTTGTGAATAAGTAATAGTTTGCAGCAAGTGATAAAAAATAAGTCTTAAAATAAATCAAGTGATTAGAAAGGTGCATGGCAAGATTTTTGGAAGAATAAGCTTTGTCTGTCTAGTCTCCTCTAATTTGTTTCCTGTATTGTGTTCAACTTTTAAAAGAGATGGAAAATATTTTTGAAGAATGGATAAAGAAAATGTGGCTCATTTACACAATGAATACTTCTTGCCTATCAAAATCAATGGCATCATGAAAATTGCAGGGCAAATGGATGGAACTACAAAACGTCATCCTGAGTGAGGCAACCCAGACCAAAAGGACTTGTATGGTATGTATTCACCTATAAAGTACAGGATAGCCATACTATAATTCACAGACCCTAAGAAGCCTATAGCAATGAGTATCCAAGGGAAGATGATTTACTCTTTCTCAGAAGTGGAAATAAAATAGATATCAGAGGTGATTTAAGGGAGGTAACTTGGTGGTAGAGGAGACAGGGAGGGAAAGAGTGCAGGGGGAGCAAGTGTAGTGAGAGCAGGGGAGAGACAATGGAAATTGGTGGTGGACAGGTGGGGAACATCTCTAGGATATGCCAGCGACCTGGGCCAGGGGGATGCCCCAGGGTTTATGGGAGTGACTCTAGATGAGACTTTTATCAGTTGTGTATATGGTACCTGATGTAGCCACCTCCTGCAGCCAAGCAGGACTCCCAGTGGAGGAATAAGGACAGCAGCCCAACTGTCTTGTGAGATGCTCAACCCAGTAGCCAGTGGAAACAGATGCAGATCATAGATTTGACATTTACATTGAGCTCCAGGAGCCTTGTGGTTGAATTGGGGAGGATTGAAGGACTCAAAGAGGATAGAAACTCCACAGAAAGACCAACAGAGTTAACTAACCTGGACCCCTGTGGGCTCCCAGAGACTGAACCAAAAACAGGTGTCAGGGTGGGGTGATGCCCAGGGGTTTCCCCACTTCGGAGAAGAATGGAAGGTGGAATGGGAGGGAACAATGTGTGAGGGGAAATTGGGAAGATGAGGAGTGGAAATTGGAGTGTAAAGCGAATAAATAAATAAAGGAAAGAAAAAAGAAAAACAAGTCCTCTGATCCTTTCCAATAACATCCCCTTAGCCATGAAGTACACATACCATCACTCCAGCGCAAATGCCTATTTTTCTCAGCCCCGAATTTAAATTGGTTTCATAAGGTTTTGCAAGCTGTATTGTCATCTGCATGTAAATCACAACCCTATTTTTATCTTCCACCTGCATTAAAATGCTGCTTAAATGAAAGGAGTAAAATTCAGGTTTCTTTTAGAAGCACTCCTGTGACTCACTGAGTGGAGAATGACCCAGTAAAAGCTAGGCATGTCATAAAGCTAAGTTAATTCTTCAGGATTTCTCCATACAAAAACCAGAAGAATAAAAACACATTGTTTTTCCTTTAACAGTCATCAGCACTGAATTTCCTTAACTATTTAAATCTACATTAAAGTTTAATTTAGAATATTTCTTTATATATGTTTTCATATGAAGAAACATAGTGACTTACAATTAATATAATTAAAAACCTTCTAGCTTCAATTTGTCATGGGTATTCATTACACAGGGTCATGTACAGGTCATAGATACACAAACATAAAAGATATAAAGGAATGACAATAAATCATTTGTATAAATTACAGTCAATAAGGATGACCAATTCTTTCCAATATAATATGCTTTCTATTTGGATATGTAATGGCTGAAGAAAGTTTATCTTATAAATGATATACTTTCTCAAACAGAGGATAATAAGGAGAAAAACTAGGGACACGAAGAGAGTAGAAAATAAACATTTAAAGGGAAGTGGCTTGATGTGAAAATAAAAAGAACGATGAAATGAGTTGATTTTTGCTGAAAAATGGCTTGCCCTTTATTGTCTCAAAGGAATGGGTGCAAAACAGCCAATATTCAATATAAAGCCAGGTGCATGACTTTAATTGCATACCAACCTAGGCTTAAACTTGTATTATAATTTGTATAATGTGTAATTTTAAGGAAATTGCTTAATTTCTTTGAAGCCTACATGCTTCTCCTATAGAATTTGGAATACTAATGATTTTCTTAGAAAACTGAAAAAAGAGTATGGTGTGATAATATTTGTGAAATGTTCAATATAAGGCTCTAAAGGTTAATTGCTAATTTCTTCTTTTTTCCCTTAAGATAGTAGTATAATAAGATCCTCTGAACAGCCTGTGGAGTCATCTCTAAGTTTCCCTGTGCAGAGTACCATTCAGCACAAGCCATAGGGTATCTGGAAATACTTGCCATATTCACACTGCATTGTCTTCACCTCTTGAAGAACCCCCATCATTTGAAACCACTGTGACTGTTATGAACATAACTCATGTTAAACTATATGAAGTCATGAGGGTATCTATTGCTAAAGTAAGTGCTCATAATTTAAGAAGAAATTAAAGCATAAATTGCTACAGAATATATTATTTTTTATTTTCAAATTCAAGGAAGAATTGTGAAAGACACTGAAGTTAGTAGATACAGACAAATGGATCAGGAAGAATCTTTTTTTTTTTTTTTTTTTTTTTTTTTTTTTTTTTGGTTTTTTGAGACAGGGTTTCTCTGTGTAGTCCTGGCTGTCCTGGAACTCACTCTGTAGACCAGGCTGGCATCAAACTCAGAAATCTCCCTGCCTCTGCCTCCCAAGTGCTGGGATTAAAGGTGTGCGCCACTACTGCCTGGCTTTATTTTTTTTTTTTTGAGCAGGGAGAACCTTAGCCCCTCAACCAAGTCACTTAATACCTGTGCCTTTATTTCTATAAAACATGAGGTTGAAAATATACCAAGGAGTTACTATGAAAATTAAATAAATCAATCCAGGATAATACTCAGAACAAATTAAGTATTATGTAAGTGACAGTGCTTATGTCCTGCACTGGGTGATGTCAGTAATTATAAAATGGCCACAACAGTCCTCTGAGGTAAGTCTACTTATTATAATTTTGGAGGCACAGAGCTGGAGAACCTTAGTTGCATTTCTAAACCTGGACAAGTAGCAAATCACAGCTCTGAGCCTCATCTCTCTATAGGCTTCATATTTCTATATTTTAAAAGTGTGTTAGTTAGGAGAGATGACAGAGGTTCTGGTTAGTCAACAAAATGATGGGCTGGGTATTAGGACTATCTTGTACCTCACTGATACAAATAGGCATAATTATGCTCTAATTGTATTTTGAGAGAAAAATTTTATTTTAACAGGAAGGGTGATATGTAGGAGGAGGTAAGGTGGGAGGAGTACCGAGAGGAAGAGAAGGAGTAAGGAGAGGAGAAGAAGAAGAAGAGGAGAAGCTAGGTGATGAGAGAGAGAAAGAGGAGGGGGCACGGAGACAGATGTTCATGTGTCTCCACCAGTCAAAGATAGTTTATATATCTAGGTTGCGTATTGGGTTACAGTTCTGATTGAGCAATATCAAACTTATAAAGCCTTTGATTAAAATTTTAAAAAAATTGTATAAAAGCAAAAAGGAAAAGGGGGCATGGGGTAGGGGTTTTCTAGGGAGGGGAAATAGGGCATCTGAAATGTAAATAAAATATCCAATAAAAATAAATAAAATAAAATTCATTCTAAACCCTAAATATATTGGTATGTTGCACTTTTCTTCTGTAGTATCTTACATAGTTAACGCAATAAAATAAGGTTTTACTGGAAATATATAACAAGCTCTTTATTAATGCATATTCCTTATATTAATGCTAATTCATTCATAATTATACTAAAGGTTGTGTGTAGATAGTTGTTTTCTTTATAAACTTGGGTACTAAAGATTTGATTTTCAGACTTTGCATGTATTGCAAACACGTAGACCTTTATGTAGTGTAGCCTACTAAGCAGGAATTTGCTATGTCCTTGAAAGGGATATTGAAAGGATGCCTCTCTTCCATGAACCCCAGAACCCATTTTAACAATGATGTGTTACAGTGCACCTACTGACTATGTTATAAAATCTCTGAAACCATGAGCCAAAGTTAAGATTTCGTCTTGTGAAATGACTTACCTATCTCAGGTACCTGCTAAAACTTGAAAGGTAGCATACCAGATCTCTAACTTACACACCAAATAGAGAAGATTTTAAATATCTGTCCTACTCGCAACACTGCTGTCATCAAATTCACTTAAAGACTGTCTCTCTCTTTATTAGAGTAATTGTACTAATAAATATAAAAGTATAGGACTATGTAAAGGACCCTCATGGACATTATCAAGCCAGGATTGATTCATTTGTACTCTCTAGTCTTCTCAGACTATGGTGAGCAGGTTCACCTACAATTCTACCTGCCATGACTTTACTTGTAATGATTTCTGAGTGGTCGATAAAACATAACTGCAATCCCCCTGTGATGCATAAACAGCAAAAGCCAATGATATAATACTGAAATACAACATCATCTCCATCCTACAAACTTAAATTTTAGAGTTTTTCATGTGTCATATAATATTTTCATATGCAAATTTTTATCTCTCCATTTGTTTGCTAAGGAAAGAAATTAGTGTGGAGACTGCAGAGTTCCCTCAGTAGTTCTAAATGCTTGCTCTATAATGAAAACCTGAATTTGAACCCCAGAACTCATTTTAAAAGAAGGGCTTCCCACTTACCTGCAATACCAGGTACAAGGCATTAGAATCTTTCTTCTTGCCTTTACATCTATACAAGCATCTCTCTCTCTCTCTCTCTCTCTCTCTCTCTCTCTCTCTCTCTCCCTCTTTTTCTCTCTCTCTCACTGTACACACACACATATATATACATATATATATATATATATATATATTTACTTCTATATATTCTTCTTTTCTTCAAAGTGCCAGGTAACCCGAGTTATGTTGTTTTTGCTGTTAAGAAGGTCTATATTGTCTTTACATAGACTGTGAGTCATGGGAAGTCTACGGATTTATCTATCTTACCTAGTGATTTGTTTATATTCATTCTTAATTTTGGGGTAATAAATACATTTCAAATAGCATAACATTATAATGTTGGTAATGTATCTTGTGCTGCTCCAGTATAATTTTGCATTGAACTCTCATTAAATTACTTTTATTTAGGGAATATATTTCTTTTCACATTTCAAGTTAATACAGTACAGGATGTTGTGTTTTCTGCAGCAATATTTATTTTTATTAACCTACAGGAAGTTTGATATTGGAGTGGCTTGGTGGAAACTTCTGTATATGACATATATAAAAATTAGCAATGACAGTGTTGTCTTCTCTTTCAAAATATCAGCATTCTTTGTTGGTATGTTATCAATTGTATTTTGATTTCTTTAACTACAAGCTTTCATTTACTTGAAAATGAGTAAAATTCAATGGTCAAATATGAAAATGAGATAGTGTTGTTAGAGGTTGGACAAATGTGTGTGTAAATCCATATGGTAGCTTATATTTGTCTCTACTCAGTAGATAAGCACTATGTTAAATCTGGAGAAAAATTACATCACTTCAGTTTTGTCTAGTTCCCCTGGGAATGGAAGAATAAAGTACCCCAAATTCTACAGTTTTCTTAAGCCAGTAACAATATCGGCATGCTCTCAGACTGTATTTTATGTATGGGAAGGCACAACTTTATGTTTTCTTTCACAAAAGGAAAAAAAAAATAAAGACAACATTGCTCTCTTTTGATAAATCAAGATTGTACATGGAGTCAACTTATCTCAGGCCCCTCTTCACCATGAGATGAAGCAAAGGGTCTCAAAATTTATGAGAAAACTGGAGTCTGAAATGTCCAGAGATTTAGATTCTGACCTCAATGCCTTGAATTGCAATTCACAGTAAACAGTAAGCAGTTCAGGATGCAGGATGTGTGCGTAATGTATTCCATTCAGCTCACTGCCAGAAGTGAATTGTTGCATTGTGTGCTAGTCAAAGCATCCAGGAGGGATTCAAGGATGGAATCTGTGGAGGGCATCACAGTAGTCCATTTACGGCACCAGAAAAACAACACACACTGTATTACAAGGCCAGGTAGCTAAATCACACTCAAACACTACTGAAAATATAAAGCTTCCTTGTGAGCTCCTAGTTTATTTATAAACAATAAAGCTTTAAGTCAAAAAAGAAATGAAATTCTCTCAATTAAATAAATGCAAGAGGGGGAGAATAAAAAATCTGAGGTTGGTTTTTGATGGAGTAACCAATTTCCATGATGTTCTGAAATAAACAGAAGTGTAAGAATTGAGTAAGAAACAAATTGCATTAAATATAATACCTTGGACATACTTTTGTGTTTTATACTTTTGGCTTTAATATGTGAAAAAGTAATATTACATTGGTAAATTCAAAGGGTGTGTATTATTTATGGTTTTACAATAAGTTGCAGAAAATGTGTTCTAATATAAAGGAAAGTATCTTCCAGAAGACAATGTTATTGAAAAGACACATATTAGGACTTTTTTCATTAATTCATGGGGTATTGTACATGCCTTTGAAATATTTGGTAATCCTGTTCAAATATCTACCAGTAACTGAGCATCTCAAATTGTTATTGTACAATCTGAATTCCAGTAAATTGTAACTGCAGTATGAAAATGTAAATTTTTAAAATAATGATTTGCTGTGTTTAGTATAAATGCCATAATATGCAAAGTTTTTACAGTGTTATACTGCTCATAGAGGCCACTAGGCTGAAACTTAACTAGTAAATTATAATAAGTGAAAGATATTTGAAAATTTTCAGAATTATTGTATCCTTTTATATGTATACATGTGCATCCTTGTATGGGTTTGTTCATGTAGTTGCAGATTCCACAGAGACTAGAGGCATTGTATCATCAGTGCTGGGGTTAGAGGAAGCTATGGTCTTTTTAGGGCATTCTAGGACCTGGAACACGCATCTTCTACAACAGAATATGGTCTTAACAGTTGAGCCACATCTCTGGCATAAGTTAATAAAATTCTTGATATGATTCTTTCCCAAGTAATAATGAGCTACACAAGTAGCAGATAAACTTTCATGGTCTGTTAATTAACTAAAAATCATCATATGAAATCTATTTGAATGGTGCATTAGTTTTTTCATTGTTCTTGTATGTAGATTAGTGGATAAAACATCTGTTCTCAACACTGCCAGTTTTTTTAGTTAGATGTTGAAAAAATAATATAATGATACATTTATAGGTTTTAATTGATGGATAATCATAACATAACTTTGTAAAAATGAGATTTTAAATTTTAATTATTGCATATCTCAGTGTCTGAAGGTCAAATTTGAAACTCATTTTTACATTAGAACAGTGTACTAAAGAAGAATTAGTAAAAATAACTGTAACTTGGAATGTGTGACTCACAGTGTTTCTACAATAGGAAAAGGTCCCCGTTTACATGAATGAAGATTATTAAATTGAAAGACTTTTATTTACAACAATATAAATATATAAAAATTATCTTGTGGTTCTGAAACATTGATGCATTTACAAATAAGGCTTATGCAGAAGAGGAAATCTTCAAAAAAGGAATAAAAATATTCAATCATCAATATACCACTCATAAAAACAGAA
The DNA here is from genome assembly GCF_011762505.2 of Arvicanthis niloticus. Lineage (NCBI taxonomy): Eukaryota > Metazoa > Chordata > Mammalia > Rodentia > Muridae > Arvicanthis > Arvicanthis niloticus. The sequence goes on from NC_047673.1 coordinate 29,354,515, forward strand.
GAACAATAGATCACCTCTGTACCCAATTCAGTTATTTCATGATACAGCTTTTATTTTTCCAGAACTAAGAAACAAACTCAAGACATTGTATTTTTTAGGTTGAGGTTTACCCACTTATTTAAATTCATGGCCCTGGTGATGCATCTTATGTAATTATATAGCTGAATTTATCTGCCAAAAACTGATACACAGGGAACAATTTGACAATATTATCAAACCTTACTATTATGCACACTGTATTAAGCAAATACTAATGCTGTTAAAGTTTTATTTCTGTACAAGATTCCTACTGGTAATAATTTTTTAGTAATATTCTTTCATCTTTCACTTGCATACACAGGCTTTCCTCTTTAGAATATAATTAAACTATTTGAAAAATTCCTTTAGGAATATATCCTTTGATCATGGATGTCTTTAGTACAAGAAACTTACCTGTATTATTAATTATGACAATGTAATTAAATCAAAACCATTTACACATTTAATTTGCAATTGTATTGCTTCATAATTAACCCAAATGGAGGATAAGGTAATTAATTTTTCAGGAAACAATTTTACTGCATAAAGTTAAATATCATTTAATATGTGTATTAAATTGCCAGAAGTATTTTTGAAAAATTAATTTGTTCCTAAACTTTCAGAGCAGCAGAAATTTCATCAATGTACTCTCAATGTCAAGTAATTCACAAATCAAACACTGAGTAAATTTAATTATAATAATCATTAAGAACATATATGTTTCTGTTTATCAATTCTCCTTTGAGCTTTCCATATTAATTTTCATGTATAGGTAGATAAACACAAGATTATTAATAATAAGTCACAATTTAAAAGTAATACTTAAATTGGTATTTATGACCCTACTCATTCTATAGAAAAACAGGATCTGTGTTATCCTTAGTGCAACTAGTTTACTAGCAAAATAAGAAAATCAAGGATTTGTAAATGATAACATAAAAACTTTCTAGCTTAATAAAACCATCTATTGAAAAAGGAGCAATTTCCTAACAATGCTGCTCTCATCTTCAATACCATAAAATATAATCTACTTTCTATTGTAAATAGTGTTTGTGCAAAATAGAAGTTTTAACATTTCTTAGAGTCCCTATAGGAACATATATATTAATGGGTATATTGAAAGCTTTGCTGCTCTTTATACTATAAATTTTATTATTTGCTTACATATGGATTAAGATTAGTGTTTTATTTCCTTTTTCTCTAGTCAACTCTTAGGTTTTCTATAGCTAATAAAATTGTTTTTAAAATATTTTAATCAAAGCCCAACAAATGAAAATAAACATTATAATTGTAATATGTGATCAGAAAAATTTTCAGACATACTTAATAGAAATGTTTGCCTCCGGAAGTAAAATTTAGAGTAAAAAATATTTAATATTGAAATGTTTTTATAAGAAATATAATAGATAAACAATCAAAATATAGAAAATATAATTTTGTGTATTCTAAATATTTGAAAACTCCCCCCGTCTATGTGCTTATTGATTGACACTATTCAAGGCAAAAAGGTTTCCATAGAAGAGAAAAAATTATACCGATTTTTTAAGATAGAATTTCAAAAAGATATTTTTGTTACTTCATAGGCTATTAATACTGTTCTGGACACTTGCCAGAGAAGCAGCCAGCCTAATTTCAAATCTTCATTTTTCTTCTCCAAATCTAATCCCTCAGTTTCATACCCAGTTTGGTAGACAACCCTCTGCTGCGCTGCCCTTTCTTCTCAGCCCCTACCTCCTGAGGTTCACAAGTTTCTTCTCAGAAATCCTTTTCTGTATTCATCCCATTATCTAAGAAGCACTCCAGTAGGCATTTCCTGGGAACACACCAGCCACTCTACTAGGGAAACAAGTAGCTGGCAGATCTTCACCTTTCCCTACTCCCTCTGAATCCAATCCCCAAGTCTCATCCACATTTATGTAGCAGACTCTCTCTTGTAGTCTCTACCGCCAATGGCCTCCATCTCCAAAGGAACACACAGATCTCTTCCAAACTTCCTGCCAACTTATTTTGATATCTAAGACTCCAACTCCAGCAGTAGCCATTCCTAAGAATGTTTCATTCTTGATGAAACATTAGCCTTTCCATCAGCTGTGCACCCTTAGCCCCTTCCCCCATACCCATCCTCATGCCTACATATGAGCTTCTGATACCAAGAAACCCATTGTACCAGAAAACCCCAGTAGCAACCCTAAGAAGGAATCCCTGCCAGGCAACACACAACCATCATACTCTTCTAAGAGCCAGAGAGGGCAAGAGAAATCAATGAATAAATTATCCATCCTAGAAAGGCAAGACCAGATATCAACACCCAGAACTACAATTTTCCAAAACTCGGATGAATATGCACCATTGTAAAAGCACAATCAATAGCACTCAGGATAATATGTTTCCACTAGAGTCCAGCAACCCTACCACAGCAACCCTGAGAAATGCAACTGAGCTGACACATATGACAGAGACTTTAAAACAACTTAATGAATATGATAGAAGCTCACTTTTAATAAAAATATATATATTTATTTATCTATTTAATGTATGATTACTCTATCTGCCTGTACATCTGCATGCCAGAAGAGGGTACCAGATCACATTATAGATGGTTGTAAGCAACCATACTGTTGCTGGAAATTGAATGCAGGACCTCTGGTAAAGCAGTACCAGAATATAAGAGAATGAAGAGAAAATCTCAGGCATTGCTGACAAAATAGAAAAAACAAAATCTTTGATAATATGTTAAATCTAAAAATATCTCCTTGCCCAAAACATCCAAGAAATCTGAGACAATAGGAAGACAAAAAAAAAAAAAAATAGTAAGAATAGAGAAAGGAGAGGAAATACCAGAAAAGGCAGAAACAATATTTACAATAAGATTATAAACAATAATTTTCATAACCTAAAAAAGAAAATGTCAGTCAAGGGAAAGAAAGCATACATGACATCAAATAGACTGGATTAGAAAAAAAAATTTCCCCTGTGCACCTAAAAATCACAATAGTAACCTTACAGAAAATAAATAAATAAATATATATATATATATACAAAAAAGAAAAAAACAGTAAAATATCATGACAAGCCTATTAGAAAAATAAATAACCTTTCAATAGATACTCAAAAGGCCAAAAAGGACTTGGCAGATGTTATACAGACTCTAAGAGGCCACAGATACCAGTCCAGACTACTATACCCTGAAAATCACAAGATGTGACATTTCATGATAAAACCAAATTTAAACATTATATAACTTCAAATCAAACCCTAAAGAATATAAGAAATCACAGAAAATACATAATCCCCGATCAGCAAATCAACATACTACTTAATGAAAAATGAGTCAAGGCAGAAGAAAAAGGATTAAAGGCTACCTAAAATTAAATGAAAATGAATGAATTATATACAAAATATACAAACATCTGGAACATGATGAAGGTATTTCTAAGAGGCAAGTTTACAGCGCTATATAATTATATAAAAAAATGAAGATACTTTACTTAACACCACACTTAAAATCTCTAGAATTAAAGTAAAAAAAAAAAAAAAAAGAAAAGAAAAACACTCACAAAACGGAATAGATGCCAAGAAATAATCAAACTTATGGATGAAATCAATAGAACCGAAACAACAACAACAACAACAAAATAGATATAAAGAATCAGTGAAACAAAGACTTGGTTCTTTGAGAAAATTATTAACACTGACAAACTTCCATTCAAATTAACTAAAAGGTGGAGAAAGAGTATCCAAATAAACAAAATTAGAGTTCAAAATGAAGACATGTAACCCACCAAATCAGAAAATCTTAAAGAAATGGAAATTTTTCTTGATACACACCACTTACAAAAGTTAAATCAAGATCAGATAAGCAATTTAAATAGACTTATAACCACTAGTAAAATAGAAACAGTAATTAAAATTCTAGCAACTGCAAAAGCCTGAGGCTGGATGCTTTTATGACAGAATTCTATCAGATTTTTAAAGAAGAGTTAATGACAAGACTCCACAAATTATTCCACAAAATATAAACAAAAAGATCATTGCCCAATTTGTTTTATGAAGCCACAGTTACCCTAACATACAAATTACATAAAGGCCAGCAATGAAAGAGAACCACAGACCATTTCTCCTTATGAACATAAATCCATAACTTGTCAATAAATTACTTGTAAAAAAATTCAAGAACATATAGAAAGATAATCACCATGATGGTATTAGCTTCAAAATGGTTAAATATATATAATTTGATAAATGTAATCAACCATAAATAAGCTAACAGACAAGAAAAACCATTATATTCTCATATAATACAGTAAACCTTTTCACAAAGGTCATCACTCCTTCATAACTAAACTCCTAAGAATATTAAGATACAAGAAATACTAAGCCTATAATCATCATCAACTTAAATAATATGAAGCTGAAAACAATAACACAAAAATCAAGAACAAGAAATATTTGGCCAGTTTTTCAACTTAATATGGTACTCCAAGTCTTGGCTAGAAGAATAAGGGAGAAGAAGGAGACACACATGTGAAAGAAAGAAATCAAAATATGTTTATTTGCAGATGATACAAATGCATAATAAGCGGCCCTAAAAATTCTATTGGGAAACTTCTACAGCTCATAAACAGTTTCAGAAAAGTAGCTATATAAAAATATTAACTCACAAAAATCAATAACCTTCATATATACAAATGACAGACTGAAAAAGAAATCAAGGGGCATCTTTTTCAATAGCCTCAATCAATATGAGGTAACTCTGACCTTGAGGTATATTGAACTTGAGGTAACTCTGACCGACCAAGTAAAACACATAAAGACATATATTACAAAAATAAACCTTAAGAGACTGAAACAAGATATCTGATGCTCATGAATCAGTAGACTTAAGGCAGTAAAAGTGTCCATCCTACCAAAAGTCATCTACAGAGTTAATAGAATCCCCATCAAAATTACAATATAATTCTTCACAGACCTTCAAAGGACAATTTTCCAGCTTGATATGGGAACAGAGATACAAAACCTGGGATACCTAAAACAACCCTAAATAATAAAAGTATTCTTGCAAGTATTACCGTCTGTGTATCCATTATGGCTTCTAACTGAGTGTTTTTATGGGATTCCTGAATATGTGAATGAGTGGGTCTCCAATTCCTGTGCCTTCTCTTGTGTCTTTTCCCTTCTGTTGGTTTGTTTGGTCCAAAGTTAACATGATAGTTTTTGTTTTATCTTATTGTATTTTATTTTGTTATGTTTTTTTTTTTTAAAAAAAACTGAATGGATGAATAATACAATAGCCACTAAAGATTAACATCTGAACTGTCACTTATACCTACTGGAGAAGGGAATCTGGGTGATGGCTCCTGCAATGTCCTGGCAGCTAAGAATGAATAAGGCATTACTGTAGCCTAGATGATAATAGCTTAGTTGATAGTCCTTTCTATTGTTATTTGCTGATGACTAATGTGCTTCCCTTCTCAGTTCAAATAAAATATGAATCATACAGCCTTGTGATTTGGAAACTAGAAAGTACACAAAAATATCAGAGCTGTGGCAATTAGGACAATGTATTGCAAAAAATGTGGCACCATGTTTAGTGTGGAAAGTCAGAATATATTCTGGAAAATGTTGAAGGTATGATCCACAGAATTAAACCACAGGAATCACCTCTTCCCACTAAAATTATTCTACAAACGAGTGGAGTGGGGATCATGTTGATTTAAAATATATTGAAAATATGAAATCTTGTAATTTGTACCTTCATTCAGCATATAATTTAGAATCTTCAAGTAGCTAAAAGTAGGTTGCGTTAAATAGTATTTTAATCTTTATAGATTTACTCAGCATAATCTTAATAGTATTTATTAGTCAAATATTTTATACCAGATAATTTAATTGAAGAGTAGAATACAATTGGAAATGCCATTAAAGTTTTTCATGAACTTAAAATACAACCATACCTCCTCCTCAAAACATCCACAATTATCTTCTTTTGTACATGTATGAGATTATACTGTTTAATTGCTTTAAACCCATTATGATTATGATTTTGAGAAAAGAGAGATGATGATTGTATCTTTCCTCAGATGGTTTCTCTTCTCCTTCCTTTTTTCAATCTACACAGTAACAATTTGCTGCTCAAAATATGATATAAGTGCCAGCAGCACCCAAACAGAAAACTCCCAAGTTTCTGTTCTTCAGCTCCTATCACCCAATAGATCTTTCTGAAGCAGAATAAAAAAAATCAGTGTTTCTCTAAAAATTGACACATCACCCATATTTCCTATACAATCTTCTCCCATTTATAATCAAACAGCCTTTGAATATCTGTTGGGGAGAAAGTAAATGTGGATATAAGGTCTCACTCTGTAGCCAAGGTTGGCTTGGAACCCACTATGGAGTTCATGCTAGCCCAAATTGTATGATAGTCCTATAGGTTTAGTCTTCCAAGTACTATGATTTCAATCATAAACTTCAAATAGCTCAAAGTCCATCTATTTTTTCTCTGTGTAATATTCAATGAGCTTTTAAAATTCTCTAACAGGCATGCTCACAGTCATTGATTTTTACCCATTATTGATCCACCAATTTTCACCCAAAACAAGCTTCTTGTGTGTATCGACTTGGCTCTGAAAACAACTCTTCTTTTATTCATTCACCACAAAACACGTATTCATCTTGTACTATGCTCATGAGCCAGATATAAATTCAGAACTGCCATAGAACAGGAAAATAATGGTGAAAATATATGACTGAAATATGAAAGAATAATGGAACTTTTATTCTAAGAGTTTAGAGACATATCTTAAACACTTGTAAAAGACATTTCAGATGGTGATGATGAGTATGAAGGAGTTATATGTATGTGTGTGTATATATCCTTCTTAAAGGATACATACATATATGTATGTATGTATATCTTACATGTAAATTTATATATGCTTTACATATATAAATTTATATATATACATATATATTTATATAAAAGCATATATAAATTTATATATATACATATATATTCATATTTGGAGAGAGGTATGCTCAATAATGAAGGAGAATGATTGAAACTTCCCAATTTGAGTGAAAATTTAAAGTGTGTTATGCAAAAAGTACTTGAAGCAGATGCTGCATAACATTCTGAAAGTTGGACATGGGCTTGAAAAGTATCAAGATAACCTAGAAAACCTGGGACATAGTGTGCAGGGAGCAATGAAACTGAATTCACCGGTTGAAGGGAAGGAAAGTGGGAAATCTGGAGATATGATTTATGAATGGCCTTTTTTTTAAAACATGGTGAACTCTTACAGACAAACTATCACAGACAGATTTAAGTAGATCAGGATATAATCTCACTTGAATTCCAATGCATTGCTGTAGGTATCATCTTGATTTTACATTTATAGTGAGCCTAGTCAGAATGGGTCTTTGATGTACAGTGAGAAAAATTGCAAGCCTAAGACATAAGCTTAATCAATGTATAGTGAGAAACTAACAGATCTAGTGTGTAATTTAATTTAAAGTTCCCAGCATAGACTTTACCTCCCTTGGGGCTTGGTTATTTCATGTTTAAGTAAATTCATACTTTACTTGAAGGGAAAACAATCCCTGGTCCTTTTATGTCACAGCCTATTATGGGCTAATATGAATCTTATACTTCCTTAAGTATTCTTCAGTCACACAGTCATTTTACATTTCTGTTGTACTTAAGATCCATGAAGAAAGGAGACTGTACACTGTGTGTATGTCTATGTGTGTGTCTGTTTGTGTGTGCTTGCTGTGTATGTGTGGGTTTGTTGTGTATCTGTGTGTGTGTGTGTGTTCTGTGTATCTGTGCAATTCACAAGCAGAACAAGCAGAATATTGTATAGCATATTGCTTTTAAGCATTCAATACATACTTCTTAAATAAATATAGTTGTTTTTAACTCGCATAATATTAAGATGGGGCTCTTTACATTTTTAGAAAACTTTCCAGCTTCAGTTTTTTAAGTAATGTTCTCCTAAATCCTAAAATAATATACTAGAGTAATTTTTCCTTGAAATATCACCTATTATTGTTTTCTGTGAAAAATATAAAATAGAAATATTCATCCATACAAAAGCTCATGCTTCAGATTAGGAGAGCACCAACAAACTATTTCAAATCTCAAAACATCTATCTTAGCATGTTTGTAGACAACTGATACTGCCCTAAAGGTGTGACTACCATGAAACTTCTTGCGATACTCTGATGACGATGGACTTAAAAACATCAGGCAGAGTCACTAAGTCACAGTTATGTTCAGAACGTAGAAAAAGGGAGCAGCAGCAGGCTTGAGACCTCTATCAAGTCATACATCACTTCAACATGAAGCTAGGAAATACTCTGTGCCAAGCAGTCACTTGCCCGTATGTTATAATTACTCAAAACACACACTTGCCAATCCCGAGAGTCCCTGCATCTTCTTCCCAGTGTCTAGGACTGAGGTCATACCAGGTTAGCCTCATTTACACACAAATCAATAGAGAACCATCAGAACTGCTGTGAGAAATGACGACACATCGACACATCTACTGTTCACATTTAATGGAAATTAGCTAAGGTGCAGTGATATTTTTCTTTTGTAAGGATTTTTATTTCATTAGACTTGAATCCACCTTTAAGTTTCTTATATCTATGAGTAAAGATTTATTTTTTATTATTACATACTTTACATTCTTTATCTTTCCAGCACTACCTTCTAGTCTTTCCAGCATAACTATAGTGTGAATTGTCTTGCTATCTGACTATATTTGTGGGTGCTTATGTAGACATGTATAGACATGTGTTAGTGTAGATGTAGAAGGTAGAGTACAGCCATAGAGGTTGTTCCTCAGCATCCAATTGTTTTTTTTATTAAGACAGGCCCTACGCTGGCCTGAAGGTCACCAAGTATACCAAGAAGCTGACCAGTGACCACCAAGGATCTGCATGTTTTGTATTATATGAGCTGAGATCACACATATACAAAAAAAAAAATGTTGATATTTTTATTTGACCTCTGTATTTGAACTCAGGTCCTCTCGTATGCAAAGTAAGCAATTTATTGATTTGGCCATCTCCCCATAAGTCTCTTTAGTTATTTAATAGGAGAATCATGTTTACTTATATATTTCTTTTAAATTATTGGGATCTTAATCACTGATGAAATATTATTCTAATAAAGAATCTATAGTAATACATTTACGGATTATGACAGCAAATGACTACAAGTATTATTTGCTATAAACTTTTACAATGAAATATGTATTACAACATTTGGAGAAAAATCTTACTGATTCAGTAAGAATGTCTTTGTATACAAGTAGATGTTTTAAAAGTGAGTGAATTACTTAAAGAAGATATGCATTAGCATGCAGTTCTCTTTATCATGGGGAAATTTATGCAAAGATCATATGATACAGCTGCTATGCTTCAAGGGAAAGTTAATTAGATGTTATTAATATGTGATGATATTAATCAGGAGCATCAGCTTGCCGTGATTTTTTGCGCCAGTAGCTAAGAGGCATCATTATACTTAAGATCTGTGCTTTTGGAAATAGTCCTCATCATGCCTCCACTTTCAACACGTGAGGTAAAGAAATGAAAATCCCCAATTGTGTTCTTCTCTTTTGTCAAAATCACTAAGAAGATTCGGCAAAGGAACAGAACAGCCACTAAATGACTGTACCTTGTTCATACACAATAGAGAACGTAGGTTCTGAAAAACCATCAATACTTAAAGACCAAGGAGCATTAACCTAGAGAGAGAAAAATGAGTGAGTATCTTTGGATAAACAGGTTTTTTTCCAGACTCCCCAGCAAAAAATGTAAAAATTGTTCAGGATAAAACAGGCTTGGTTAGCTTAGACCAAATTATTTTTTCTTATGAAAATATAAATACATCTTAATGACAAATTACTTCTAGACAGACTGCAAGTTTGTGATTATAATCTGTTGGATGAGAAAATATTATTTGATCCATGTATCTATTCTCAGGTAAGAGATTATCAATGAAGATATCTTGGCACCACTAATTACACAGATTTAGGTTAAGGGTGTGTATTCCCATTTAATTCTTTAAAACATTAGTTTCATGACTCATTAAGGATCATTGTTACTTGAAGTAAAACTGAGGAGTTTTACAGGGTGAATATTATTATATGAAGGAAATTATTATTATGAATCTTCTTTTTCATAGATTTACAACTAATTTAAAACAAGGATCTAATGTAGTCACACATGAAATACATTTCTATACTGATATTCAGCTCAGATTGATATATAACTAGATTTTTCTTTTTTGCACTAATGTTTTGCAAAACCTCATAAACTTTTATGTTTAAAAAATTCTACTTTCATCTTTAAAAGTTGTTATTACTAAAGACAGGAAATATCATCCTAAACATTTGTTGTTAATGATGATGTTTGTTAGTTGGTTGGTTTTATTTTAAAATTATAAAAAAAATATTCTAAAGGTAAACACTCTCACCATTATTCCTGGTTATTGAGTCTAATGGTTCATCATAAAACCAAGAGTTTATTGGAATTGATAATCTAGTTTATTAGTATTAAGAATGTAGCTTAGTGAGGTGGTTCATACCTGTAATTCCAGCACTCAGGAGGCTGAGACAGAAGTCTGTTCATGAGTGTAAGACCACATAGTGAGTTCCAGGCTATTCTGAGCTAAAGGGTGAGACTCTCTGTCTCAAAATAATATTAATAATGATGTGATTAATTCCATAATCTTCAGTTAGTATTTGTACATATGTTAGAATAGTGCCACCTAATTTCTTCACAAGCAACTTGTCTTGTACAGGGAATTGAAGGAGGTAGTTAAGGTGGACTATAATACAATCTGACTGATACTGGATATTTAAAATGAAATTCTTTGGACATTGCCCCAGTATTGGTATAGCTGGGACTTAATATAGATCTATTCCCAATTTTGGAAATGCCAAATTGATTTCCAAAGTGAATGGACAAGTTTGCATTCCCAACAGCAACTGGAGAGTGTTCCCTTTGCTCCACATCATCACCACCATGAGCTATCAATGGAGTTTTTGATCTCAGTCATCTTGGCAAGTGTAAGATGAAATCTCAGTGTCATTTTCATTTGCATTTCCCTGATGACTAAGGATGCTGAACATTTCTATAAGTGTTCCTAAGTTCTTTGGTATAGATCCAATTTTTAAAAATTGGGTTATTGTTTGTTGATATCTAGTTTTTTTTTTTTTTAATTCTTTCAATATTTTGGAGATCAGCCCTCTGTCAGAACAGGGTTTGGTGAAAATCTTTTCCCATTCTGTAGGCTTCCGTTTGCCTTTTGATTTTACCCTTTGCCTTACAGGAGCCAATGGGTTATATGGAGTATGAATATATCATCCTCTACAACCAGGCTAGAATTCCAATGGAGGGATTGGGATGGCAAGCCAGCCATTAAACCTTTGAGCTATAATTTATCTTGCCTAGAAGGTGTGAAGGAATAAATATGCAGCAACAATCAAAGAAATGGTCAAATAATATCTGGTCCAGCTTGAGACGCATGCCACGAGAAGGAGCCTATCCTGACACTGTTAATGATATTCTTCTATACTTGCAGGCAGGAGCCTAGCAACCATCATCACAGAGGCTTCCTCTAACAATAGATGAAAAGATACAAAGTCCCTCAGACAAACATTATGTAGAGCTTTTGAATCGTGAGTAAGAGGAGCAGTAAGGATTCTGGGAGGCAGAGGGGTCATAGGTACCACAAGAAAACCTACAGAATCAACTAACCTGGGCCAATAGAGCTCACAGAGACTGAACTGCAACAAGGAAGCTAGTATGAGATTGACCAAGGTCCTGTGCACATATGGAACAGATGTACAGTTTGGGACTCATGTGGACTCCTAAAAGTGGGAGCAGGAGTTGTCAATGACTCTGTTGCCTGAATTTGGAACTCTTTACCCCTAATGGGTTGCCTATTTTAGCCTAACAGAAGGTGTTTCAAGTCTAGTTTTACTGGAACTTGATATGCCATTACTGATACCCATGAATGGCATCACTTTTCTGAAGTGAAAGGTAGGAGGAGATGTGGTGGGGTATAGTGGATGCGGAAGGACTGGAATGAGAAGAGAGAGGGAAAACTGCATTGGGGATGTAAAGTAAATAAATACATTGATTGTAATCATAAAATAATTACCTATCCTAAGGACAACGGTCACACTGAATAGATCATATTAAGAGTTAGCTGAGTTTACAGGTGTATAATCCAGTAAGAGAGACCTAGAGGAGCCTAATAAAGAAAACACCTTGACTCTGTGGCCCTGGATCCCTAGAAAATGATAAATGATTCTTTATTTTTTTATATATATTTCTAGATATTTTTCTGTTACAGAAGCTTTACTAATTTCTTGAAATGGACAGTGCCATTAAAAACAGACCGGTTTCAAGGTTGGCCCAGTGAAACAGGTGAAAAATAGGAAGAAAAATGATTCTCAGATAAGAGCCCTGGCTATGCTTTAGAAGCTGTATCTCAGCACCAGAACAACTGGGTCCTAAGAATGAATTCAACCACATTAGGAAACAAAGGAAAGGTGATAGTACTCTAAGTTTCAGGACAAAATCAAGTTGAAATAACTCAACAAGATTTGACAAAACAGAGAAGGGTTGCTAAGTTTAGAAGCGTTTGGATCATCACATAGCTAAGACATTTTCAAGTGTTCATGAACAAATCAATTGATAAAAACAATGTGGTAGATATAACACACACAAGGGAGTTTTATCCTGCCATAATGAAGCAAAATATATATTGTTTACAAGAAAAATAAAATGAACTAAATTTAGAAAGACAAATACCATGCTTTCTCTCCTGTTTATCCTATTATATATTATATATGTATGCATTTACATATGTATGTATGTAGATATATAGATAGAGATTATATGTTATATATATGTTATATGTAAAGATATGTTACATAGTTTGAACATATGACATATTCAAACATATATTAATTTTTATTTTATGACCAGTTACATTTCTCATTTTGTAACTATGAAAAGAGAAAGCAGATTAAAGAAAGGAAGTTGAATTTCATCTGAGTCCGATGGGACAGTTTATTATGTCAGAGAATACATCTATATAGGCATAAAAATTCAGCTAATCATAGTGTCTACAGTCAGGTACCAAAGAAAGGTGAATGTTAGGAGTAAGCTAACTTTCTTCCTTTTCATGCAACCAGAGAATGTCCTCCCTTTCAGTTAAATCTTTTTAGAAAAAGCCTCATAGACACCTAGAGATGTGTTGCCATGGTGATACTAAATCTAGCCAAGTCAATGATGAACATTAATCATTCTATATACATGAAAGTAGCTATCTCGGAAAGAGAAGTAGATGATGTAAATATGCCCAAAACACATAAAATGCATGAATAACGTATCTTTATGTAACTGCTCAGTATGTACCACAATAAAAATTCAGTTTCAATGAATTTACAAACATGAAATTATAGCTTCTACCTTCCAATTTTGGCCATGGTCAATGCAGGAAATTTTTCTTTTTGAAGTGTCTCATCCTTGCTCAATTATGTTGATTTTAGTGTGATTTAAACAATTGAAGGTAAGCCTGATAATAATTATTCATCAAACATTTCTAGAATCATACAACATTATTATTTTCACTTAGGAAAAAATGAAAGGAGGACCCAGAAAACTAAATAATTTGTCTGTGGTTGTCTTCTTTCTAAGAAGTTAAACTATTATAGGACGAGGGAATCTAATTTCTGAAAATATCCTTTTAAAAGAAGTCAATAAAGGAAAGAAATTTTGTGGTGATTAAGGGAAATATAACAAGAAGCAGAGAGCACCCCAAATAAGTTTTATCCATTTCAAAATTGATGTGTCGAGTTTCTTTGTAAGTGGTACACATATGTGCTAAAGAATGGTTAGAAAGGCACATAGAATCAGAAAATAAACACAGACGCATAGGAGGCTTCAGCAATGGCTTCAGAATTCAAATATAAGTAAACCATTACCAGCATTGAGTCAATACATAATCGCAGAGAACTGATATTTGATATTAAATATAAAGCAGAACTGAAAAATAATCATTTTCATTTTTTACAAAAAACTTAATTAGAAAGGATGTACAGTCCAATTTGCAACATTTAGAGAAGGTAAAACATCATAACTGAACCAATATATCATTTATTTGTACAAGTAGGCTGTCTAATCATATATTCAAGTGGAAAGATTTCTGACTTGGCTTGAAAGATTTGTATAACTATGCCATTCACCTAGAAATAGAAACCCAGTAGTTTCACTGATGGAAATAACAGGTTATTGTAAGTTCCATGAAACAAAATAAAACCTGAAATGAAAAGAAAGCAAGCAGAGGACACTGTAAAGAAAAACCATCCCAAAGACTCACATGTCCATTTCAGTGCCTTCTGCCCCAATCTTGGGCCAGCACTTCCCTTTTCATTTTGTCCATTTTAAATGAAACTAGGGCAATCCTTGGCAAAAAAAAAAAAAAAACAAGTAGCTTTCTTCTGCACCAGCAGAGAATCTATATTATAAGAGTAATTATCTTGCAGAAAGAGATGTGTGTCAAACATTTCATTGATCAAATGGACAACCTTTTGCTTAAATGACTGAGGGCTAGATAGGGCCCTTACAAGAGTACTCTAAACTGTACTTATGCAGAAATTATATTTTGTTGCTCTAATAAATCTTTTACATGCAACAATGAAAAAGCAAATAAAGAAACTTGATTAATCAAACTGTAGAAAGTGGAATAATTTATCTACAATTAAGCAAACTGCACAAAACAATTATGTTGTAAAAGTCTATTAAAAATATCATAAGCTTCCACATCACTTGCTCATTGTAATAATACATGAAGAGAGGGCTGAAGAGTTGTTCAAAAGGATGGTGTTCCCTGAACTAGCATGGAGACCAGAGTTTCAATTCCTCACATCCAGTTCAAATCTGGTAGTGTCCTTGTGGACATATAAACCTATAATCCCCAAACCAGAAACTGATTCACAGTTGGATCCAGTACTCACTAGCCAGCCTACCTAGCCTAAATGCAAAACTCCAGGTTGTTGCAACCTGAGCTACCCCACATTTAGGGACCAAAATGTCTCTGTCAATGTTGAAACCCGCACTGGCAAAAGCCTTGGGTGCTAAATTGTTAGAGCCCGCACTGCCCCAAGCTGCTCAAGTCTGCTGGTCGGGGTTCAGCAAGAGAGAGAGTGAGGATGGATGCAAAAAAATGGAGACCAGACAGAGTGTGATTTAATCCTGTTTATTCTTCAGTCTCTCTTCCTAGTCCAAGTCCCAAGTCTTGAGTTCCTAATCCCTAGTTCCTAGTCCCTAGTGCCTCCAAGTTCCAAGTTCTAGTCTCATCCAAGTAAAAGTGTCTAATCCTAGTTGCCTGTCTCAAGTCTCAAGTGCCTACTCCAAGTGTCCAATACTTAATAATAATTTCTTCTGTCTGCCTCTCACCTTTTATATGTCTTATTTCTAAGCTACGTCTTTAAGTCACACCTTTAAGTCAAGCCCTTAGGTCTTGTCTCTAAATCTGATCTCTAAGTCAAGCCCTTAAGTCACACACCTTTAAGTCTCACACACCCAAGGAAAAATCCTGGGTATCTAAAACAAGATGTTATCAGAGTGTGATCAGCTGTTGTAGGCTATTGTAATCAAGTCTCTTGTCAGGGTATATGGTTCAAGATGGCTGCAAGGATAATAGCCGCCTTCTGTTGGCTCCACACAGGTCCCCCTTTTTATTTTTTTTTCAAAAGGGAAGGCTGGGAAAACTTACGGAAACCGTGCCTGCCTTAGGTTGGAATAAAGGACCCCAGCCTCCCTTTCCTGTCTTTGGATACTCAACAGCCATTGGTTGAGCTCCTGTCTTAGGATGATGAGGCCTCCCTTTTTAGGGGCAAGGGTCTTGAAGTGTTCTCTTACTCGTCATTGACTGTCCGGCTTAGTGCATAAGTTAGGGGATAATCCTCGTTAGTCTTGATGACAGAGGTTTTACAATCCCCTACTTCCAGCCTATAATAATGGACCTGTATGGTTTTCATTTGAATAGGATCTATCTGTTGTCATACAAAAGCCATATAATGCACACATATATAAAAACTCATAAAAAATTTAAATATAATCTCTAATCATAACCTAATATATATATATATAGATGATGATGACAACTCATAGATTTATTAAAGTTTAGAGGGATATAATATTATGAAAGACAGATGCCTTTTAATATATCTCTCATAACTCAGTAATTCTTCAATAGATTACTGGGGCAATGAATGAAAGGGTTGAAAAGTTAGTATGTAGTAAGACTAGTTCTGGAAACAGAATGCCTACTTGACCAATGGTATATAACATGGAATTCCCACATGGTATGAAAATAAAATTAATTTATATGCTTGTATGTAGTTTATGTTTCGTGTGCAGAGCCCCAGCATTACCCTGCCCGCAATCCCTGTTCTGCTTTAGATTCCTGATGTGGTATCACTGAACATCTGTCTTCTAACACTCAAAAGTTGGTCCTGGTGTGTTTTTGTGTACTTAAATTTAGAACAGGCTTTCCACACTATGATTTTCTCATGCTCTTTGAGTGCTGAAGGAGATAGGCTTTAAATGGAAAGTGAGCTTCCATTGCTTCATTGAGTTGCTTTTATTACATCATCTATGCAATCTTCCATAAAAGTAGTAGATTCTTATCTTCCAAATGATGAAGCCATCATTGTAAATTGTTTATTCACTTAATTAATGTATAATGTTTAGAAATAAAAATGTGTTTATTACTGGTAGGTCCAAGACTCTTTAACTGCCTTTCTCCCCCCCCCCCCCAGTTTTAGCCATAATTCTCCAAATAAAATAATGTCCCCTTAATTCTGTCCCTTAAAAAAAATTGTCTGCTGAGACTCATGTTTCAGCAGGAAAAGCAAATCAGTGTCTTCCTTTTGCCTGACTTCCTGGCATGTAAAGTAGGTCGGATTAAATCACTTGGTGTGGAATTTCATTCAACCCCTTGAAAACCTCTAAGGGTAAGAAATTCCTTTTGTCCAAGAAATTTGAAGGCTCATTTGAAGAATGCATCATGTTAGAAATGGAATCCATATCTCCTAATGTAGCTTAGTTCCTGATTTTTAAAAGGAAAGTTCTCTCTCCAACCAAGGCCCCAACATGCTGTCTCTGACATGAAGCTGCATTTTTCTTCTACTGTTCTCCTTCTCTACACCTGTTTGTGGTCCTCATGGTCGTGAGGCTTTGGCTCCAAATAAAAGTCATTCTAAAGGGTAATCTCCTGTAGAAACCTTTCCTAAACCTACATCTTAAATTATGGCAATTAAACTTGCTCATTCATTTTTTTTTTTGACATAAAGGAGAGTATCTGTTCTAATTTTACAGTTTCCTAATTCATAAAATCTATATCACACCAAAGCATTGTATCCCCTGGACATGCAATATTTATAAATCCCTAGGGTATCAAAATGTTATTTACAGCACAACCACTAAATTTTAATTAAGATGTATACTTCTTCCCTACTCTCCAGGAGCAGGGGGAAGGGGAAGAAACTCCCAAGAACCATTTACAGCCCACAAGGACAAGAAAATTGGTTAAAATCAGGGGAACACTATAGATAGATACAGTATGTTCTTGAATATTTTAAAATTTTGCTATATGATAATATGATTTATACACAGCTTCATTCGAATAGCTGCACAGTTCTGAAGGTTACCGAAAAAATGACCAATCACTACCATAAAAAACAATACAATAGACATTGCTATTTTCACTTGGGTACTAGAGAAAACATGAATATAATGGACACATCTAGGTTAATATATATAATATTCCACCATATTTTATAATTTTAAAGTAAACATTAAAAATTGTATTGTCTGTATCTCTCCTCTTTCCCACAATTCATAAGATTAAAAATAAAAGCATAGAAAATTTTAAGGTGATATCAGTGGTAAATCCAATGTAGGCTATACCACTATTACAAAGGAAGTTAAACAAAATTAAGTGGTTAAATTTTCATGATTTGTTATCGAAGAGTTTAATTTCAGTGAAAGAATTCTTTTTCTCATTGCATATCATGTATGTAATTTAAAAACACACAACAAAAAAACACAGCAAAGCTGTTATTTCCAGAAGCCTGGAATTTGTTATAATAAGATATCCAAACCTTATAAAGTAAACATGATTTTATCTTAGGAACCTGGTAGCAACATAATAAAAACTAGTTAAATGTTTTGATAATATAGTTAAAAATCATTACTAGATTTTGTAAAGTCTAAAATTTATAGCATAAAATGTAGATGATCCTTATCAGTGTTGTCCAAAGCAACAACAATAACAACAAAATAATGAAAATTAGCAAATTTGAATTATAGACAGAAACATTTAGGTCTCTGTGGGTTTTGAATTCCTGGTGTCAGTTCTGTTCTGAAATTAGGCAGAACAGTCATTTACTGAAAAATAATACAAAACAAAAAGATCTGTGATCTGATTTTATTTTACTTTGCATACATTTCCATAGATATGTTGGAAAATACCAATCATGATCATTTTAGATTATTTTCATAAAATCTAATATTAGAATTTGTCCTACTAAGAGAATTTGAAATATGCTACTTTGCATATCTTTGTAATTCAAAATAAACCGGTGATATGTTGACCTTTGTATATTAAAACATCAAGGTTCAAAATGGTCTGTCATGTATTTGAAGAAACAAATTATCAGTTACTTTTTAAAGAAAGGAAATGATAATTCTTCAGACTGAGAGGGAATTGCTGTACATTGCATTGTATATTTAAACATTTCGACAATACTGACCACAAAATTCATTGGGTATATAAAAACATTGTCCTCTTGTGGAAAAATAATTAGTATTTATAAGTAAAGGATGGACCAACATAAAAAAAGACAATAAATGAAACTCCTTTTTGATAACTAATAATACTAACAAAATGTTCTAAATATATTTCCAACATCAAACACAAAAGTATATTTAGACGAATTGATTTTCTGGATCATGGGATTATATAAATTTTTCTTTGATTGTTTGTGTGTTCACGTTCAAGTATATACAGGTTGTATGTATGCATGTGTACAGACATTCATGTGGAGGGCAGAGGTTCATGCCAGCTATCTTTCTGTATTACTTTCAAGTAACTTATGCCATATTTTGATGTTGTATTCCAAATTCCTTATAAAATATAATACTAAAATAAAATATTTAAGTTTAGTTCTGGAAGTTTCTAAGATTTTTATTAAAAATATTTAGGTGTTTTTTTCAACTCAAATTCAGCCATTTAATTTTGCAAATTATAAGTCTATTTTCACATAACTAATAATACACAGTGAGGCAAATTAGAAAACAAAGTTAAAGTATTGATCTCTCTACCATGGGATTTTGTCCTTGCCACCCTTCTGATTAGTGACCTTAAAAATACCTGTTTCTCAATTTTCGCCTACAAAATGGCTACAAATGAGTCTACTAAATTTCTTTATTTTATTTATTATTATTTATTTTTGTTATTTGCTTTTTATTACATATACAAGGAGTATAGGGATTGCAGGAAAAAATTATGGTTGAAAACAGATTTTTCACAATAATCAAAATTATAATTAATTCATATTATTTTATTTATAAAATAATTTTTATCTTTTCTCCCTTGCAATTCTTTTTTCTTACAATTCCATATACCCTGGATCTCTCTCAAAACTGTTACTAGGCAAAAAACATCCTCACAATAGATTTATAAACCATATTAATAGGAAGCAGGCTTGTTACCAGAGTTATACACAACCCTTTATATTTTATATACCCTGTTCTAAACAACATAACTCTCCCTCTTGAAGTAAAGCTTGTTTACAGACATAAATGCATTTAAGAGATGGTCAACTTAAGAAACTGGTGTCCAAACACTTAGTTCAGTATATCATTGGAGACTGTGAGGATGGTAAGAGATTCCCAGCTGAATTGACTAGCAGCTGAAAGAAAAGAATATGGAGACTCAACCTGAGAGACAGATTCTGCATCTGAAGGCAAGGCTATGCCTCCTGCACTTTTATTCCTGGAATGTGTCCAACACCCTATTCAACTCTGCATAGTTAACAAATGTAAATTTAGAATAGCTGTTGTTTCTTGTATGGATAAGCCTTTGTCTATTCTTCTTTAATTCTTAAAACAATTATACTAATGCATCTTAGAATAATTCTATCTATATGGGTAATTATACAGCCATGTTAAAAACCAGCACATTTTGAAAAGTCTTCCAGTATTTTTTTTAGTTGCATCAAGCTTAAGTATAATCTGCAATAATATAGCATAAAAGACCTTTTATATTTCATTTGAAAGATCATATACATTAACTTAGATTTTTCTACTCAATTATTTTTAAAGATAGAAGATGTTATCTTAGAAAGGAATTGCTACCTTTCAGCAACAAAATAGTTTAGCATGTTGTTTTAGCAATGAGAAGGTGGGGATGTGGGAGTGGGTGCATGGGTGGGGAACACCCTCATAGAAGCAGGGTGAGGGAGGATGGGATAGAGGGGTTCCGGAGGGAAAACCAGAAAAGGGGATAACATTTGAAACGTAAACATATAAACTATCCAGTAAAAAATTTAAAAAAAAATTAAAAATGTTGATAAAAAAGAAATACTGGCTTTGAAATAAAATTTCTACTTGAAAGGGGATTTTTTTTTAAATAAAAAGATAAAAGGAGAGTGCTTATGCAGCTGATGGCTCAGAGATGATTGTTTGATTCCTATTGAAATAATTCTTAATTCATGGTTTGCGTTTTATTGTACTGATGACTCAGAGAAGATTTAAATGGCATTATTAATTTCTGCAGTCTTACTAAAATGTAGGACTCTACTACAACTAGCAAACAGAAACTTCCAAAGAAAATATTGCAAGTATTTCAAAATCATACTCCATAACTACCATACAGTGTCCATGTATTTTCATTTATAAAAATATGTATTTATAGCAGTCCACTGTATCTTCTGGGAACTGGTTTTCTTAAATCAGTTAGACAGCTGTAAGTACTGATGATGCAAACTCCTGGAAAGGCTGCTTTTCCTCCATATATCTCTACTAGCATGTGTGTTGTTGTTGTTGCTGTTGTTGTTGTTGTTGTTGTTGTTGTTTTGTTTTGAGACAGGGTTTCTCTGTGTAGCCCTGACTGTCCTAGAACTCACTCTGTAGACCAGGCTGGCCTTGAACTCAGAAATTTGCCTGCCTCTGCCTCCCAAGTCCTGGGATTAAAGGCGTGTGCTACCACTCCCCCACTCTAGCATGTGTGGAATGTTTGTTTCATTCTACCTTATAGGTAATAATATACCTGTGAGCTTAAAATGTAGTGGTTTAATTAGGTTTCTTGTTTGAAATTTACAAACAGATATATTCTTGTCATAGATGCTCTATATAACTCTGCATACAAATTTTTAAAGTTTTCTTATTAAGTCCAGAGCTTTCATCTTTTCTTTAAAAGAAGCATTTTCATGTTTGGAAAATCATAATTCTGGTATTTTTGCTCTTTAACCTTAAAGTCCTTATTTAAAACTTGTAACTTACATAAATATAAAAACTGGAGTACCCTGGGGGTGAGTGAGCCAATCTTTTTTATGATTATTATTGGAAATTTTATTTATTTACATTTCAAATATTGTTTCCTTTACAGGTTTCCCCTCCACAAACCCCCTATCCTGTGTTCCTTCTCCCGCTTCTATGAGGGTACTCTCCCACCCAGCCACCCACTCCCACCTCATTGCCTGGCATTCCCCTACACTTGGGCATCTAGCATTCATAAGACCAAGAGCCTCTCCTCCCATTGATTCCAGATAAGGCCGTCCTCTGCTACAAAAGAGGCTGGAGCCGTGGGTCCCTCCATGTGTACTTTTTTGTTGGTGGTTTAGTCCCTGGGATCTCGGGAGGGGGGGCTCTGGTTGGTTTATATTGTTCTTTCTATGGGATTGCAAACCTCTTCAGAGAGCCAAGCAATCTTAATAGCTACCAACAGGAGAGTAAGATACAGAGCATAAATTGCTGGACACAAGGATGATTCATTGTACAAGGAATACTACATGAAAAACTGACCAATTTCATCACATTCATTAGCATAGTTGAAATTTTACATTTTGAGTTTATGTCTTCAAATTTCCTTTGATATTTCCTGATTCTTTACTACAAGCCATTAAAACACATAAACACACACTCAAAACTGTAGTAACTGTGCAATACTGCATCTTTTTCATGTCAGTAGTCATTTCAAGATCTCATTCAATTTATGATAAAGTTATACAGTTAAAACAAAATTAACTCACTAAATTATTAAAAAGCATCCTTTCAATTCATTGCATTTAAACACTTTGATAGCTTTGTTTGTGGTGATGGAGATGAGACTACTTTTGAAAGGCTGACGACAAGGGATTCCAGACATTCTGATTGAAACTTAGAGCTACGAAGTTATAATCAGGGTCTGTATTCACGTTGACTCTGTAGAGTTTTATCTCCAAGAAAGTCCTGGTTATCCATAGTTCTATTAAGACACTTGGGCTAACACAATTTCTACAGCAAAGATACCTTTTATCATTCCCTATGCACGACAATTATTTGAAAGTTAATCCTGTGTTCCCATGACAAGAACTGAAGTGTATATCCTGACATCTATACCTGTACAGGTTTTTAAATCTGTCATACAAATGTGTATTCACCAATGAGTTAAAAGCAACTGAGGGCTAGTAGTCATATGAACTCTTTTATTCTGAATTAAAAATGAAAATACAAAATCAGTAATATATTTGCTTTCACACAAAAACAGACATACAAAGGAGAAGGACGGAGGGAGGAAGAAAGGAAGGGAGTAGGGAAAGGATAATAGGGGAGGGAGAGACAGAGACAAAGAAAGAGACCTGAAATAGCCTGAAGAGAGCACCTCCATCAGTCAGACAGGGCCCTCAGTGGAGAAATAGGGACAACAACCCACCTTCAAAAATTTTGACCCAGAATTGTACCAGTCTAAAAGAAATGAAAGGATAAAGTGGAGTAGAGACTGAAGGAATGGTCAACCAGTGACTAGCCCAACTTGGGATCCATGGCATGTGCAGGATCCTGACACTCTTACTGATGTTATGGCGTAACTGCAAACAGTAGCCTCGCATGGCTGTCTTCTGAGAGGTTCTACCACAGGCTGACTGAGACATATACAGGTATTTACAGCCAACCACTGGACTCAGGTCAAGAACCCCTGTGGAAGAGGTAGGGGAAGGATTGAAGAGCCAAAGGAGATGGCAACCCCAAAGGAAGACTAACATCACATCAACTAACCCAGAACCCTGAAAGCTCCCAGAGACTAAGCCACAACCAAAGAGCATAAATGGGCTGGTCTGAGGCTCCCAGCACATATGTAGAGAAATTACTGCTGTACCTAATCCTGTAGAGATTTGATGCCTAAGAAAATAAAGATGCTAGGGAAAGAGAGATGTCACCCTCTCAGAGGCAAAGGGGAGAGGGATCAGGTGAATAACTCTGGGAGCGAGCAAAGAGCAGTGGGGAAATATTTGGGATATAAATAAATAAAATGATTAATTTAAAAAAGAAATAGCCTGAAGTGATATCAAACTTACTATATATTTATCCTAAGCTGACCTGGTCTGCTATATATTGGTTGCTGGGATTTCAGGAATACAATACCATGCCCAGGTTTCATTGGTCTATCTTCCTTCTTTCTTCCTTCTTTCTTTAGTTCCTTCCTTCTTTCCTCCTTCCTCCCTTCCTCCCTCCCCCCTTACTTTAAATTTGCATAAAATATATTCTGATCACAATTTCCCCTAGCTAGCTTCTCCAAGATCTTCCTCACCTTCAAATCCAACCAATTCTATGACATTTATTTCTCTGTGTAGAAAATAGAAACAAATTAAAAAGAACACATAAATAAACACACACACACACACAAACGTGAACCCATAAGATTGGAAACTATAATATACAAGCAAAATTCTAATAAGAGAACAACAACAAATACATAAACAAATATGAGACAAACTCTACAAAAATTTTAGTGAAATTATTTTTTGTTGACTATCTACTGCTTGGCATAGGTTCTACCTTGAAGAGTGCTTAATGTACCCCATAAGAGTCCATTGGAGAGTAACCACATTATCCAAATGGATTTATGGGCCATTCCATTAGACGGAACCCATGCCTGACACAGCTTGTTGGGCAAGAACCTAAAAATAAACATATTCTAAGGGAAAACCAAATACTCCTGTTCTGCTTATTAAACATAGAAATAAAATAACTCCTAATGTTATACTGCTATAGCTATGAAGTTTTTCTTTTCTTTTGAAAGGTTATCCAAGTATTTAATTAAACAAGAGGCACAGAAATTTTGTCTAAATACATAATGAAACTTTTCACATATTGTTTTGAATTGATAGTAATTGAAGCTCTTGTTCTCTTGCTCTCTACTCTTGCCCTCTTCCCCCCTTTTTTCCCATTCCCCTTCCCATCTCTCTGATAGCTTGGTTCTACTTCTCTTTCTCACCCCTTCTCTTACCTTTCCTCTCCATGCCCTGAATAAACTCTATTCTATACTAAAAATACCATGAAAGTAATTGAAATCAACCCACTTGGTAACTAAACATTTGGTAGTCTCACAGACTCTCACTAGACTGACACAATTCTAGATTATACTATATCTTTTCAAATTTGAAGAGAATTAAAACTAGAACTTTTGATTTATCTGAGAAGTGTCTCCAAGTTGTTAATGCATAGTTTATCAAACACTTCAACTAGCAGGGAAATATATCTCGGTGGCAAGGCTAACCTTTTGGTTGTTCAAGGCCCTGGGTTCAATTCTTCAGACTGGAAAGAAAGCAAACAAAAATTAAATCATCAGTGCTCTTCTAAACACACACATATATGATGAGAAAAAATGCAGTAAGTTTAGACTCCCAAATGTCTTAGGAATATATTAATAGAAATTAAGCAATAAACTAAAATACTTCACAGAATTATGTAAAATTAGTCTTTCATTAAGGTTCATGAAGGAGTGCCAATTGCATGACAATGTAGATGACTATACCTCTGAATTTCTATATTAGATTTTAAAACAAATGATGCATACTACATAAGTTTTGAACAAATGCTTGTTATAAATTAGTAAATTCTAAATATTACTAAACATTTGTCCAAAGACTAATACATGATTGTCTTTTGCTATGTTCTTTACAAAAACAATAAAATTTTGTCACTGTTGAAAATATCTTTCTATTATGTTGTACAAAATATTTTGTATGAAATTACATAAAATGTACTTTGGAGATGAAATGTAATAATTATTTATATTGATGCTAATAAAGAAAACACATTTAAAGTGACTGTGTATAATAAATGCATTCTGTTCTTATATGTGTATAAGATTACTAATAGTAATCTAGTTTGAGCACCACTAACCTTATATCACACTCCTATCTCTGTTTGGCAAGCATGTTTGTATATTTTTGACCTTACATGTAAAATTCTCTGCCTATTACCCATTTCATTTTCAAAATTCTACCAAGGCATACCTTCACCTACACTAATGGATTGTGTATGGAGAGATTTTCCCAATTATTCACTGTATTTTATTAATCAGAAGCATGAAGTTCTAGATTAATGCTGAGTCTTTCCTTAATAACTGTGTAGATCCATTGGTAAGGCTAGAAGATGGTATTTGGTCTTGTTTACTTGTGAATTATAATGCCACATTCAGACTTTTCAAAGCCATCTTTTTCCTTAGGTACATGTTTTCAAAGTTACTTTAAAAAATTGTGGCTGGTGCCAACCTCCTACTATGGGACAGAGTTTAGGAGACTAAGTTATGGTTATATTTCAAAGATGAAAGCTGGTGTGTAATGAACAAAAAAAAATACACATGGCATAGTATCTCCCTCCATTATACAGAAGCCAAAGTATCTGTCATATTTAATTATTTTATGCACAGGCTTATATTCCTTTCAGAAATGAAAATCTAGATGGTGTGGATTATCTCAATGCATTTCTCCTCGGGTGTACTGAAATGAAATTCATAGTTATGAACCCTTATGAACAAGAAAGCAGATTGAAAATAAAACGATTTGAATAATGGAATCGTAAAGTTGCTATGGGTGGAAAGAGCTTCTTTGAAAATGTATTTTATTCTCATGAATTGAAGTGGGTACATTTAATCTTTCCCTTACCATCTATAATACAAAGAAATATGTAGCCTCAAATAGCTCCTCAAAGGTCCTTGAAATTACTTAAGTAATACCAATTTCCTTTGCTTAATGTACTCCTCCCTTTCTTCCCCACCTGCCTCCCTCTCCTTCCCTCATTCCTTCCTCCTTTCTTCTCTTGCTGATTGGTTTCTGATCCAATGAGTCCCATATATGCACATTTTGAAATAATGGGTACCTGGGAAGAAGAAAAACAGCTCACTTAAAATTTTAACAGAATGAAACCAGAATCAGAATTGGCAGATGTGGTTTCAAATTTTTATCTGAGTACTTGCCAGCTCAATGCATTTGGAAAAATTCTTTAACTTTAATGATTCTTAGATTCTCTCACTGCAGGATTACTTTAAAGGATAAGGTGTAATACATAAGGAGCTTCTATAATGTTACAAACTGAAAAAATAGAAGTTTTTGTGAAGGAGGAACATATACACACTTCAAGGCTACCCTGGCTGGACATACTGGCACTAGTTAATAATACATGGTTGTGGGATGCTCATATAGGAAGCAGACTATTCACCAAAATAGTCATGCTATGTATGTTAATGCTTTTCAGCCACTTTTTTTTAGTGGTTTGGTTTTAGAAAGTTTGTGTTTCAAGAGATACCATTACATAATGGGACCCAGGCTGGTCAGGAACTTACTCTATAGACTTGGCAGTCCTTGAAATCCCAGGAATTCTCCTAAATACTTCTACTTAGTACAACCTCTAAGTATTAAGACCACAGACAAGAATTGTTTTAACCATTTTATGATTTTTATTCATAAGCAAGAAGGCTCCACAAGAAGCCAAGTTTATAGGGCAGCCTTATTCGAAGTTGACTCCTCAATACGACAAAGCTGTTTCTCAAGGGTAGTGTCAATGACAAACTCTCAGCTTGCTCTAGTGTCTCCCTTTTGGAATGACAATAAGTCAATGTGAATAAAAGAGAGAGTGGTCTCAGAAAAGTCTTCTATGAAGTACTACAACAAGCCAGGGGCCATATAGCATTTTATGTGGTTAGCTGAAGCTATGAGAGTTCACATAATTCCATAGAATACAACTTGCAAGGAAGAAATGGCCCAACCTTTCTGTTCACAAACTCAGCTGAATCTATGAAGGCTCAAGCATGGGAATCAGTTTGCCACAGTGCTGACTCTGGGTGATGATTTTTACCATTATTTGTGTGGGAAAGATGTATAATCTAAACGACTCTGCTGCTTACTCAAACAAGTGGCTTTTCTATGTGTTTCTTTGTAGAAGAAACCTGATTATTATTTCCTTTTTCAATGAGCAGTTAACATTTTTTTGCTTATACTTATTACTAAAAATATCACAATATAGCTGTTCTAATTGCCAAACTTTCCCATGTACTTAAGGAAATAGGAGAATCAGGTCAGCAGCTGCCCCATCCTAGAGTTAGCTGTCTCTTGCATTTGCCCATTCAGCACAGGTACTACATACAATATTCCTCACATGAAAGGAGGTCCATAAGCCTAGACTTTCGAGGCAAAGTCATCACCAATATTGTAGGTCATTCTCTAATATACAGTCCATATTGATTTAGAAAAGGATTTTCCTGTGGATGCTCTCCCAATTGTTTTGGTACAATTAAGTACCATGAATAGGGGGACATGATCAGGTATGGGAGGAGAAAGGGATGATATATAGAGGGTCAGGAATTTCAACAGAGCTGTGTAGCAATGGGGTATGGGGAACTGGGGGGTAGTCACCAGAAAGTCCCAGATGCCAGGAAAGCAAGAGGCTCCCAAAACACAACAGGGATGAGGTTAGCTGAAATGCCCAAGAAAGAAGAGGGAAAACCTGTAGAGACCATATCCAGAGTTTGGGCAAGGGCCCTGGTTGGGGGATGGGGCCACCCACTCATCTCTAAATTTTTAACCCAGAATTGCTCCTGTCTAAAGAAAATACATGGACAAAGTATGGAACAGAGACTGAAGGAAAGGCCATCCCATATCCAGACACCAAATGTAGACATGATTATGAATGCCAAGAAGTGCTTTCTGACAGGAGCCTGCCTTCTTCTGAGAGCCTCTGCTAGAGCTTGACAAATATACATTAAGATGCTCACAGACAACCATTGGACTGAGCACAGGGGCCCAAATGGAGGAGTTGGGGAAAGGACTGAAGGAGCTGAAGGGGTTTGCAACTGCATAGGAAGAACAACAATATCAATCAACAATAGACCACCCCCCCCCAGTGCTCTCCATACTAACTTATTCTTTATACTTTGACAACTTTGCAAGTGTCTGTATTAGCTGCCATTTACTTCAAAAAGATATTTCTCTGATGAAAATTAGTAGGTGCATTAATTTGTGGGTACGTAAAAATAACCATTGAGAGTTCATTAGTTGTCTCCAGTGGGGCATTCCTGAAATCAAATCAGAAAGTAGTTGGTTGCTCTTTGAGTATTCATAGCACTATTTTAATAATGGACACCACTTTCTATGCTGGTCAATATTGTAGCTTTCAGGGTCCAGAACTTGGTGAAACTTGGTAAAGACTTCTGTCTCACCAGCTTGCATAGCACTTTTTAGTATTATGAAAATTAGACAAAAGGGAAGAATCTTTCAGGTCCAATCCAGTTTCATTTCTCTTTGTCCTACAAAACTATATTGTGTTGTGAGTGGTAAATTCATACCATCAAATATTGGTGGACAATCAAGAGCATTGGTGTTAGCCTGTTTGTTTGAAATCTCCCTGACTGGCAACTTATGGGGAGCTTAACAATACTATACATTAGATTTCTTTTTATTTAATGACTTATGGTTTCTAGTAGGAAGATTATTCCTCACATGTCATGTGACTTTGAAAAAAATGTTATCCCATGAATCTGTACAGCATTATATGGTCTATAATTTAAACCCAGGATTAGTTAATTGTCATAGAACTTTTTATGGACTTTTTTTTTTATCTTGAGGTAGTAGCCATATAGAGATCATTGAAAATCACAACTAGTTTTGTTTATTTGTATAGGATATTTTATTTATTCATATAATAAGGCCATCCTCTGCTACATATGCAGCTGGAGCTATTGGTCCTTCCATGTGTACTCCTTGGTTGGTGGTTTAGTCCCTGGGAGCTCTGGGTGGGGGCGTCGGGTTGGTTGATATTGTTGTGCTTCCTATTGGGTTGCAAACCTATTCAGCTCTTTCAGTCCTTTCCCCAACACCTCCATTTGGGTCTCTTTGCTCCATCCAATGGTTGGCTGTGAGCATCTGAATTTACATTTGTCATGCTCTGGCAGAGGCTCTCGGAAGAAGGCAGGCTCCTGTCAGCAAGCACTTCTTGGCATCCATAATCGTGTCTACATTTGGTGTCTGGATATGGGATGGGCCCTATGGAAGATAACTACATCACACATACACACAAATATGCACATACACATACACACACATGCACACTCACAGAGAAAAAGACAGACACATAGAGAGACAGAGCAGGAGAGAGAAGGGGAGATGGAGGGAGACTGTTTAGAAGCTTAGGAGTTTAGGAGTTTATTTTAGTCTACCCTAGCTTCAACAACAGTCAGCTATATATACACAGGAGAAATATGTTCTGATGACGTATGAAAGATGCCTAATCTATGAGTATAGTGATATGTCATTGAGAATCAGTTTAATTTTATGTCCTAATAGCAGAATAATAGTAATAACTTTTGATCTATAACCTTTGATGTGATATTGATCTTGGCTCTTGGCTTCGATATATGTCTATACCAGGTATGGTTTTCACATTGTGGGAGCAAATCTTAAACCCAGTCATCAAAGTTTCCTGGTTATTCCTACAACAACTATGTAATTATTTCCAGATATAACATGCTCAGTGAAAGACCACACTTCCAAGATTGACAATATAGCATTGATTAGACTTGATTTGCTTAAAACAACACAAAATACATCACAGCACACAAAAGATAAGAATGAAAATATAGGGAGGTGGGGAATAGGGGGTTTGTGTGGGGGGGGAAGTGGGAAGAGGGATAAGGTTTGAAATGTAAATAAATAACACAAGCAATAAAAATGAGAAATAAAAGAATGAAGAAATAAAGTTGGGTAGGTATGGAACACTGTGGAGTTCTGACAGAAGCTGGGGAAGGTGTGTGAAACTGGGGAACAAACATGTCTAAAGTGCAATGTATTTCATACTCAAGTAATTAATAAAGCATTTTAAATTAAACATGGTCTTAATAAAATATGTAATTTAAGTCCATCAGATGAGATACAGATAACTTAAGAATGTGTAAACACTAAAGCTGATTTTAATGCATCTTGTCACTTGAATTATATATATATATCATATATATATATACATATATATGTATATATATGAACAAATACAAATTTAGGTTAAGATAGCTTCTAGTCAATAATTTCTAGCAACTTATTAAAATTTTTGTTTATTTCAAACTCATTTTTCTCTTTTCAATGGATTTCTCTTGATTTTTTTCTACTTCTGCTACGCTTTATAGCCTTTTCCTTTTTATGTCCTTTCTCTGGTGTCTAAAATCTAATACTATTGGAATTTTATTTTCTTTCTAGAAATCAAGTTGATAGAAGTTCAAATTCCATGAACATATTTCATATTTGATTAAAATATTTTACAGTCTACCACATTGCTCTTCAAGTGAACATAATCTATAAAATTAATGGTGGCCCGTTCATCAGCTAATTCAAATTCTATTTCCTTGAAGTTATTCTAAATATTTCTGGGATTCCTCAATGAACATTCTTCAGTGTCTCATGTGTGCTCCAATTGCTCTCATTTTGATGCTGTTTTTCGAAATTCCCCACAGGATTCCCAGGTTTCCCATGCTTTTGACACTCAAAAATGTCTACAAATGGTAACTACCCACCTAACAGTTAAGAAAATGTATACTTACTTGTATTACTCCAGAGGATCCTGTTGTTTTGGTAGGTGGGTAGGCTGCTAAAGGATGGTAATGTCTGTGTTCCCTTCTTATCATACTTCCTCACTACATTCACATTATCATGTCCTGTGTGTTACACCAAAGACAGAGAGATAGAGAAAATAAAGCCAACTCCTTCATTGGGTTCTATCATTGATGCACCATTCTAATGAGGTCCATTGTATGTTCAGGTTTTGAACAGGAACTACACACTAATGTAGCAATAATTAATTCATAAACTACTCCCCAGTCCACTTGAAAATTATTTAGAAAAAAATAATGGTTTTTAAATATCAGTCTGTACTTTCAAGCCTGAATTTGGTTTATCTCTAAATCCTATCATTAATTTATTTTCACCTAAGAATCAGTTGCTTCATCTGTACAAGAATAAAAAATAATATGTTCTTGGACGTCTAGGCAAGATCAAGTGAAAAATAATGACTATTCATGCATAAGAGGATTTGGGAATAAGGTTCTTGAAAAGACCTTAAGAGTTTTCCTAACCAGATGAGGACAGAACCACTTTTATTATCACTCATTTGTTTGGTGTAAACAGTAGTACCTGACAAATGATGAGCAAGCATTGGTTTTGTAATTTTTTTTTAATGTGATCCTTGAGCTCTGTGTAAGTTTTTTGAAAGCTGAAAGTTCTAATCAATACACACATCAAAATTCAAGATGTTATCATGGTCTACATTCAAACTGATATTTATACCAAACTTTACATTCTTATTTCTGACATAGCTATAGAGCAGCTGTGGGGGCTACATGAATGTGGCTACATAGAATTGAGCTAAAGCGTTACCTCCAAACAATTGACAACATTTTACACAGGGGCTTGCATTTAAGGCACTGATGATGAAATGGTAGCAGAGGGAACAACTTTAAGCTGCTCATACATATATGTCATATCCTTTCATCTAAGGCTGCCCCAACAAGCAGCTTACATCTAACCAGAAGGCAGTCTACATTTCCTGAAAGCATTTTATCCCAAATACACTGATTTACTCATGGGGCACCTCAATCCCATGAATTTGCTAATTCAGGACCTGCCACTCTCCTTCATGATGGCATAAATACTAATGGGAACTCAAAAGGATCCTCAAAATAGTAAAAGAAAAAAGGTAGACAGCATATTTTAAGTGAAAAAAGAAGTGATAAGTTGTAAATGTCTGAGTAAAAAGAAAAAAAAATGAAGTGAGGCTGTTCCTCAAAAATATAGACACCAGTCTACCCTAAGAACCAGCTATACTGTACCTAAATGTATAGTGTTGAAGTTTCAAAAGCTCATGCTAGCTCCATTCCCTCCCCACCTTCCTCCTCCTGCTTCTCTTCCTTTCTGTTTTCCTCCTCTTCCCTAGCCTCCTCCCTCCCCTCTCCCTCTCCTTTTCCTCTTCCTGGGCCCCCCACCCACCCACCCCAATCCAGATGATAACATTCAG
The DNA here is from genome assembly GCF_011762505.2 of Arvicanthis niloticus. Classification (NCBI taxonomy): domain Eukaryota; kingdom Metazoa; phylum Chordata; class Mammalia; order Rodentia; family Muridae; genus Arvicanthis; species Arvicanthis niloticus. The sequence goes on from NC_047673.1 coordinate 29,387,161, forward strand.
CTACTTCTGTTTCATGTCTGTCGGTATGGCATCATGACCAACACCATAATGATAATGGACTAAGATTCTGAGACTTCCCAATGCAAGGAAGAGTTTACTGGGTTTTCAAGATGAGAATGATTGAGAAGTAGAGGACTCTGTAAATTTTTGGCTGATATACAATGTGAACAATAAGCCCTTTTACTGAGGTGATCTCTGCTGGGCTATCTCATTTCAAAGCTAAGGAAATATGAGAGCAGCTCTTCTGCCAATTTTAGGCCTATCTCTCCTATTTATGAAAGAGGCTGGCTCACCTGCTTGTTAATATTAGAAAATACTAAATGTGTGTAAACCTCAGGTTCCAAATCTGCTGTTCACATCTGCTTGACTTGAGAAAGGATGTTTTGTCACTGCTGCTCAAGGATGTGTTTAAGTAAAATAAAGAGTGTGCCTGCATCAGGTGATTGCAGCTGAGCTAGGAGCAGATATGTGAAACAAATATCAATTGGACACTACAAGTAAGTCATGTCCTTCAGTCTAGATGTGATGGGCAATTAATCTGCCATTTGTAAATACAATTGTCTGTGTCTAACATCTCTCTAGTAAATGAGTTAGACTTCAGGACAATCTCTAAAGAGAAAGGCAGGAAGCAAGAATTCTGCCCAGTAATCATTATCTCTGAGAGATACCTGGGAGCCGTGTGTAGGCACATAGCAATTATATTGAATTCATGACATATGTTAGAACAAACAGGATGATAATTGTTCATATATTAAAATACAAATATCTGGATGTGACATTATTCTGTAAAATACATTTCTTTGGCATTTGACAATAGAACTATACTTTTTACTTCAACAAGATGATCCAGTTTGGAGAATCTAATCTTGTTGAAGTAAAAAGTATAGTTCTATTCTGGATCAGTGTCACAAGCCCCAAATCCGGATCTCTCTGAGTCATGCTAAACCCTAGTAGACCTTCAGGTACTTCATAAGAGACACTCAACCAGCATTTCATCCTAGCTTGCTTAGGGCAACTGATTTGATACAGAGAGAATTTGATTAAAAATCCCACACACTTCACCTCTGACTCATCTATGGTGCACATTGTCACAGTAATTGAAGACATCTGTCCTACTGAACAATGCAGGAATAAACTTGTACAGCTCAATCCTCCACTGATTAAATCACTGCCTCCTGTCAAATTGAGCTGAGGATGAAGGCTGGAGGCAGAGTCAAATGGATTTATAAGAGATGTTTAAGCATGCTTTCAGTGCTGCTTGCTGCCATTTGTTCTTGATTAAAATACATGCATTGTCATGTCATAATCATTCTATTATTATGAACAATTAAATAATATTAAATTAAATAGCAGACATATTGGTTTCCTAGAAGTATGGGTTCAAATTCATCTTAATTATACGATAATTTTTCTGATCATGGATAGTATCCTACCTGACAGATTATTAGGTAATATGTTTACAATAAATGTTAAGAACAAGTTAACTCAGGAGTGCTTGTTTATAATATGTATACATGCTTATTCTATAAATATCAGTTTTTTCAAGATTCTCATTATAAAAAGAGACTGATTTATATAAATCTTAATAAAACAAAAATTTAGGTAAATTTAAGATTTTATTTATATATGAAAAGATAATATAATTTTTAATAAAACTATATTCTGGAAATACAGAATTATTGCTATGTAATTTTCATGAATTTTTTTAATAACACAGACCTATCTACCTATTAGTATCTTGTTAAATTAACATAAGTGTATAAACCTTTAGCTTTGTCAACTCAGAGTGATTAAAATGCTTTACATTTAAATTTTAGTAGAAATTCTACAATAATCCAAAATTATGAGATAATTTTACTTTGAAATTATCCTTATCAAAATGTAATGAGTTTAAATACATTGTACTTATAGATCTCATGTAGTATAAACAATATTAATTAACTAGGTTTCTGGGTAAATTAAAAATGAGAATACACATCAACTTGACCATACACAAGTACAACATGACCTGAAAGCATTTGTCACAAATTACAACTAAGAAAAGTATTACCTGGAATTTCTGTGGAGAAATAGCAGGTCTGACTTGTGCCCCAGACCCACAGCTCTGTGGCTATTATATTACATATTGATTGCAACCACATGGCTTATCTCAGATTGTTCAGCTTTCTGACTTTTGAGTTATAAGTCAGAATGTGAGTTAGCAGGAATGACTTACATTAGAACAACTGGCTAAGCAAGTTGATCTCTCAATGTATTGGAAAAATGTCCTTGTGGATTTAACCAAAGAAAAACATGAACAATCAAATAAGACACCAGCCATGCTATGTGGAGGGGGTTGGTAGTTTGTTTCTTTCCCCAAAGGGTCACATTATATCCCCAAATCCTCTTTTCACCATGAAAATGTATTCCCTTTTTGCTAGGTAGTCTGGATTTGTTGTTGCTCCTCCTTTAGTGGTAAGTGCTGTTCTGACACTAGATAGGCATGTCTATGTATGACGATATATTCTTACACTTACTCTCGATGTCCATTGCTTTGGTCATTTTTAATTAAACATACTCATTGTCTGATACCAGAAAACATGACCCTTAACTTCTGAAATTATTTTATTTGAATTCTGTTAGTGAACACGAATGGATACTATTAAATAAGATGATTGACAAGCGGGTTTCTAACAAAATGAGTTATCATGTATTTTAATTACAAAGTTATATTTTTTTCAATAAAGTCGGAACCCTATGTGCCATGTTTCTAGCTAATATATCTAAATAAGCAATTTAGCAGAGACAGGTCTACTTCCATCATGAGAACTGCATACAGAATGATTGGTTCAGATAAATTCTACTCTGTTGATGGCTTGCTTCCCACTTGTTGGTGATAGTGAAAGGGTTAGAATATAGAGGCACTAACTTCATCTCTAGGATAATCTACTCTGAGCTCAAACCAAACAAGACATTAAAAGTTGATAGTGGATACGATAAATGAGAATGTAGCCATGGTGATATCTGTTTTCTGGCTTGTTGTTTATCTTGTTCCCTAGTTGCCATGAGGGAGTCTGCTTCATGGTACCACATCTTGCCCACCATGGTTTTCTGCCTGACTTTATGCCCAAGCGAATAGGATCCAACTGAGCATTTACTAAGTAGTCTGAAATCCATTAGAAGAAATGAATCTTTACTGCTTATAGTTATTCTTCCGACATACTATGTCATGATGATGAAAATCTGGATAGCATATCCCAGTAAGTTGATGGTCTGACTGTTTTAACATTTCATCTCATTCTTTCTCTATAACTTTCCAAGGATCACACCAATTTACAATAACATGAAAATGAAATTAGAATGTAAACTTGTATACAAATTACGTTTACATTTTAATCTTTACAAAATATTATATATTCTGGCCCTTGGGGTATAGTACATGGATTTGCAATGAGAGAGACTTAAAAGTATTAAAGCACCTGAATCAACACAGTATTGAACATTTTATGTTTTACTATGCCATTTGCAGGAAATCCAACAATCCACATAAGGGAATTTCTAACATTTTGTCTTTGTTTCCACGTTGTTGAGACAGAAATGTACTAGACTATTAAGTGACATAGTAAATGTTTCAATAAGTAAACTATTATCTTTAAAAGAAAATAATTCAGAAATTTACAGTGAGTATTACTTCTAAAATGTATTAAAATATTTAATAAATAGAAAAATTTAAATTTTTCTTCACATAGGATCAGTATGTCAAATAAGATGTTGCAGAAGTATAGAAATAATAGCAAAAATAACCTCCATTGATGTCACTGACATCTAATAACCTCTTTGACTATACTCCCAGGATCAGGATATGGCACTGTTGTGAATATTAAGTATAATCTTTAAAAATTCATAATCCTTAAAATTACAAAACATTTTAATATATATTACTTGATATATAAAAGTTTTTGCAGAAGTGCTTTTACTTCCTATATCTCATAACCTAGCAATGTAAGAATTTACCTTTAAGCACCTTTAGGTTCGCAACTGCCATGTTGTAAGGCTATAAGTTCTAACTGAGGTCATGCACTAGCTAGGTAGACGGGATTTGCTGGCTGCATAATAAATGTCCCCAAACTACTGTGAGCATTTTGTTTTGCCAACCTTTTTTCTTTTCTCAGAACACAATTATAGTTATTTCTTTCTGCTACCAACTCATATCTGTTTCTAATATTTAAAGTGTAAAACCAAATAATCAAGTTTTCTGGTAACTGGACATGAAACAGAACACATGACATGTGAGAGAGGGCTTCATCATGATGTCCATCAGGTTTGTGGACTTTGTACACAAGTCAAAACCAAGACGACTATTAAAATGAATTAACAGTTTCTACAGCAACTAATGCGTGAGTCGAACTTAAAAGCAACTGTTGTTAAACATGGTCCCCAATAAATAAAGGGCTTTGAGAATATATTTACATTTTTGTCTACAAGGTGATGATCACTACATACAGAAACACAAGTGCTTGCTTCTTCTATGTGTCTTAACCCCCACTACCAAAAGTACAACTATTACTCCCTGTCAATATATGAGATTTTTTTTAACAATCAAAAGCTTGTAATTAATGGTATTTTGAAGCATCTGTACCATGTTGGCAGTGAAATAAAAATTTAAAAAATATATTTTAAAAGGTGTTGGTAATTTTTAAAGATTTGCCTTCATTTGAGAGTTCAAGAGTAATTAATATGAGTATATTTACTGAGCACAGAGTAGTAAGTAAAAAGTTATTTGACAAACACATCCGTATTTTGAGCTTATCAGAAAAAAATAGGCTAACTTGTTTCTCCTTTGTTCAATCCTCACTTCCTTTCATAAATATTATTTTAGATCTTGTCACTGAGAAAATTTCTCCATCATTTTTATAACATCATCTATCTCCAAGATAGTGAATTTACAATTCTGGAATAAAAATCATATTTATAAAATAAAAGAATACTGCAAAGAGTATTATATTACATTATTAATTATATTAAAAGTATTATATTAAATTAAAAGTATTATATTAAAAGACTAACTTAACTACTACAAGAAAATGTCAATAACTTTACAAATCAAAAGTCATCACCCATTAATTCACAGTAGTGTTTTGGTTGGTATACTTTAATCTTAAGTATACTTTAATCTTAAATATATGTGACATGACAGTAGTTCCAAACATAGACATCCAAGATAAGAAAGTAACAGTAAGAAATATGCATTTGTAACAATTTTCAATTGAAACATAATTTAAGAATATTTAGTAACCTTTTTAGAACTTTTCTAATGAATCTATGTATAAGAAAAACAACTTTTTTTTACTTCCATAGAGCTTAGACTCTATTAATAAATATGGTGAACAAACTAAGCAAGAGAGATATTAAGAATGAGTTATGTAATAAGATAGAAGGTGGAAAGTTTTACAGATAATGAACAATTAAAGTATGATAATTAGCACTAAATTGCCCTGAAAGAAGCAACACTATTCTGTAGTGTTGAGGTGGGTGCAGGCCCAAAGCTCTTAACATCAGCAGAGCCCAAAGGAGCTATCCCTGTAGCATTATTTTCAAACAAGTGCTTGAACAAGATCTGAAAAAAAAAGTTGCTACAAGATAGTGATATAATAATAATTCCTAGAATCCATTGAATAATAACAATAATATGAATCTGAGAGAAATTCATATTTTCCATGATTATAGTTTCCTGATATTTTTGACTAAATTTCTTTGAATGAGATCAAATTTAGAGCATTTTCTAAGAACTGTTGCATTAAATGTTGTATTAAGGTAAATACAAGCAGCTGAAAAAATAATGTGAGCTCTTTATCATATCTGTTAAAAATCTAAATCTTTTAAAAATGCTATATATGTAAATTAGATTTTAGTATGTCTGTACATAAATTAAATATATTAACATGTAACACACATATACATATACATACATACATATATACATATATTATATATATGCATACACACATATATACTTATATAAAAATATATATAAATTAAAATTTATATATATATTATATATACATACACACATATATACTTATATATATGTGTGTGTATGTAAATATATATATATATATATATATAAATTTTTTAACTGAGCCATCTGAGACACATTATTTTCAGACTTTCATCTTGATGACACATAAATGGATATTTGCTTCTTTTTTCTTCTGCCTAGAGTTATATAGAACATTCAAAATTAAAAAAACACTCTCTTAAGATATTTTTTTTCTTATACTAGCTGAGAAAACTCCTAACAGTGGTAGTCTGTGTGACTCTGACTCTTTTGCTTGTTCTTAGAATTCTTTTCTTCCTGTTGGAGTGCCTTGTCTAGGTTTTGCCTTGTCTTACTGTGTCTTATTTTGTCACATTTGGTTGTTTGTTTTTTGTCTCTTGGAAGCCTGCTCTGTTCAAGAGGGAAATGAAGGAGCAGTGGCTCTAGGGGAGAGGAGTAGTGAAGGGAGATTGGGAGGATTGGAAGGGGGTGGGGACTATGGTTAGGATGCATCATAACAGAGAAGAATCTCTTTTCAATAAGAAAACAGACCTGGAAAGCTGTTGAAAGTGAACACTAAGAAACCACAAGCAGAAGTAGAGATTATGTAATCATTGAAAGCTTCCTTATTTGAAATTTTGTTCTGCTGAGGATTCATCAGAGATTTAATGGTAATCCAATCCCTGACATTCCTAGCAAAAAGATCACAAACTTGCATTTAGGTTTTTGATATCAAGAACACATCTTCATTTGGTAGGAAGAAAATATTTCAATATTTATTTAAAATGATATTTAATTCATTGAGAATTTCCTATTATGTATTTTTATTAGATTTACCCCTATTCTAAACCCGCTCATATCCATTCACTTCATTACTCTTCATTTTTAAAATTTAAGTAAATATATAGTGATTCTACAGAGTGAAGCATTTCATTGGTATTTGAGATTAGAAATCAGAATGGAATGTAGGTAAAATTGTTGCTTTTACGCTTACTCCCACCATTATCTATATGTGAAATTGTCTCCTTACTTCTCTACTTACATATGTAATTTTCCTACTGGCATGATTATATTTACAACCATTTGTGGTCTTACACACCCTTTCACTTCTTTATTATATGTTAACACTTTGTGGTATTCTGCACTACAAAATATGCCACACTGGCATATCATATGGTTTCAAACTTATCACCTAGTCAAACTAAAGACATACAAAATTAAAATATCAAATGGTATATTTTCTTTGTGGGTAGTTGATCTTGTGAAATAATATTGTTTACTTGCTAGGTTTCTTGCATAATCCAGTAGGTTGTAATTTGAGTAAGATATGTTACCCATAGAATCTTGTCTCAATATTTGGCTCTGTGCTGATGGCACTATTTTAAAATGTTGTCAACCTCTAGGAGATATGTCCTCCTTAGTAGTAGTGAGTTTCTGTGATTATCCTGCTTAGATTTTATAGCAAAGTTCTGATTCCTGTACCCTTTAAAATTCTTATTACACAGAGATAGAAAATGGGAGCCGTGTCATTTATACAGTCCTACATCTGTGTAACGTCCATGACTTCTCCTCCACTATGGACTGTGTACTATAAACTGTGATCCAGAATAAACCGTCTTTCCCTTAAGTTGCTTCTTTTGGATCACTTGGTCACAGTAACATAGAAAACTAACTTCTACAAGTATTTATAGGATACCTTTCAGATTTTTATACCAAATTAAATTTTAATGAGCAAAGTTTTGCATTAGATAGTCTAATAAAATAAAATTTCTCAGATTACTTGATTCACCTTTCCAGTATTAAAATTATGTTCTTACAGTTTCTAAAAAACAAATATATCCTATGATATAAGGCAAATATTTTCTGAACATCCTACAATTTTCCATTTGTTTCTAAGCATTGCCATTGTATAAGAGGAAAGAGTTCTAATTTTTTAATGATTAGGAAATTCTGTTGTAACTAGGCAGTGGTTATTTCCCAGAGTGGAAAAGAATACAAATCACAAATAGCGATTTTAAAAAGAAAAAGAAAGAAATAAAGACAAAAATCTCTTTTTTATATATAGACATAAAACAGGGATGCATTCTAACAACAGTAGAATGGTTTTCATTTCTATATATTGTCACCAGCCCCATCCCAGCTGTACACAGACACCACTCATGCTCAGTGCACAGCTGTGAAATTATAAATGGGAATGGATTGCTAATCAGAGTTTGGCTTGAGAAATTCACTGCCCTAACCATTCCTTAATAAGCTTCTATAAGTCAATCTGCTTCCATTATTGACTCCTAAAATAAGTGTAGATTATGTACCTAAAGACATTATAGCATGTCTCCATTAAATTTAGTCATAAATTTATTTTAAAATAATAAATAAAGTTAAATAAATTTCAGCAGCAGATTCCTGTCAACGCTCCTGGACCCATTAGGGAACTAGCCACGTGAGATAGAGTACAGGAGTGCTACAGAATGAGCCCGTTGAATTTCTTTGGTCAGTCCTCAGGAATTTTATTAATACTCACTCTTCTTTTAACTCTTTGGCAAAGAAAATTGATTATAGAAGCAGCCCCAATGACACATTTCAAAGAGAAGCATGCTTGCTATGATTATTGTTTAAAGCTGAAATAAAATCTTGGTTCCCTGATGCTCATTGTCTTAATTTCCTGATGTTCATTTTCTGAAAGACATAAAAATTTCACTTTCTGGAGATTTCCGGGCTTTTTTGAAGCTCCCACCCTTCCTCCAGTAAAGAATTATTAGTTAAATGTGATGTTGATTATTCCCTTATGGTGTCACAATATGAAGCTACATTTTATAATTCAAAGATATCCAAATAAATGAGCCTACTCATGTCTCTTCTAGAATATATTGTTTAGAGAATTTTATATAATAAAAAGCTCCATGTTTTATTTTATACAAATAAGATCTGTGCATATTATGTGTATGAATGTGTGTGTACATACTTGTTTAGGAAATGTTTTAAGCATTTTAACTAAAATATATTTTTTCTTCAAATCAACACCTTTCTGAGATAAAAGGAACAAAAGAACGTTCAGGAACTTACCACTCACAAGATTGTTGAAATAGAGTTTGAAGGACTATGGCACAAGTTGTGTTAAGTTTAACACATCATAAGCAAAAGTTTTCCTTTTAAGAATATTCTAAGTTGTCTTTTAATTTGGGTAATAATACTTATATTTAAAGATACAGAGAAACCATAATATAGGAAGTATATGCAAAGGCATTAAAATATTGAATATTGAGATGTGAAATATGGTTTATATTAGATAATATCTTCAAATTCCAAATGAGTAAATATATTATCCTTGTCTAATGTGCATTCTCATCTTATGCATGAGTTCCAAAAATTATGTTTTACCATGATTTTTAAGATTGAAAACATGAGGAACAGCATTACCATCATATAACCTTTAAGATGAAGATTGCCTTAGAGATATGCAGCTGTATAGTTTTTGCCCTTCGTTTGGCCCCATTCCTGGCATGTTAGTATTACTACACTTATTGTAAATGATACCCATAAAAATAATTCTTAATATTTGTATGTTAAGGTGAAATGTGCAAAGACACAGAAGATTATATATCTTGTCTAAAATATACATTTGGTAAAAAAAAAAAAAAAAAAAGAGCATGAGGCAGTGTTTGAACCCATATTTTACTGATTGTAACATCCATCAAGTCTCCTGAAAAGTAGTCAATAGAACAATATATTTGATCTACCTATGAAAGACTTAAAAAGTTATAATAACCTCCAGTTGACTAGTGAAACACTAAGGACTTAAAATTGTTAAAGTTTAATTGCATGAGAATTTAGAATGATGCTATCATAAATGAATGTGTTTGCTCCTGTCCACTGGACTGTCTGCACTGCCTAAGTAATCTTCTACGCCTCATGGATTGTCTTTGCCTCTTTGGTGTTTGTGTAATTCAATATCAGTTTCATAACATGTACACTATCCAAATAAACATGCTTGTTATATAAGTCCATTTGATTATTTTGGGTTTAGTGGATAAAATGTGAACTGGAAAAAAATTGACAAATAGGACATTCAGTGACCTCATAGGCACTTCCTTTACAAATCCGTTATTTTCTAGATGCAATGGGAAAGGTGGTTTTCTTTGTGAGGCTAGGGCTAAAAATCAAAACCCAAAGGCTGCAATATTCTTACTCACCCTTTACTGTCAGAGAAACCAGCAATTTTATATTGTTTACATAGGTTTGCAAATTACCCAATCATTTTTATTCAAAATAGGTAGAAGAAGATCTGAAACCATATGGCAACCATGTTAAGAATTCAAGTTTTCTGAATGAGTCTAAATTTGTAAAAAGGAAAAAGCATTTGTATGCAATTTGGTACACCAAAGATCATTATTTGAAAACAAGGCATAACTACCTATTTACCAATGTTGAAACAAAGATGGTTTCAAGACACTGTACAGAAGATCTCAGAATAGATTTCTCTTGATCAAACCTTGAATTGTCAATAATTTACACTGTACACTGTATATTTATACTGTTTAGTTAATATACATACAGAATAACTAAACAAAAAAATAAACCCTTTCATGAACAGAAAACATTTATAAATTATTTTAATAATGTTGAAGGTTCTATAAACAACTACTTTGGAAATAACAGAGATGAAATATGTTTAAAATAGTATATGAAACTAGAACTTTTCAGAAAAATTCAATACATTGAAGAATCTTGCACCTAGATCAGTTTCCAAATACATACAATACTGGTTTTGACTATGGAGTTTTTCATGGAAAGAGAGTGTGTGTGTGTGTGTGTGTGTGTGTGTGTGTGTGTGTTATGTGAGCATGTGTCTTTGTATATGTGCATATGTTCATATGGTATATTTGTGTGCATGTGTTCATATGGTGTATTTGTGTGCATGTGTCTTTGTGTATGTGTGGATGTGCATGTTTATGTATATGTTTGCATATATGTGTGCATGTATATGTGCATAAGTATGCATATATATGCATGTATATGTGTATGTACATCTGTATGTGCATGTGTTTGTGTATGTGTGCATGTGTTTGTGTATGTGTGCATGTGTGCATATGTATACATTTGTGTTTATGTGTACATACATCTTTGCTTATGTGTAAGCATGTGTGTATGTATGTGTGTATGTGTGTGCATGTACACGTGCACATATGTGTGTGCAGGTATGCGTGTATGTATATGTGTGTATGTGTGAGCATGTGTGTGTTTGGTTGGTTGTAAGTATTTATACCCATGTGTGAATAATATTACTGGTAAATTAACCTGAGCTTTCTCAATCAGATGAAGGCACGTTTCTTTGTGTGACAAATGCAACTTGAAAGCAATCCTCAGTGACAAGGTGTTTTTTTCTTCCTTTTACTCCATGAGTGAAAATTGTTATCTGAGGACTTAAAGAGCAATCTAGAAAACCCTTGTCTACTGTAGATTAATAGCAAAAACACTGAAGCTCGTTTTTGTTTGGTTACAAGTTTATCAATTTTTGATTATGCTTCCACTGTTTTGAGCAGCAACATTACAAGCCAAAGCCTTTACAATCTAATTCCACACAGCAAAGCTATCATCATACTCTCTGAAAATAATGACTTCCATGTGATGGTTATAAAAGATCATCCTGAATTAGAAATACTTTATGTAGTCACTTTCAAAGCAAGCGGGTGATCTGAAATGGAATGCATTCCTTTCTTCTACTCACTGTCACAGACTTTCAATTCAAAAATAGTTTCTTGAGTGCTAATCCCATACCAGGCACTGTTTTTAGTCTGAGTGGCAAGAAAAGATCAAAGCCATGGTGTTGGAGCACATTGTATTGTTAAGGAGATGGACATGAAAATAATAAGAGGACAGAATGATCCATGTGCCAACAGTGTTGTACACAAGGCATGGAAACAACACAGATGTTTTCTATGATTCCCATGAGGAAACCAGATTGCAAACAATAAATAAAACAATATTTTTGGAAAAATTCTGAAGGTTGAATAAGAGTTGTCTTAACACTCAAATCATTTTTTATCCTTTATCCATAATTTGTGTAATTTAGATAACACACCGAGAAAATTTTTCTGAGTGCTAAAATAATATCTTATTTTGTATTTATAATATAGGTAGATTAATAAAATGAATTTAAAAAATACTGTAATGATTTTAGTGCATACTATGACCCCAAACTTTTATGGTAATGGATCATAACTTTTAGAGATATATCTTCACCAAAAGTAGTAGATTTTTGCTGCTCAAAAGGCCTAGGTGGTTAAAAGAAATACTAAGGGATGTAAAGCCTGAGCAAAGTGGAAGATCAATATCACCTGATGTGCTGACCTCCCTCATCTCTTTTACATTAAACATTTATTGAGTTTCTGTCATATCTGAGGAATCATCTAAAATTTCAAGGTAAAGACAGGTTTCTCTTGTTTGAAGGTTTGCTGTGTGCTCAGGAAGAGAACTTTCCTAGGGATGAGCATGTGTGTGACACTGTCTTAGGTAAAAACCCACAAAGTCAGGACGAATGTTACCAAATGGACAGCCATTCAGCCCAGAGAAAAGGACATTGTGGTAAGGATAAAAAGGGAATCAGGCAGAAAATACTACCTGCTGATGCCAGGAGGCAACAGACTAGACAATAATATAATATACAGAGACATATTCTAGGAGAACCATAAAAGAAATGCACTTTTCATATAGATCATACAAATTTGTTATCTCCATATTAAATTTTATTTAAGGATATGAGTTATGCCATTTATAACACTCTGTTCAAAAATAAATATTCTTAAATTCAATTTATTTGGATGTAGTTTTATTCTAATAGCATGTTTGGGTCTTTATTCTTGGTGCATGAAGCAATACATTTATGAAATAATTTTTAAGAATGTCAAAATGAGTTTGCTACTACTCTCCAAATGCAACTTAGTCTTAGGTGTTTGCTATTGCCTTTCAATTAGAGAATTCTAAGATATTATAGAAATATGTCCATACTTTATTCATACTGTCTTCTACTTTTCAGAGGATAAAGAATGTTGAATTTGAACCTAGTTATGTAAGAAGCTGTTTTGCATTAAGCTAAGATCTAGGGAAACAAAATCTGAAATTTAAATGATAGCTAATGCTTTTTCAGCATTTATCATGTGTTCTCCACTACTGAAGAACTTTGGTTGCATTAATTCACTCAATTGTCTTTAGATGCCCATAAGGGAGCGACTGAAACACAAGGCAGTCAACAAGTAGGCTTAAGTTTCTCAGCTAGTGAGAACTTCATTGAGATTTCCCTTTGGGGCAAGTGTTCCTATCAAAACAGAAAAGAGACTTCTTGTCAATGTTCTATGCTATGTCATTTGGATATTGGCATCTTTATCAGTAATACTCTAAAAAACAGTAATGCTTATGTAAATATTCTGTGTGTAACCAGTTAACAGGGAACAGAGATGTCATAATCTGTTCTTTTCCCCTTTAACTTGCAGACACCCAAAGTTCTTTTTTCTTATTTACAATATTACTTTACTTGAAACCCACTATATGCCAAATTCCTTGTCTACACACTCTGTGTTCTGTATTCTGTATACGCCCAGTTTTCTCTTGCTATGCTACAAACATAGAAACAGTATGGCTCAAAGTATAATGAACTCAAATTTCAAATTTTGTATCTAAAATAGAACTTACTAACATAATGTTAATTTGACACTCTCTTCAAATCACAAGATAGAGGAATAGGGCTATTTATCAATCATACTTCAAAGTAACATCAATTGGAATAATAGTTCTGAACCAAAAGACTTCCACAAGAGCAAAGGGGACTGACTTTGAATGGAGCAGAGAATTACACTCATGTTCTGTCTGCATAAGGACTATGTTTAAGTCCATGACAGGCCATATATATGAAAGCAGCTCCACAAAATTAGAAATGAAAAAACATTAAATATTAATGTGTACATACAATTTTGATCAAATCCATCTTCCTTTTTTCCTCTCTAGTTTCTCACATATCCTTCACTACCTTTTTCCCTTACATATGTATGTTGCTCTCTAGTTCCCTTTTTGAATAGCCATTGAATCCATTTTGTGCTACCTGAATAGGCACGAGTGTACGACCATCTTGTTGTTAAAGCAGGGCTAGCCTTTTAGATTTCAGTTCAATACCAGCTTACTTGTTTCATGTCCTAAGGTTCATGTTCCATGTCCTATGTAGTATCTTCAGCAATAAGGCTTTACAATCCAATTCTGCTTGGCAACCAAGAGCAAAAGCAATAGGCTTTCCTGTTTTTGTGGTATCTATGGGACTCTACTAACTAGCATCTCAAAGGTAGTGCACTGTACCTGGCATTCAACTTTTTATTTGACAGCATATGGTATCTGTATAGGTATTATTATACACTTGCTATAGAGTGGCACCATTTAAACCATATATATATATATATATATATATATATATATATCTCCATATGTATGTTATATATGTGTGTGTGTTATATGTATTGTTATATATATAAAACCATATATACATAACATATATATAAACCATATAATATATATTATATATATATTATATATATGTACAAAATATATTCATATGTTTAAAATATGGTATATATATAAATATGGTATATATACATATATCTATATATATTATATACACACACACATATTTATATGTATATATCTACGCATATTTTAGGAAGCTTCTACAGTATGGTTCTATGTGGCACTTTTGAATGTCTCTAGTTTTAATTATCCCAACCCATGCTCTGTTCTCTACCACAGTCCCCCAATTCCACATCCATTTGGATCCTTCTCCTTTTCTCCATCTTTGCATACTGTCCTTCTGTTCTTAAAATCTTCCCACGTAGTCCTTTATTAGTTTCCTGCCTTCTATGAATCTGCCCATTTAAGCACACATATTTAAAGTTTCCAAACTAGCACCTACATCTGAGAAAGAACATGTGTTATTTGTCTTTCTGAATCTGGATTACCTCACTCAAATGATTATTTCCAGCTCCATCCATTTATATTTTGCCCTTCTTAACATCATACAGAATGAAAAAGGGATTGTTGAACTTTGAACTATTTGTGGAGATGCCCAGTTAAACAAATCACTATCTTCCATGTCAATAAAAGTACAGCAATATAATTATGTATTCAATATATGTTAATAATGATACTTATGAAAATTGCTATCATCATCACATATACTTATTATTCTTAGCTTTTATATCATCGTTTTAGAGCATTCTCCTATTTATACATTAAAAGTTTTCTTTAAAGTGGTATGCTGCATTATGCTTGAGGTATCTTCACTTACTTACTGTTCATTCTTTCCTGATTATTAAGGGGCCATTTGGAATGTCTGACTTACTCATTACTTATTTGGGGAAAACACAAACTCTGGAGTCCCCACAGTCAAAACCTCAACTAACAATTATTTCTCAGAACATATTCCTGCTCTTAAGCAATATATTACTATGTGAAAAGATATATTTGAAGAGGGTCAGAAGTAGCAATATAAAAAGCATACAACGAAACTCAAAACCCAGAGATAATAACCCTGGACCCCAGGAAAAGAAGAGGAACCTGAGTTGCAGACTTTGTCTTTAACTTCAACCACAGGCCCATCCTAGTAAAATCCATCAAAGTCCAGGCACACTTTTACAGCAAGGATTCAAGCTACTTCTTATGGATGTAGCCTCTAGATAAGCATTTATTCACCAAGTCTACAGACTGAATTTAGTGAGTCATATCTCCAAATTTCCTCCCATAGGTCAACTTCCCAAGAAAGCACTCATGGTTTCATATGCAAGGCTAGACTCTACCGTCTGAGGCTACAGATTAGTTCTTCATACCAGCTTCAACATACAGCCAGCCATAAGCTCCCAGTCAGTCCCTTTCATAGGAGACACAATTATTATAGTAGGCTATAGTACTAAGTAAGGACCTTCATATAGGGTCTCCAAGATCATTCTTTCACACACAATTTCCAGGACAGATTGCATAGAATCTATGAGACGCCATCCATACCTGAAAACTTAAACTCCATAATGTCTAGAATGTCTCTGAATTTTCAGGCTTACGGCTCACACAGTACTAGATCAATCTATCAGAGTTAGTCTTTCGTACATATCCTGAGAATATAGCCTTCATGTTCTTCTCACAAATCCAGTCAGTAAGGTTAATCCAGTTTCAGCAAACCTGTGGACGGTGGTAAATAGCCAATGTAGAATATCTTGATATAAAAACAAGTGAAGGGATCTCATAGACAAAGCCAGTCTGCATATCTAGAATAAATTCTGATGCCTTTAAATACAGATAGCAACATAATGAATACTGAGCATGGAAAAGCAGGAATATGTAATGCCATCAAAATGATGGAATAGTCTTTCAGTAGCTGACATGGGAGAAGTAGATACATTCCCACAAAAAAAGTAAAATAGGTGTTTTAAGAAGAAAAATAAAAATTTGCTCCAGAAAGTAAATACAGCTGTGCTCAAGTTAGACAATATGGACCGACAATTTCAGAAACTGGCTAATAGTAGGTTTTAAAAGTTTGGAGCATTTATGTGTGTATTTGGTGTGTGTGTGCGTGTGTCTAAGTCCTAATCATCAGATTAACCGGGCATCAAAAGACAAGATGCTGAATGAATATTATTCAATTTTCTTTGCCACTCAGAGATCTACAGATTCAAGACAAATTCTATCAAAATCTAGTAACATTTTTTTTTTTTGCCAGACATACAAAGAAAGTTGCATAAAAGTTTTACAGAACCACAAGACATAGTCTCACAGGACAATGGAACAGAATAAAAAGCTGAGATACAAATCTACACATGTATAATCGATTTCTTTTTGAAAAAGCATCCAAGAGTTTCAGTGAAAAAGAAATAGAAGTCTCTAATACATTGTGTGAGAAAACTGGACACATATGCAGACTAAAGGTGAATCTTTATCTCAAATAAGATAGTCAACTGAAAAGAATTAAAGACTTAAATGTGAGAACTGCAAAACCTCTAAGGACATAAGAAAAGCACCCATACATTAATGTGATGTAATTGTAGGCCATGTGGGCAATGACATTTTGATATGACCCCCCCCAAAAAAACCTGGACAACAACAGTAAAAATAAATAATTGAAGTTGCACCATCTGAAAACTCTTTTTGTTCAAGAAAACAATTAGAGTAATGAGATGATTAAGAAAAGGATAAAATGTCTATAAATCACAGAACTGACATGCAGCTAATAAAGCAAATATATTGAGAACACAGCCAAATCAGTACTATAATAGGAAATAATTCAATTAAAAATGAGCAAAGGGCTTGTGGGAGATGGAACAGTGAGTTAGAGGGCTTGCTTTGTGAGTTCAAGTTAAATCACCCACATCAATAGCCCACTTCAAGTATGGCTGGGCTCAACTGCAGCAACAGCACTGGGGTACTGAGATTAGCTGTCTAGCCTTGTCAAACTGCAAGTACTTGACACAGTAACAGACTATGGCTCATGGTAATAGGAAGAGGGTAAAAGAAAGACATTGTATCCAGAGTTCTAAAGGGGGAAGCCCTGCATATCATAAGATGCTACAACATATATACATATAAACACATCTACATATACACATAGACACAGAGACACACATGGACACATACACATGCATATAAACACATAGCCAAAAATAGCAACAGACTGGAAAGACATACTTACAAAGAAGCTATTCAAATGCTGTTAAAGGTGTATTGAAATATATTTTTATTACTAAAATACATTAATGTGTATTAGTAAAATATAATGAGTAATATTTACATTTCCAGATTTTCTTTCAAAGTAATGAGCTGGTTTATATTATTTAAGTGTTAAAACTGATATATATATATATATATATATATATATATATATATATACACACATATACACACACATATACTATTTTCTGGTAAAAAAATCAATTAAAAGGATATTTATTATATCATTAAGTATTCATTTCTCTGAGATATTTAAATGTTAGATATATTTATATCCACTTTGTATAAATATGTATATTTCATAATAAATTTAGATTTTATACTCGATGTCTAACCTTCTGTTCATATTACAAAATTTTAATGTATCCTAAACTCAATATTATACACCATTTAAAACTACAGATTATGTCTCCATTATAATTTAAACTTCATATTTTGGGTGTACTTCATTGCCAAGAAGTAAATAACCAGCATGCAGTTTCACATCTTGTAAATGTAAATTTAGTATCACATAGGTGAGGTGACTCTCATTTAGCTCACATATGAGCTGTAACATAAAATCATATAAAAAGAAATCTATTTAAAAATATGTGGGTAGATCCCATTTATTTCATAGGTTTCTGAGTAATGATGGTTTGAAGAAAGCAGTAATTTAGAACTATATAATGCACTAGTCTGGCATTTTTTTTTTTTCTCCTAAGTTACTAAGATACACAGAAGTAGTGCATTATGAATAACTAATGAGCTTTTCTTACATTTCCCAAGACTACTTTGTTGAACAGACTTTAGTTCCTCAGTAAAAGGAATGTAATTTCCTTTCAGTAAACTTCTTTATTTTAAATGTGTTATTATTTCCACATAAAGATTTTTTTTAATATAAACCAGTAAATTCTGTACAGTCTTGGAAAGGCTGCCTTGTTACAATGAGTCACAGAATACTTGAAGCATATACAAAGATAAATTTTGTTTTAAGTTTACACATTGTCTGAAAAAAATGATAAGATTGAAGAATACTTAATTTTGTAAAAACTCTGTTTATAATAATAGGTAATATGAATTCAAAATAAATAATCAAATATATATATATAAAATTCAAAGCCACCGCCTTGGACATAATAAATAAAGTGATACAAAAATACCAATCAGCAAAACAATATTCACTGTATCAGTGTGAAATGCTGCTTACATTCAGAACATTGTTTGGATATGAAGTAGCTATATTACTAAATTCTTAGAAAAAAGTTATTTAAATTATTTCATATTAACATGTCATTAATATAAAAATTTACTTAATTTATTTGAGGTCAGTATATACATAACTATGTGAGTAATTATTAGAATCATAGACAATGTATTTAAATTTTATGAGATCAATATACTCATAACTATGTGAGTACTCTTGGTAGGTTTTAAATAGTAACTATAATAGTCATAAAATATAATGCATTTCAAAATGTATATAAATAGGCTAATGCATATCATATAAGAAAAACTGTATCTTCCATAAAGGATAAAAATTACTGTTATGATCCCCTTGTGTTATTTAAAAACTTATTCATTCTAATTGGTATGCCTCATAGTTCTTGGTTTTGGGGCCTTCCCTGTGGAGGTTTGGGCAGAAGTCAGGGAGACATAGGCAAAACACATTAAATGAAGTTACCAAAATTAGAAATAATATTATTTAAAAAACTATATATTACTATCTTTTGGGATATATGGGTATATATAAGATATATGTATACATATGTGTGTGTGGATATATATATATATACCCTTATATGTGTGTGTGTGTGTGTGTGTGTGTGTGTGTGTGTGTGGTGCTCATGCCCACAGAATTGAGAAGGTATCAGACCCGATGTCAGCTGGAGTTGTGAACAACCGTGGGCTTCCTATCCTGAGCCCTAGGAAGCAGCAGGGCTCCTCGGGAAGCCACATGAGCATTCTGAACTGCTGAGCCATCATTTCAGTCCCAGTCTTAAGATTTTTACATAAATTTCTTTATATAACATTTTTTTCTTTATATGTTTTAAATTAAGTACATAATTTCTTTGGATATCAATTATGCAAATACATGGGGCCAACCAAACCATTGCTAAAGCCCTTCCTTCTCTGTTTGAAACATATGTCATGGAAATATAGATGCTTATTTCTAACATATAGTTTTTCTTGGTAGGAAACATATGTCTGAACAAAAGATTTTCAAGATGGTTGATCTTTGAAGGAGCAGACCTCAATGGCCCCAATTCCAACATCAGTGAAGTATAGATTTTGGCTATTTAAAATCCAAAAAAACTAAAGCACATGAAGGCTAGCCAAAGAGACCAAGCCTCAGGCACAGAAGAACAGATTCTGGTTATTTTTAGCTGCTGCCCTGAAATAACCCTTCATATCCTTTCAATTATGACGATAGATTCAATACATGGAAAACTATAAAGGGAGAATAGATTTTAAATTTGTGTTTATACTTCTTGGGTTTATTTTTGGCTTAGTTTTTTTTCTGTTAGTTTTGGGGGGACATGAGGGGAATGCTGATTTGTGAGGAGACACATTAGTGATCATAAGATGGTGAGGATTCTGCCCTCTGCCAGGCTTTATGGCTCAAACTTACAATGAGGGCACAAAGGGTACGGGTAGGTGTTCAAGGCCATCCTGGACTATACATTGAGTACAAGGCTGGAAGGCAGTAAAGAATCTTACTGAGCTGGGGGAGACACACAGACATGTGTCTGTGTGTGTTTGTGTGTTTGTGTGTGTGTGTGTGTGTGTGTGTGAGAGAGAGAGAGAGAGAGAGAGAGAGACAGACAGACAGAGAGACAGAGACAGAGAGACAGAGACAGAGACAGAGAGATACAGACACAGAGAGAGACAGACAGAGAGAAGGATAGACACAGAAAGACAGACACAGAAACAAAGATTCAGATAATGAAAAGGTAAATATATATATATATATATATATATATATATATATATATATATATATATATTTCAGATATTAACCCTCTATCAGATGTGGGATTGATGAATACTTTTTTCCCAATCTGTAGGTTGCCCGATTGTCCCATCGACTATGTCCTTTGTCTTACAGAAGCTTTTCAGTTTCATGAAGTCCCACTTATCAATTCTTGATCTTAGAGCCTGAGCCAGTGGAGTTCTGTTTAGAAAATTTCCTCCCCTCCTCCCTCCTTCCTCCCACTTTCTGCCCTGTGCCAATGAATTCGAGGCTCTTTCCTACTTTCTCAGTGAGAGAAGATGTGCCTAACTCTCAAGAGACTTGACGCCCTACTGAGTGTGGAGGCATTGTGGGGGTGGTGAAATGGGGGAATGGGCTTGACATCCACTTGGAGACCAAGGAAGAGGAGGAATGGGATGAGAACAGTCGGAAGGCAGACCAAGATGGGGATAACAGCTGGACTGTAACAAAAAGGTTAAATAATAATAGTAGTAATAGCAGTAGCAGTAGCAGTAGCAGTAGCGCTAAAAAAAGTAAAAGATAGCACTTTTCAAGACAACAGCATCCAGCCAATCCCATGGTATACCCCCAAATCCAGCCAGAAAGAATATGATTCTAAACTGCTCTTGACTTGAAGTTTCTGAGTTTCATTCTCAGCAAGATGAAAACTGTTGAAAATTAAATCAATTATAGAAAAACAGAGTTTCTTTTTCTTCACTCCTTCCTGCATGACGAAGAGTAAACATCACCATCCTAACAGAAACCTACCCATCTTGTCCTGCGCACCCATGCCAGGGGCACAGAACTGAAAATAATTTCCTTAAAGTCTGTGCATTGGTCACTTTTCCAGTGTTGTGAATAAATATGTGAGAGAGGCAAAAAATGGTTAATTAATCAATCAATTAATGTAATAACAAATAAAATTAATGCAGCCTGAAGATAAAAATACGAATAAAATGTTAATATCCATCATAGAAATAAAAATTAAGAATGCAATAAAGATGTAATGGAGAGGAAGGAAGAACTTTAAGATGCCCTCCTTTACCTTCTCTAAGTGGATGCTTCGTGAAGGAAGGAAAGAAAAGTAGAACCCAACCGACTGTCTGTTCCATCTCAGGGAGACTCCCTGCCTGGGCCCAAAGCCTGTGGGCATCGCCCCATCTTGGATTCACACTTCTGCAGTGATCAAGGTTTTAAGTCACACTACAGATTGGGGTGCTTCCACAGCTGCTGTAGGGCTCCAGAGTAATCAACAGCCGCTGTGTCACAAAGGAATTCCTTTCTGAATGGCTCACTGTGTTCCCTCTAAATTAGCAAGATCTGATGTTCTACAAAAAGCTAGCTAACAAACACATCTTTTTAAAGTAACATATTGAATCAAACCTAGCTCACCGCACATGTTCATACATTGCTACTTTTTTCTTTTTACAAAAGGAAATGTATTTCAAAAGCATAAGAGAACATTTACATTTAAACAAGGGGAGAAACAGGTGTCCTTGCTTAAGAGAAAGATTCATGGCATGAAGACTTTCTTTCAAATTTCTGAAGCAAAAACAACACTAAGTTATGAACTCCTGACTAGGCAAAAGAAAGGAAGCAAAGGATGAGGAGGGAATGTATGCAGCAAGCTCTGCAGTAGACATGAGGTCAAGTTACTTCTGCTGAGTTTACAAATATCCTCAGACAAGAGAGAAAAAATTACTCTGTCCAAATTCATATTGCTAAAGTCAAATTCATTTTCATACTTGAAATGGCTTTAGGCCATGGCTGATCTATCATCTCTGAGGTTCATAACTAGATGGCCACAGTTTTCAACTGGCAATCCCATGTTCCTATGTCTGTTCAGATTCCAAGGGGCCTAGGTTCAGCTCAGTCTTGTGGAATGTTCAGAGTTTATTGCAGTACACTATAGTTAAGCTAATCAACTTCTTGTGCTCACTTGTACCATTCTAGACTTTGAGAAATATTTCGCCATAAATATGTGCAGTGATTCTCACAAAAGAGATTGATTTTTCCCCAGTGTAGAAGTGATGGTAATGAAGACACCTGTGTAGAAAACAAGACCTCAAAAAAAAGCCACTAGAAATGTCATCTGAATTTCTGATTTGAATAGCAAACTTGGAGAAGGAAGATTAACTGTGGAACAAAAATGTATGAAACATTCAAATGAAGAACAGAGTCTGAGCTAATAAAAATGCCCAACATGAGACACTCCAAAAATCTCCCGTCTGTTGTCTTAATCTAAAGACTATTGGCTAATTTATACAATAATCTGATTAACAACCTGAGAAGTTAAATTCTGAAAGTGGCAAAGGCAAGATGAGGGAGGAACTCTTGTGGTACTATGTCAGCAAGTCACTTTCCTGGGCAGCTCTGGTTATTAATTCTCCAAATCCTAAATTACACTATCACAACCTGTGGGGACCTGTATGTACACCACATCTGGCTGTATTTTACCAACAAGGGTTTTTAAATTTGTCTCTGAAAAAAAAACAGCCTTTTGTTTTTACTTTTAAACAATAATAATCATGTACGTTCAACTGACAGAAATTCCTCCCTATTGGAGTAAAAACCCAGATACCAAGTCTAAGGTCTTCTTTACTAAAAAGCTATGCACTCAAGAACTAGTAATTTGTGAGGAACTATTTATAGACATAAGTTAATGTTTAATGAACTTCGGAAGAAATCTTGACTCTGACACAGTAAAATGATGTTCGATATTACTGTACATTTTCTTACACAAGACAAGGTTTTTCTGTGCTATGCTGTGTCTCCAATTTGAGAAGTAAGAAGAATACAGCTTTGTTTCATCTGAGGCCATATATGTTCAGGCTTATTAGATCTTTGAATGCAGTGCCCTCCACTAAGGACAGGTGTCAGGAGTTCCTCAGAGGCAGAGCGGAGCATCCCTATTAAACACTTGGCTACTTCTGCTAATTTCCATCACCACTTGACACTTAACCCATGATGCACATTGCCATGGTAACACACTCCAACTGCAGATAATTTTCTATGACTTCCGAACCTCTAGTTTGCAACACAGAGATTTTCATTTACTAACGAGGCCAGGGAGGTTTTCTCTTTAATAGTCTCTTCTACAAAAACTGAACAGAGATTTTTTTTTTCTAAGCAGAAGAACTCAGGAGCTTCCAGACACATCCCAGGATTAGAGAAGTCAGCAGAATAGTTGACTCTCTTAACTTCCTTGGTGGTTTAGATTCTTATATATTTAAAATTATTCCTATGCTTAGACAAATCCATGCTGGTCCATTTCAGGTAACTCATCACATAGATAATTCACATCAAAAATGAAAGAATAGGGTGCTTTCAAATACATTTAAATAAGCCATCCTTTTTTGTCATAATTAGACTGAGGTAAATTAAATAATGAAAGTAGAAGCAAGAGATGTTATGTTTAATAGTTTTAAAAATATTTTTAAAGACTTATTTAAAATACAAATAAATTAAAGTATATAATCTAAAATATAATGGGTTTTGTTAGCTTTGAAATAATTTTGTCAGGAAAAATCTAAAGGCAATAGCATTCAAAAATGAGAAAACTAGTTTGTTTTTTAGAATAATAATGAGATTATATTTCACAATACAGCAAGCTGTTTTGTTAAAAAAAATTCAAAACATGCTTATTTCAGTAAATCATGATACTCAGTGGTATGATGTTGCAGGTAGAGCAGACAAGATTCTTTTTTAAATTACAATATCTCTACCTTTGCTTTCCATACACTAAACTTTCCCAAATACTCCTCATT
Organism: Arvicanthis niloticus; assembly: GCF_011762505.2. Classification (NCBI taxonomy): domain Eukaryota; kingdom Metazoa; phylum Chordata; class Mammalia; order Rodentia; family Muridae; genus Arvicanthis; species Arvicanthis niloticus. The sequence continues at coordinate 29,411,642 of NC_047673.1, forward strand.
ATTCTTCAAATTCATGGCCTCCTTTTTCACTAATTGTTATGGCAGGCACATACACACACACACACACACACACACACACGTATACATATATATGTATATATACATATATATACATATATGTGTGTGTGCTTATTTATGTGTATAGATGTATGTATCTAAATATAACCTATTTGTATAATTTTGCTTGTATTTATGTTGTCAGAGCTGACTAATAGGCACTGGACAGCCAATGCGTATGCTTTTTCCTGGGCAAGATCACCACTCCTGCTCCCAGCTTTCCCAATTTGTCTATTGTTGTACAGTTGAGGCCTTGAGGGAATTTCTCTGTCCACTTTAGCATATCCCTTGGTATCATTCTTGTTCAGATTCTCATGGGAAACCTCCACACATTGACTACTATGCACTATTTTGCTGTGTTTTCAAAGGAGAAAATTGGCAACATGTACCAGGTGGTGTGCCCTGTGGTCCTTTCCCATCTGCTCCCACAGGAATCTCTATTGGAAATGGAGTGACAAACAGTGGCCATTCAGCACCTCAATGCCAAATTCAAATAACTCAATCCTTTCCTGAAAAATGAAATTTAATGGCTATCTCATTTCATGCATGTTCTTTAAATTCTGATTTATTAAATAAAGCTTTGATTTGAAATTATTTTTAACTTTGTTTATATAATGTATTTATTCTCAAAATTATGGAATTGAAAATCAAACACTGGAATAGACTTAAAATATTTTTGTTCTACACATGCCTGGTAGTGGTACAATATTTAACCTGGTTCTCTGTCAGTTTAAGCCTGTATATCTTCCCATTGATTTTAAGTTAGAAAAATATCACTTTCTGTTTTGGTTTATTAGCTTATTAATTATTTCATTGGGAGAGTGGAAATTCTTTGGTAAGCATCTGCTTTGTAATTCTCTCCCAATTCTTCTTATTGGGTGCCATTTATTTATAAGTAGATTGAGATGAATATTTTTTCTCATTTACAAAATGTTGTATGGAATCTCACTTGATTGGGTAAGACAAATAAATCTTTAAAGATACTCTTATAAAATTCTTCTATTAATAAAAAGAAGTTACTTTAGCATTGAGATTGAGATATGTTAACATTTATAATTGTTTCAATTGGAAGAATGTTGGCTGAGAATTTTCTGCATGAAAATTACTCACCTAGGAGGTCTGAGGATTTAAATAGTATCATGATAATCAGGAGTTAATGATTATTTGAGGTTCATTAATTGCCACATGATATCAAAAAGTTTGGTTAGGGCAAATAAATCAGTGTCTTATGAAAAGCAGAAATGTCTCCAAATCTACCTTCCTTTTCTCACACAAGCTTCCTTGCAGTATGCTTTGTCACTATAAGATCATATTTGTCACTTGAGAAAAAATGCCTAATGAATATATGTGTGAGGATAATCCTAAACTGTTCAAATACATGATATAATAGTTCATAACACTATAAATATAATATATTGTAATGACAAATTTTAACACTTTTGTTTCAAATTAGACTACAGACAGTGTATCTCAATTAAATAAATAGTTTAATGATTATTGGATTCATATGAGATATTGTGGAACTTTTTGAATAGTAGATATATGAGTTATAACCACAGAAAGCATTTAGAGGTTTTACATTTGTTTAATTTTACACATTGCCCTTGAAGTTAACATATGATTAAAAAAAACACTAGTAGAAGAAACATAGCTAAATTTTAATTCAGGGCAAAATGCAATTCATATTTTAAATATGATTTTATAGTGACAGAGTACACTGCAAGCAAGTTTGTGTGAAGAAAATTACATATATTTGGAGACAGAAATATTTTGCAAAATCAACAACAAATAAGCCTTATTTGATAGGCTATTTATGAGTGAATAAAATGTCTTTGTCATATAACAGGTATAATATATATTATACTATATAATATATACACATATCTATCTATATCTATCTATATCTATATCATCTATATATATAGCATATAGCATATACACATGCATGCATCTTCTTAAAAGAGACTAAGAAAATTAAAATAATGCTGAAAACACAGGTGAAAGGATAAATGAATTTTGCTGTGTATACATTCATATTTTAGGCCTGTGCTAGAACATCTTTGTATATATGCTCTTTAATTCAGTATTGCTCAACTCTTTCTTCCGTTATATGTGCTACACTACTTTGAGTACTTGAGATTAGCCCACTAGCTAACTGAGTGAATGAGTAATTCCTCAATATTGTGTTTGGGCTTCCCACTTAATATCAATTATTTATGCTTGTTTGTGTTTATATCCCACAGTTTCAGACAAGAAACAAGTGTGACTGCATTGATCTGCATCCTGATGCTCAGCTCCCTGACAAAACTGATTCTCTGACAAGAGTTGAAGGCTCCTTCCATCAGCCAAATTGATTGCAACTGACATTTGACAAAGTGGCTAATCAGAGTAGTCGTCAGTTCCCTTCAATGTAGAAGCTATACAATCAGACAAGCTCTCATTGGACAAAGAGACACCAAATTAAAGGAAAAGGACCAGGTATTACAGCAGACTCAATAAAGAGATGAACTAACATCCAGATATAAGCCAATAGATGTTTTCCCTCATTAAATGTTTTCTAACACAAATGCTGAAGGTTTTCGATGTAGTCGGTATCCAGCTTTTCAGTAACATCATATAAAGTTGGTTCTCCAAAAATAATTTTCAACATTATACATTTGTAAATTTAAATGTAAATTTTTTTCTTTACATTGAAGAAGAAGCTGAGTCTTACCTTCAAATTGATTTTCACTGCAAAACAACTAAAATTAGTTTAGGATTGTTGTTGTTGTTGTTGTTGTTGTTGTTGTTGTTATTTTTAATCTTAGATAAGGCCCACGTATCCCCTGCCAGTATGGTCATGAATTTTTGACATGTCTCTACCTTGAATGCATAGATTAAAGGCATACAATACCTGGTTTATTGGCAGCTAGAAACCTTACCTAGTCCTTGGCATACTAAGCAAGCACTCCACAGGCTGAGCTACATCACTTTCCCAGGGTGCCCTTAATAAGAACCAAAGCCAGGAAGGTTTTTGCTATGTACTTAAAGAAGTTATTAGATTTCACAACTAATACTTTTCCCCTATAACATATATTTCTGAAGAATAAATGCACACTGGAAATACAAGTACTAGTTTTATTAATAAGAAGAATTAGTCAACATATAATTTAGCATTAACTCATGAAAATGGAAGACAAGAACTCTCATAAATCCACGATTAGTCTCCAGTTAGATCCATAAGCCCTTTACATCCTTTGATTTTTAATGGATGGCATCCATTAGTATTACTATTAATAATTTGGTTGATTAAAATGCTCCAAATCTGTCTAATGAAGTCTCTGTGACTTTACCTCAGTTTCCCTTCGCTCTGTTCTTTTTCAGTTTTGAGCATTTATTTGCTTTACAGTGCAACAAGACTTATTTAATTCTTTCCCTGGCCCAGTGAAAGAGAGCAGTTTCTGTGATTGGAGAATGGCATTGGAAACCAGAGTCAGAGTGACAGTTTCCACCATTGCTGATGGTGTTTGATTGTGTCTCTCCACTCTCAGGAATCAGGGCAAGGATACAGATAACAAAGAAGACAACACAGAAACAGATGTTAATATTGTCACAACCAATCTGATGTCCAAGGGTCTATGGTAGTCTTATTTGTACATCTGACTTTTAACATCAAGTAAATTATGTATTTTTTCTCAGATTTATATAAATAGAAAAAATTAAGACATACTAAGTTATACTGTAATAACGAATCTAGAACCAAAACTCTTTCTAATTATAACTTAAAAATTATATATAACTTATTTTATATAAAAGATTTATGTATACAAAATTAAATGGATATTGTCAGATTTGGTCTCTTCATGGATGTAGATATATGTAATGTGCTCTTTTTCTTCAATCTTAATATGTTTATTTCCAACTTTACATTGTGAATATTTGGCCTTAAAAAGATTTTGGCCATAAAAGTAAAAATAAATTATATCCAATCATAATTATAATTTATTGAGTAAATAAAGATTTTTTAAGCTTATGAAAAGATACATTTCAAAAAATGTTATCTATACAAGTTAAGAATTTACACATTAAATATCTCCAGTCAGAAACTTTAATTTATTTCATTAAAATTTGATAATGTTTTTGCTTCATACAAATTTAATGAAGGTCAAATATTTTACTGAAATTTAGGTATAAGAGCAATATATTTCAACAGGTTTTAAGTTATATTTTTATACTACTGGAGCCATAAGTGATAATCATAAAATTATTTTTAAATATTAAATTAACCCTTTGTGATTCAGAATATTAAATAGTGGAGCTATAAATAAGTGTAAATAATGTGAGAATCATTGAAAGAATGGTATTATATGATACAGAACAAACATGGAGAAACTGGTAATTGCTATGCAAGATTCATTTTGGCCTAGAGTATGAAAGTAACAGGCATAACAATTGTATGGGCTGAATTCCCAATATTCCCAGCAATAAAAATTGTAGATATTTATTTCAATTTTTTTTCTTGTATTCAAAAGTTCAGAAGATATTGGAATGGCTCCATGGAATGGAAAAGTATACAGAACAAAATCAACATGGTGTAAGTGGTAGGAAGACACAAAGTAAAGATAAAGATCCAATGGGCACTGCAATGTGCTGCTGTCCAAGGCAAACGGGGGTCAGCGAGGCTTAAATAGCAAAGATGATAGATGGAAGCAACATAGAATTGAGTGATATTTGTGAAAAGGTAGTGAAGATAGAAAAAATTAAATACATGCACACACTCATAATCACACACACACACATGCAGGGAGGGAGAGAGACAGAGAGAGACAGTGAGAGACAGCATAATTTCACAGTGGAAAAAAATTAGTGATTGAAGTCTGGAACCTACTGACAACCTTATGGACGCTATTGTGCTCATTTCTCTAGCTCTGCTATGTATAAGACACACAGCTCGTCTCAGATATTCTGGCCAACCCTAGTTCACACTTACTGATACCCTTGGTAGTCATCCATGGTTACTATGATTTATAATATTCTGAGTCTTCGGTACAAGTGGCCTATCCTCAGAAATATCCTTTCTTGGGTTCTATTTCAACACTCAAACACTACTACATGGTTTCAATCCTCAAATTCTCTTTATAACCCATCACTCCTGGGATTTCTACTGCAATAGAGGCTAACTTTGCTAGTGGCCTCTCATGACATTTATCAGTGCCAGGACTCAACTGCTCTCAATGACACCTTTATGTCTTCAAAATCAGTAGCATCTGAGAAATGTTCACATGTTAACAAGTTCATCTGCCTTGGCCTCTATTGGACCACAGTTTCAGGATGCTGACTCAGAAGAAACACTTTACAGACAATTTCACCTCAATTATGATAGTCTTCTTTTAATCATGGCTGATTCTTCAGCTCCACCTAATCAGCATCAATTGTCTCAGTAAAGCAAGTGTTTCACTGTAATAGTTCTAGTACCTTGTTAATGAAAGCTGAATCTTGATTCCCAGTTTACCAGAATGGGATATTTTACTGTAAATGTAACATTGATAGCATAAATAGTCTTCACTTCTCTCGGAAATTTTACAAGTCAAGGCTCTGTTGTCAGCATCATTCTCAAAACTCTTATTTTCAGAGATCCAGCAGTTTAGTCCATTGAGCTCATAACAGTTACTGACTTTTATACCACAAAGTTCCAAAATTTCTACCCATTTTCCAAAAACAGACAGGTCTGTCAAAGAAATAATGGGCTCCATTGTACGAAATTCTGTCTTAGTTGTAGTTTGTATTGCTGTGATATAGTACCTGATTGGGTCATTTTATCTATTGAGGTTTCCTCATCTAGCTGTGTCAAATTGACAAAAGAACTCCAAGGAAGGCTATGCATAAGAGTGATGTTTTTTGTTTATTTTTGTTTTTTGTTGTTGTTTGGATATTATATTTACAATTCAGATTTTATCCCCTTACCCCATTACACCCACAACCCAGGTACCTCCTATTCCATACCCCCTCCTCATGCTTCTGTGAGGATGTGCCCCCACCTACCCCCCCCACTCCCACCTCTCCACCCTTGAATTCCCTCCCACTTGGTGTTCAGCCTTCATGGGACCAAGGATCTCCTCTCCCACCTATGCCCAACAAGGCCATCCTCCCCTACACGTACAGATGGAGTCATGGGTCCCTCCCTATGTGCTCCCAGGCTGGTGGTTTAGACCCTGGAGAGCTCTGGTTGGTTGGTATTGTTGCTCTCCTCATGGGGACACAAACACTTTCATCTCCTTCAGTCTTCTCTATAACTTCTCCATTAACAGTGATTTTTAAAATATATTCAATGACAACTTTTATAAGAGATACTTTTGTGAAGACTTTAAAATGGAAGTCAAAATAGAGTGAATGAAAATAAATAGTGAAAATTGGGGAATAAAGTATACAAAGACAACAAAATGTTGATTCTGAATAGTAATGGTTAACAAGATGTAAAGAAATAATACATTTTCTTTCATATGGTTGCTAGCTGAGACATATATGTTTATATATGCTTGTGGGGAACCTTCAGATAAAAATTTCTATTTTTACAGTTTTCCTATTATATGGCAAGTAGCCAGTTTTTTTGTACAGAACTGAGTATCAATTATAGTGTGTTCCAAAGTCAATAAATATAATGAATATGTGTTTTAATAACTCATCAACATTCAATAAATAGAATTTCTACTGTGGTTGTATTATTATAGACACATATACAATGCATTCTAAGAACAGATAGATGACAGCTACTTTCTTCTCCAAATCTTTCTCTAACCCATAAGAAGTGAAAGCCTCTTTAAGTGCATCCAATTGAAAGTGAATAATTTATCTGGCCCAACATGTGCAAAGAACAGAAAGGACAAAAACTAGTGAGGATACTTGGGGAGAAAACCAAAGAGATAAATAATATATAACACTTACCAACTTGGCTTTTCGTTCAATATGAGATCTTTATTTTAGTCTCTATGTACTTTTTTCTGTAGTTTGTTCTGTAGTAAGTTTTAGGAGGCACAACCAGTTTGTAGAAGTTGGGAGTGGAGATGCTTTCAGTACTCCTATTATAGCTACTACAAGAGGGTTGAACAGCTTGAATATAAAAAAATTTGTCTGCTAAGAGATCATTTGCTAACACTATCATAGATATATCTGTTCACCCATATTTACCTAATTAACTTTACTTCATTTAGATATGTCTGAACTTGAATTCTGAAAAAAAAATGTATTGATTCATTCCCATTTAAACTTAAGGTTCCTAAGAGTTGCTTATAACCTGCATGTCATAATGCTCCATGAATATCAGAGTTGAGATGCAGACCAAGAATTCCTGTTCTAAATCATTAATGCCCTATCTTTTTTTGAGAAAAAGGAAGCAAAATGCAACTATTTCATTAGAAGTATGAAATTAACATGACATATTTAGCTTTTACAATGGGGATGTAAAGGGCCTAAAACAATATAGTTTTAAGACCTAGTATTTTAACAAGAGTTAAGCAAAAAATTATATTGCCGTGAGTAAAATAAAATGGTATTTTTCCAACTTAGTTACTGTCTAAATTTGGAGGAAAGATCTTGTCACTGAAGATACCACATATTTCAGATATGGGACTTGGAAGAATGGAGTTGGAAATAACTTGGAAACTTCCTCTCTGAAAACTAGCTCTCATAATATCTGAATGGGCTATGCCAACTGCCAAAAAACAGAAACAAAAATAAAAAACAAATAAAAACATCCAATGGTTCTTTCTAACAGTAAAGCCTATAAACCACAATGACTAGCCCAGTAAGGTATCCTCAAAAATGTAATGATGACACTTGGAGGTTAAAAGTAACAAATATATGTCTAATCAAAGGCCTGCTCAATAGTAGGGACTTACATATGAGATACCAACCTATTCAACTACTTATGTTTGAAGATGTAATAGACTCTAGAGGAGAACCTATTATGTCCAGTTTTCAAAGCACTGTAGTTTCTAATTATATCTTAAAAATCTATCCTGAGACCCATAGACAAATGTAATTCTAGTTCCTCATCAATGAAGCTGTTTGCAGAAGATGAGGACTATGACAAAGAACCATAATTGGCTAAAATACAGGAGAATATTGACCAGGAATGCTTAACCTCAAATATATTTACAACACAACCTCTGTACACAAGGTTCAGGAAACTATCACAGAAGATGGCACAGAAAGATTGTAAGAGCCAAAATATGAGGACATCTGATGAAAGATGGAGCCTTTGAGATATGACAAGGGAGCTGCACTCGTGATATCTCAACAATGAGGTGGCCTAAACAAGATCTGAGAAGTGATAGCAGCTGATTTCCAATGGGACCAAGGGCTATTTCATAAGTTGTCAATCCTAAATGAAGAGATAAGGGTAACCATTGGCCTCAGGAAGTTGGAGACTCAGTTTGCCCCAGCAATGGTCTCTTTAAGGTAAGTACCCATGAGTAATAATAAATGGACAGACACTATAGGATAGACATATTTATAAATTGAAGAGAAAGAGAAGATTGAATTTGGAAAAGAAAGGGTACAGATGATGAGAATATAGTATTCCTATCCTTCTTTAAAATTCTCAACAAATAGATTTAAAAAGGTTTATATTCTTACACTCATTAAGTATAAAAAAATCTGTGTACAAAGCAATAATTAGTTTTGATTCATAGTGAAATAATACATAAGTAAAAATGATGCCATTTATTTTCAAAATCATCTCAACATTGATGACACTTTTCATAGTCACAGTTTCCCATTCATCTTGCAGTTTTAATCACTATAGGACTTTTGGACACAATCAAGCCATGCAATCCCACTTTCCCCTTCGACATACGCCCATCCCACTTTGCAGTAAAAATGCATCTTGATGGGCATTGAAAGCCTATAATCTTTCTGCTAGCCCCAAGAGCTTTCATTCCTCAACATGTAATTTTTATCACCCATCATGAATATACCCAGACATGAATGCCCAGAGCACTGCAGTAAGAGACACCAGCTTTTGCTCTTTTATGGAGACTTACCAGGATGAAAAGAAACAGTAAGGCTTGATGGCATTAGTGGGTGGACTTTCTAATCACACTTGGTTTTTTTTTTTCACTCTGTTATTCTATAGGTATATTCCTTTGAAGAATTAGTTGCCAGGCAAGCAAAATGGTTCAGCTGACAAAAGCCAGGCAGACATAGTACTTGAGTTTGATCCCTGAGAACTACATGTTAGAAAGAAAAATCAATTTCTGCAAGTCACTGTGACTTACACATGTACACTGTGGCACTCATGCAGGGGCACTCATAAGCACTTTCATACATATACACTTAGTAAAATGTAATAAAGTTTAAGTAATTTCTCTTCTGGAAGACTCAATTTTGCAAAGTGTACTATCATAGTTTTTCTATGACCACATCATTTCTTGGTTTATCACCACTAAATAAATTGCAATAACATACTCATGGACTAGTCTATGTAGCAGAACATAACAGGAATTGACTGTGCAATATTTCTCCCTCTCTTCTAAATAGCAGCCATGATCCCCCTCTCTTCTAAATAGCAGCCATGATCCATGAACCATGGTCTTCTATACAAAAATTGTAGAAGGTCCTGGAATTTCTACATATCAGTTTCCACATCCATAAAACAGATATCTGAATAATCTACAAAGATGGCCCTTGGTTTATGCTAGTTTTAAGCCTTTTAAAATGATTATGGCTTAGATGTACTATGCATTTAATATAGTTAACCTGAATAATGTAAGTTCTCAGCGCAGTACAGTATAGGGTGTTTGTTGTTAACTTGAGGTCTTATATTTGTTTGGCAGAGTAACTTGCTGCCCTTGCCAAGTACTCTGAAGGAATATCTTATATATCTATCACCAGGCAAGGAACACAACAAAATTTAAACTAGGTTTGCTCTTGAATGTGCATCCTCTCTACAACATTGGTAAGTTGGAGAATGCATAAATTAATTTTGATAAGACAGGGACTCAGTGTATTGTTGTATTCATGTACATTTTCAAATGTGAATGGCTGTTGTTATTGTTGTTGCTGCTAGTGATATTGCTAATTAGCTATCTTTAAAGATAGTGGCCAAATACGACTCTGGTTGTATATCAAAGAATTGTAAGTCTTACAGGCAGCAGTGCATAGTGCATGACTTTGTAGGATTGTCAGGAGAAACCTGAAAATTGAGGGTGGGAATGTGATATCATTAATAGCAGCTCTACTGCTCTACATGGAACATGAACCATGTCCAGAGAGTGGCATGATTGCTGTGGAACTGAACGAACCCAGGCTGGAAACCTCTGTGGCTGAAGCTCCAGGAATCTTGTGGTCTCCTCATTTGTCAAAGTCTGCAGGCTGCCATTATCAGCCAAAAATGATTCTTATGGAGACCTTGAGAAACTGAGCTTGCTAAGGCTCAGCCTGAGGCTCAGTCATGTACTTGTGTTGCTCAGTAAAGCCTGGGAACAGAACAGATCACTGTCCTTTCATTACATTTCTATCCTTAAACCCAGGATGAGGCTTTGGTCCTAGTTTTAAGCCTTTGCAACTTCATATATCTGAAAGCTTTGTTTCCTTTTACTTGTCCTGTTAATAAATCTCTGCTATCTTTTATGGTTTTGTACCTACGTGTTTAATTGGAGTAAAATAAATTGATGTTAAAGCGTGATAAAGTCATGCAGTGATTGGGTTGCCTTTTTGCTGTGCATTTATAAACCTATTTTATTTTTAAAAAATGCACATAAGCAGATCTTTTTCCCTAAGTAAGTCAAATCCTCTCTGAAGGGATTAGCCTAGAATGTCTTTTTTTTTTTTTCTCTAGAACAGGCCTCAGAGGTCCTTACCCTGAGCTCAGATCAAGTCTTGTTATCCATTATATATATTACCTATCACAAAAATTCTTTCCTTCCAGATTCTTAAATCTAAGTATCCTATGTAATTTTTACCAATGGACACAATTTCTTCCCACTCTTCTGTTTCTTCACATAGACACTTGTGAATGGAACAAAGAAGCAATATACTATTTTTTTGTGTTGTGTTATGCATTTTAATGAGTAAAAATAATGTCATATCTTTCTATACATATTGCATTATAATTTTATAACGTGATAATAGGAACTTTCATCTTAACACAATGCTAAACCCATGACAAGTTAAATAATAAAGTCAAGCAAAGTAAAACAACTGAACAAAACCCGTGGAAGGTATTACTTAATGAATAAATGAATACATACAGGAAGCAAATCTGTTTTCTGCCTTCTTTGTCTTTATGTGGCAAAACCAAAATAAAAAATGACAGTATATAAAACCAGATACAATATACCCATATTTCCTATTTTATAATTTTATCTGAATGTTTTCCTTTCCTTCCTAGTAGATTATCGTGTCATATTTAGAGTTGATCAACAGAAATTTTGCAAATTTGGTGTCCATGCAGGCTAATTGTGAGCTAAAATGCCAATATTCATGTGGCTCCACTTCATTAAATGTACCTTCCTTGTGACTTTCACTGTATAAGATTTATTTTTAAGAAGCAACAAAATTGTGGCAGGGTCAGCAGAACACTGCCTGTTAGTCATCACAGACCCAGCTCAGCTTCCTGAGCTACAGTTCAGCATACTGACAGGCAAGGTTTCTGACAAACAAGCTGAAGGTGAAGGACAAATATGTAAATAGTGGAAAACTGCCATTCACTTCTCTCTGCCAGATTGGGTGTACAAGGCTTTAAGGATGCAAGGTCACACAGCCCACAGCCATGATGGGAGTGTGTGCTGCAGTGCCTTAATTGAATGTACATGCTTTGGCATCATGTGTCTTGATTAGCTCTGTGTGGGCTGATCAGCACTAGGCTGGAGCACAGCACTTTCTGGGTAAGAGCATATGGGAAGTGCAGATGTTCAAAAGGTGACTTCACCCAAAAGACAGCCAGCTTGCCTACTCAAAGAATTCTCATAGCTTATCTTCAGCAAGAATAAACAGGGAAGATCTAAATGATTTTTTTCTTGGTGAAGGAGTCTAACAATTTCATTTTCAAAGACAAATGACTTGCTTCTCCTGTTGGGCTTCATGACTTTAAAAGTAATATTGTTCTTGAAGCCCATAAATATTTTCTCTACAACTGTAATACAAGATAATCGGGCATATGAAATAAAAGAGTTAAGCAAAGAGTCTATGTAGCAGGCCAAGTTAAACCTATCCAAATATTCCCAGGTCATACAATTTCTTAATATATATTATATATTACTTATCATTTTATTAATCTAGTTTATGAAGCATTTATAGCAAATTAGAAATATTGACAGGATAAAGTGTGAGGCGGCTATCATCCTTGCAGCCATCTTGAACCATATACCCTGACAAGAGATTTGATTACAATAGCATGCAACAGCTGAGCACACTCTGATAACATCTTGTTTTAGATACCCAGGATCTTCCCTTGGATGTGTGAGACTTAAAGCTGTGATTTAGAGCCCAGACTTAAGGGAGTGACTTAGAGATCAGATTTAGAGATAAGATCTAAGGGTGTGACTTAAGGGCATGACTTAAGGGCATGGCATAGAAGTGAGACATATAAAAGGTGAGAGGCAGACAGAAAAGTTGAGAACAACTTGGAGTAGGAATTAGGCATTGAGGAAGAAGACACTTGGACTAGAGAACTCGGAAGAAGATTATTAGGTATTAGGTACTTGGCACTTGGAGGAAGAACTTGAAATTAGACATTAGGCACTTAGCACTTGGAAGAAGTAACTTGGAACTTGGAGGCACAAGGGACTAGGAACTAGGGACTAGGAACTCAAGACTTGGGACTTGGACTAGGAAGAGAGACTGAAGAATAAACGGGATTGAATCACACTCTTTCTGGTCTCCATTCCTCGAGTCCATCCTCACTCTTTTGCTGTACCCCGATCCCCGGGACCAGAGCAGCTTGGGGCAGTGTGGGCTCTAACAGTTTAGCCTCCAAGGCTTTTGCCAGTGTGGGTTCCAACATTGATAGAGTGATCTGGGACATTTCTGGCCCCCGAATGTAGGGCAGCTGGAGCTGCAACAATAATGGATACAGAAAACTAAAGGTCTAAAGTAGGATTATTTTATTATAGAAGATATAACTTGCTACAGTGATGTGAATTAGTTATAACTTCAGTACTTAGTCCCGACTCTCCAAATAATTAGCTGTGCTGTCAGGGCATCATTGTTCTCACTCAGGGCTAGTCAGTTTCTACATGATTACAAATGTATTCCCAGGTATAAAATATGAGTTTAATTCTTCTCATACTGCTAATTTGTACATTAATGTATCTATTCAACTATCATAGTGCTTAATCAATGGCAGGCACAGTTCTAGGTAGTGGAGAAGGTCTCTCTATAAGAGTACATTTGTAAACAATGGTGAATCAACACAAATTCTACCAGGTAGGTATGTGAACAAATACAGATCAATGAAGCAGTAGGGCTACAGACATTGGAAAAACAAAGGAATAAAGTACAATCCTGTAGCTGAGTTAGTAGGATACTGAAAGTAAATGCTACTGCTACATTTTAGTGGGAATAGTGTATCAATAATTAGTATGATAATTTTACATACTGGTAGGTAATACCTTGATGAATCTAAAACAAAGTAATATTTACTGTAATATAATTTTGACTTTCTGTTTTGGAAAAGAGTGGAAATATACATTTCTATGTGGTTAGGTTTCAAGTTGGCCCTGTGTGTGTTTTTCATATTCTTGGCTGAAATGACAAAGGTAGCCTGGTTGAGTGTATGCAACCCATAATGGAAAAAGGGAATTAAAAAGAACTCAACTACATTCTTATTTGTAATTAGCATATAAGGAATCAGGTGTCATTGTGGCACAGTAATACAGTGTTTCTTTTAGTAGATTTTCCTTCCCCTCCTATCTCCCCATCTTCTTATTACTTCTACCTGTCTCCCCATTTTCTGTCTGGTTTTATGTCATCACTTTCATCAAGTTAAAAGTTCTGTACTACATTCTATTGTGCTGCATGGGAAGAACGCAGGATGTATTTTGCATACAATGATAAATTCTACTACACAGGTTAAAACATTCTAATTATCTATATACTTGACATTTATTAACATCTTCACAGATTTGCCAAACAAAAATAAGCACTATCAGATCAAAATTATGATATATCAATTAATTCACTTCCTGTGTTCTTGGAACTTGACAACACAGCCATTTCTTCATGCTTCTTCTGAACAGATCCTTGACATTCTAAAACATCATGTCAACATCACTGATGTGAGATTGCATTTCTTATATCCCACCTCTTCCTCTGAAAGAATCTAATGACAAATAATGTTCATTAATCAAGAATATTGCAGCAATTTCTTACTTTTAAAAGAATCTGCAGTCCAATATTGGTTGAAATACTCTTAATATATATTTTTACACACAAAAACTATACTTAGTATAGCTTTAATTATCAGACACAAAATATTTTTAAAAGCTATTTACAGATTGAAAAGGGAATTAAGCCTCATATAGCTATTTTACAAAATTTTACAAAAATATTGTCATAAATTTTGAAATAACTATTTATTGAAAGTAGCACTTTGGTTCATATATTTTAATTTTTATCCAAATATTTTATCAAAATATCAATCTTCTAAGATTCTAGAAGTATTATTAGAAAGATTAAAATGCCTAAATGTGTTACTTTATATTTCCTATTTTTGTAGTTTTTCTTAAGGAATTACTATGACATTAACTTAACAAAATAATAACTTATATAAGTAACTGCTATATAATTCTATAGTAATTCTATATATTAAATGTTACCTGTGATGGGGTAGATGGCCTGAGTTGATGGTTAATGATATTTTTAAATTTTATTTATTTAGCTTAGTTCTCAACATATGTGACCACTGAAAAAGGCATAGGATTATAAAAAAATTAGCTTGTAAACCAGCTAGTATATTGTAAGTAGTTAAGATAAAGGCCCTCCTTATGTTTAGACCTAAGTACCCTGCTTTTGTTATCAGCTTTTCTTAATGGATTCTCAGTTTGAAGGCCTTTGTCTTCCACTATCAAATCAGGTGAGAATAGACTAGAACAACAAAATTTGAGAAAAAATAGCTTAGCTCTGAGAATTCTAATGAAGACTTTTTATAAGTTATGCTAAGAAATCACATTTTGTGTGCTCTTTTCCAGGATCATTATGAGCATATGTTTGCAATAAGCATTCAGAAGTAAATAGATATTGTCTTCTTTGGAGACAAAGAGCAGGTTTGTAATTTTTTCTTGTATTCAGTATTTTATAGAGATTTTATTTCTTTATTTTCCACTGAAGAGAGATGTATTGCCTTTGCTGTTATTTTACCTAGCATTTAAACTAGGTAAAATTAGACTAAGAAAAATCTTTCTTATGTCACAATAAGAACCAAAATCAACATCTTCAGAGTACTACTTGATACTGCACAGTACCATAATGAGTAACCTTCCCTTTCAACATCAGTTGAGAAATTGAAAATGTTAAAGCATTCTTCACTACAACTTAACTGGCTATCCTGGTGAAGACTTTGTACATACACATAGCTTCTATATTACAAGAACTACTATGCCTTTAGAAATATTGATAAGAGTCCACATTTGGTGCAATGTTTTGCTTTTTGGTATTATAGCACCAGTGAAATACTGGAGCATTCTTATCCAAGTAGAGATGCAAATAATGTGAGGTGAGTTTGTAAAAAAATAACCGAAATATGGCCATTTCTACACTGCTAGCATCATAGGAGGGCGTGAAGACAATATAGTAAACTGCTCCCACCCCTTCTGCCCCCTGTCACCACCATTCAGCAAGGAAAACTGATTTCAGCTCTTCAACATCCAGGTAAAAGCCAGGCACAGTAGCTGGTATATGAAGGCCAGGTCTGGGCTTATTCTGAGAGCTTATTAGGCATCCACATAATAAAATCAGTGAAGTCTAGATTCAGAAAAAAAACTAGGTCTCAAAAATCACAGTGATAGGACTGGTATACTTTATTAGGAAGGGTTGGCTAGGGAGGTCTCATAGACCAAAGAACTATAGGCTACTGTCAGTGCTATTGGTTGCCCTCTGGAACTTGCTATTGCTGAAGGATCTATACACTTGAGTCATAGAACATCAGGAATCAAGCTGCTACTGAACAGAAACTTCTTCATTTCTGGATAATTTTCATAGTGTGGAAAGATGCTATACATACTATCAGAAGATAAATATAATCATCAATTCTACTCATCTGTGAACCTTGTGCTCTATAATAATGTTTGGCCTGACAAGTGATTCCCAGTAGGCAATAGTGGTATAAACATCTGTGTAATAACCAATCACTATTTAATTATATTTAAGTCACACTCTATAAAATGAATTCTAGTCCTCATACTATTATGAGACCAAAAACTCGTGAGTAGACATTTCATGGGCTTAAGTACAACCTACTTCTGTCATTTGATGAATTGACATTTTGTTAAACTGACTCCTAATAATTTATACCCTTAGATCAGTGAATTTCTTAACCTTCACCAAAGAACATTTTATATGCAGTAGATGTTAACTAATATTATACCAAATTATAAAAGATACAGAGGGTAAAAGACTTCAGAATGATAGGCCTTAAATAAAACACACATATTACACATCCTCCTGAAAATGCTCAAGGGACAATTGCAGAACTGGGAATTGAATGATTTTAAAAATCCAAAGCAGTGGTAACAACAAGAACACAATGGTTTTAGGACATAACAAGCAAGCTTTATATATGAGTACATTGTGACAGAATAGACAAGACCTATGCAAACCAAAACCAAAATATATCCTAAAATGAATACAAAAGTTGGATATCCAGTCCCATACCTAGCCTTGGAACTATTGGCAATTGTTACGTGAGGAGAGAGGAAGAAACATATTTATCTAAGTGTATAGTCACTGTGAGTTTCCCATGTTCCAGTGGAAGACTACAATTCCAAGTGTATTGTGACATATTAGTGTTGACAAACCGATAAACAAACAAACAAAAAACCAAAAGCAAAACAACAAAAAACGCAGTTGGTTGGATAGGGAAATGGGGAGTGTTTGTGCAAGAGGGATGAATATGATATGTACAAAACTCTCAAATAACCAAACTAAAACTATAGTGTGGAAGAAGGAGATTCAGGAAAAAGCTATCAAACTCAGGATCAATACACACATATACACACTCACACAACTGAGTTACCCACACACACACACACACACACACACACACGCACACACATGCACACACATGCACACACATTTTAATGAAATTTACTGCTTATAACAAATATTAATGAGTCAAGCAAAATTTCAAATTTTATAAGTTTCTCTACGAAGATTTTCATCAGCCCATTTTCAACATAAGCATAGCATACTGGATGCGATGGTTAATTTTTTGTCTATTTGACACAGACCTAGACATATCTGTGAGGAGAAAATCTTAGTTAGGAAAATACTTTCAAAAGTTTAGACTGTGAGCATCTATGTGGGTCATTCTCTTACTTGCCAACTGATGTAGGAGGACCATGCACTTATGAGCAGTGCTATTCTTAGACAGGTGTGCCTTGACTGTTTAAGGAATGTGAGTATGCAAGGAGAGCAAGACTGTAAGTAGAACTTCTCCATGATTTGTGTGCACAAATCTGATCCCATTTTGGGTGCATGTTCCTACATTGAGTTTCTGTTTGGCTACCCTTGATGGTGAACCCTTTCCTTCTTCAAGTTGTTTTGGGCCTGGTGTTTATGACAGCAACAGAAAAATAGGTATAACACTACGGAATTTATAAAATAAAAATACCTCAAATTGAGAAAGTCCATGAAGCATTTAAATAAATCTGGTGTGTGTGTGTGTGTGTGTGTGTGTGTGTGTGTGTGTGTGTGTGTGTATGTGTGTGTGTGTGTATTACTTACTCAAGGATAAAGGATCTGATTCATGAAAAAAAAACAAAATATCTAGACAATTTTAGAAGAAGCCATATTATATGAATCAGATATTATTTAATAATAACCAACTTAACATTAGGAGTAACCTTTTGGTTTCTATTATAATTTTTATAATTATAACATTTTTCTCCTTCCTTATTCTTCTTCCATGCTTTCCAATACACTCGTGTGTTGTCACTCAAATTCATGGCCTCTGTTTCCTTAATATTATTCTCATAGTGTTAATTATATGCAAATGATTTCAGATATTATATCTTGGTAATACATAAGCAATCTGAGGACATTCCCCCTGGGTGGACTATTTTACTTTGTGCTTTGTTAAATTCTTCTTTTTTAAATGTGTTTTGTATTGGTTATTTTATGTATTTACATTTCAAATGTTATCCCCTTCCCACTTTCCCCTCTGAAAAACTATCCTTCCATCCTTCTTCTTTCCATCCTTCTCCTGACTGCTTCCATGAGGGTGCTCCCCACCCACTAACCCACTTCCGTATTCCTACCCTGACACTCTACTACACTGGAGCATTAACCCTTCACAAGACCAAAGGCCTCCCCTCCCACTGATGCAAGATAAGACCATCCTCTTCTACATATGCATCTGGAGCCACAGATCCCTCCATGTGTACTCTTTGTTGGTGGTTTAGTCCCTGGGAGCACTGGGGGTCTAGTTGGTTGATACTGTTGTTCTTCCTATGGGGTTGCAAACCCATTCAGCCTCTTCAGTCCTTTCCCTAACTCTTCCATTTGGGTCCTTGTGCTTAGTCCAATGGTTGGCTATGAACATCCGAATCTGATCTGTATTTGTCAAGCTCTGGCAGAAACTCTCAGAAGAAGTGCTTGGCGACAGGAGCACTTCTTGGCATCTATAATGGTGTCTATGTTTGGTGTCTGGATATGGGATGGATCCCCAGGTAGAGCAGTCTCTGGATGGCCTTTCCTTCAGTCTCTGCTGCACTCTTTGTCACTGTATTTCCTTTAGACAGGAGCAATTCTGAGTTAAAATTTTGAGAAGGTTGGGTGGCCCCATCCATCAACCTGGGGCCATGCCTAACCTGTGTATATAGTCTCTACAGGTTCTCTCTCCCATTTGTTGGTTATTTCAGCTAATGTTGTGGTTGTGTTTTCTCTAATATTTCTACAAGACATAAAATCACAGCAAAATTTTTGTTTCTCTGACTCCTGCAATCTTTATGTCCCTCCTCCACTATGATCCTTGAGCCTATAAACTTAAGGTTTCCATATGATTTGAAGAGACACACATCTTATAGAGCAAGTATTTTTAGAATGAACTAGCATAAAATTGAATACTTCATTTTGAACCACATAGGATAATTTTAAAACAATATTTTAAATAATCTTATGTGTATTAAAATAATCCCATGGTTAATAAACCACTGAAGCTAGTTTAAGTTGGTAAATATGCACAATAGTACAATGTAGTAGAGGATTCAGCTTCAGTTTTTCTAAGAATATTCAACAAAATAGACAAAAGCTCATAAAATACGGCATCGTGGAATTTATCAATGAACAAACCAACAGAAATGTAAATTGTTTAAAAATTACTTTCAACACATTTTAAAGATGGTTTAATAATATTGAATTACTTTCTTTCATCTCATACCTTTTTTAGATTTACTATAAAAATGCTTTGTAGAGAAGAAATCAAAAGTAAACATTTTTTGTGTGTGTGGTACAACACTCATGAGGTACCATTGTCCAGTGTTCCCACAGATTTCCTGAATTCAAATTTACTTTCTGTAGAGCCTTTTTGGATTAAAATAATGGGCTAGGAAAATTACTATAATGCATAAACAATCTAAGCTATGATGGGCCAATGAGAGCGAGAGCATGTAATTTCCAATACATTCAACACTTAGGAATGTGATTGCATCTTTGATTGCTTATATTGTCCCTCTTCTGGTAGGATAATTTTTCAGAAAATTTTAAAAAAGGTTACATACATAATCATTTCTTACAAGGAAAAACTGTTACGTTAACAAGAAAGCAACAATATTGCTTCAAAACAATTCAGAAAAACTCTACTGACAAATCATTTGGTGATAATTTATGTTTTATTACAATGAAAGGTATCACTATTTATCTGGTTTTTTGGCCATCAGTAGTCTCTTAAGAATCTACTTTAATGTCCAGGTTCTTTTAATGTACATTGACTTCTGCCATAAATACAGCATATTCATTACTCTGAAATGACTTTGTACATCATTTTTACAAATATTTAAATTAATTTTGCACACTTCATAAAGACCAGTGACACAGTATATGTAACTGATAATAACTGTTGTATATCAAGGATATTGGAAAGACTATTTTTGTGAGGTCAGGAGATACTTCTACTGGCATCTGAGTACTTAGAATTTTTTAACTAGCCTATTGAAATGTTAATCAAATAAGTATTTTAAATGATTCATATTTCGAGTTTCATCTCAGTTATGTTTTGCCTTGATTTGACTGGTTAAAACATGTACATTATTTTTAAAGTTATTTTATTGTTGTTATTCTGATGTTTATTCCAGTCTTCCTATTATCACACTGGCCTTCAACTAGGATTCAAATTTGGTGTATTTTAGAATGCATCCGTAAATGTGCCTCATGTATCGTCTCCCAATTGTCCCATTCTAGAAATTATTCTTTTAAAATTTTTCTTCTTAGGTGACCTCATCTGTGGATATAATTATAATAGCATTTTATAACTTAGAGGCTAAAACTCAGACATTTTAATGCTTAAGTCACTGATAGCAATTCTAAAGCAAAAATGCAGAAATACATGAATCATAGTTCATCATTTACCACCTTAGTCCTCCATGAATGGCAGCACCATTTTTCTGTTATCAATTACCAAAAGAGGTCATTTTAATATTTTCTTTTCCAAAACTGTGCATACATTAATTTAGCCTACTCATTATTTCATGGTTGTTTTTTTTATGACTGTGTTGATACAAATTAATAGTTGGAGTTAATATCACCTCTATTTTTCTGTTGCTTTCCAAATGTTTCTCACCTCTCCACATCTCTAGCCTTGATATCTTAAGTCTCTTGCTACAGAGCACCCTTGAAAGTAAGATATAGATATTCTATCAACATATCAGGTCAGAACTTGTATCATCTCTTGGCTGTTATGTCCCCAGTGTAGTTTTTATAGTTATCAGATGAGCTAAATTCTGCAATAGTGCACATAATACAGGCACCCACATATACCTAACCAGGTAGAGCTTTTCCAAATACCGATAATCCTCCTTTGCTTGTGACTAGCATTGTGTTATAGTCTACTTTGGTTTTACTAGCCTTTCTAATACACACATGAACTTCATCACTAATTTTTGGATTTAATTTCAAGGCAAACTTTTCTATGCAAAGGTTTTCTTTCCCTGATATGTCAGGGTAAGTTAAAAAGCTATGTGCAGTTTTATATATTTTAGTGTCATTACTTGTCACATGGTATTATAAATACAGTCATATTTATCTAATTCTGTAAATAAGCCTTGAAAACCAAACCGTCTGTCTGTTCACCTAACACTTTTTAAAACAAACTCCATGGTTGGAGCTTCATATGAGAGGTAGTAATACAATTTTAAATGACTATATTTTTTACACACATTTACTTTTATCATAATTCAATTATTGTTAGAACATTATTATTTTTATATAGTGGCAAATGAAGCTATGCAATTTTGTAATTTTTCTTATTGTTTTTGATTTTCTAACTCTTCTGTAACTCCAGGATTATTTTTAGAATCTATTTCTCTTCTTTCATTTAATATGATATCTTTTATGGGAAACTAACATGAAAGACTTATTTTTCTTTGTTTTAAATTTTTCTTTGACAGTTTACACATTTGTCTAACCAATTTTAGTAATTTTTGTCCTCTTCTCCTTTTTCATCTCTCTCATTGAAACACTGTTTTCCAAGAGGTCATCCAGCTTTTATGACATCTTTTTTTTTATATTTCACACTCTATGTTAAATTATAATTTCAAGCTTAGTGTGGGTTATATTTTTCATTAATTAATTAATTAATTTAGTTTACATCCCAATCACAGCTTGCCTCCCATCTTCTCCTTCCAGACCCTCACTCTCTTCTCTTCTCCTCTCCCCTCCTCTCTTTCTCCTCAGAGAAGGTTAGGCCTCCCCTGGATGTCAACCTGCCTTGGCATATCAAGTTGCAGTAGGACTGGGTACATTTTCTTCTATTGCAGCTAAACAAAGCATCCCAGCTGTGTAAAAGATATCCAAATGTAGAGTCAGAGATAAAGATAAACCCTGAGCATGATGCTAGGTGTGCATGCTCTGCACATGAAGACCAAGCTGCACATCTGTTACACATGCTTATGGCTCAAGGTCTGTCCCATGCAAAGCATGTGCTATATTTATCAAGCCAATATTTTCAGAAACTAAGTTTTATATTTGTATTTTTATTGTCAGGTTTATTTACATTTAACTTAGCCTTTTATACTTCTTGTAATTGATTTTGTGATTTTCCCCTGCTCTAATTTGGACTTTTTGGTGTTATCAGGATATTTAATTACTTCTACATCTATTTAGAAATAATCTTAATATACTGAATATGTAACTTTTCTATTTTGAGTCTCTTTTTAAAGGAAAAGAGCGCACCTGTAGAATTTTAGATTATCTCATTTACATTCTATAACTCCGATTTCTAAAACCTACACCCTCGCTGAAATTTTTACCCATAAAAATTTGACACTAAGTCCAATATAGTATCACTAAGTAGTAATATAGTTGGTAGTCAGGAGTATATCTCTCTGTAGAAAAATAAATCTCTTTCATCAACATATCTACACATATCCATTTGATGAGGATTTTTGTTAGCATGCATAATCAATATCTAAAGAAATACAACTTCTGTGTAGAACTGAAATAAAAACATTATATCTTATATACTGTCAGTAATGATTTTCCTAACATTTAATATGCATAGTGGGTTACATATAAATGTCTATAATTTTGAAGCAGAAATATTTATATCCACTTAAGATAATTATCCCAGACATGGTGGCTTACCTTTGCATTTCCAACACTCAGGAAAAATGAATAAGGAGTATCGTTGTGCATTTGAGGAAGTCCTGGGCAATATAAAGGGTTTCAGGCTAGTCTCCATTACTAAATGAAATATTGTCTCAGAAAAAAAATCTACTTTTATAAAGCCTGCGGTCATTTATTTCCGCATGTTATATTATTACATTTACGAAATCATATGTTTCTGCTTAGATGAAAGCACCACCTCATATTACACTGTACACATACCACACAACAGAATTCTTAGCATTTATAGTTTTTAAATACTCACACGAAAATTGCATCATTAAATCCTTCTTTACTTGCACAATGATTTTAGTCACCTGCCTTAGAATTCAAGTGACCTTAAAAATCCTGTTTTCCAACATGCTATTTTCATGTATATAGATATTACCCACGCCCACCCCCATGAAAGCTAAAGTATCCTTTAAAGGGAATCTGACAAATATTAGGAGCATGAGTCTGAGGCAGGAGAGCTTTTATTCTCTTTTCCCTTCACCATGAGCATCATTGTTATGCAGCAAACTTGCCAAGCTTTCCACTGAAACTGTAGTCACTTTACTATGTCTTAGCATTCTGAACTAGCTGAAATTCAAACTTAAGGTTGTCATTATACTTATAATTACACCTACACATCTCATTTTGCTTCCTTGAGTATTATTCACTGCCTAATCTTAAAAAATGCATTGTTCAAATTGAAGAAGTCAGAGTGAGGTGTAAGAGCTCACAATGAAGTGAGAGATATGGTCAGTTTGCCAGTGTAGCTACGGGGCACCTACTCTGTTCCTGTACCACTAAATAGGAAGACAGGAAGCTGCTTAATTGAGATGGATGTATACAGGCAGCAAGAAGAACAAGATCTGAAGAATGAGTTGGATTAGGAAGTGTTTTGAAAACCAAGCTTTGGGCGCAGTGCACAGTATACAAAAAGAGAATTTTGGTGACCCAAATATTTAAAATTTAAGCTATGTCATACGATATGAAAGTATGGATTTAAAGATACAAATGGGGGAAAACTGGGAGAAAATAAACATAATTGAGATTCTTATAAACTACATTCAGCTTTGTTCAAAAAACAGAAGGTATAGTGTTTTTCCCTTAGTATAAATTTTCATTAGGCAGGAAAGAAAGCACTTGGGATCAAAGTAGTCATTAACCTGTGTTTCTTTTACTGTTTCAAAAACAACTCACAGTTATTGTTATGAGATGAGCCAAATTCTGTAATAATACACAGTATTTTTAACCATCAGATAATATGGTCAATTACATAATGGCCAACATAACATTTTGTTGAAGAAAGAATGTAAAGCATCATATACCAAACAGTTATCATCCATAAAACATTAATGTTGGTGACTAGCACAAAGGTGATAATACAGAAATGTTACCTCTGGATAGTATAAAATGAAACATCTTTTGGAGAGTGATTGACATAGACATTGATTTTTATTGTTTGAGAATTTTTATACATGTAATAATGTGTTTTTGTTCTGATCTATCCTCCATCCCCACCTCTACAAGTTCTTCCCTATTCTCTATCCAATTGTACCTCCCATTATTTTGGATTTCTTCATTTTTTTTTTACTGAGTCTACTTGGTGCTACCAGCATGTACATGTTGTTTTTTACCCTTAGAACTCATGGCTAAAACCCTATTGCTGAAAATATCATATATTCATAATCATAGAACAAGTAGAAATCAAACTCTAAAGGTTTTCTCTCTACTTTTAACAGTCATAATAATGGAAGGTTCTAATTATTCTTTTTGGAATGAAAAGTAATAAACAGTCTTTCTCAGCTCTGAAATTGTGAGCTACATGAAATTCTGTCCTGGCAAGATATGCCCACCAGTGTACAAATGACGCAAATGTTATAAGAATAACCACCCACTTTCTGGTTGGATTAAAGATCTGATCCACAAGAGGGAAAACCCATTAATAGCTATTCCATAGGGCCTAAGGGAGCACCCAATATTTTAATTCTGTTAAACAGGCACAGTAAGAAACTGTACCCCCAAGTTCATACTTTTATACCGCAAAATTACTGCTTCTTTGAATCCTTATTAAAGAAGCTTCTTTTGCAATAGATAATATTGATGTGGAGCACCACAATTAGTAACATCCAGAGGATATAAAAATATGAAATGCTTCATTCTAAATGGAACATATATGTCATTATTCTTTTCCCAAAGGATGAGAGATCATAGAATATGGAGAAGAAAGAATGCAAGAGCCAGAATTATTAGATGTCTGTAGAAAACAGTATTTGGAAGACATGACAGCATAGTTGCACACAGGAAGTAACAACAGCTATGACGTCAAGCACAATATCTGTAGTAGAGCCTAAGGGATAGTATAAAACATGGATGGAGAAGGAATCTTGAATTCCCCTCCTATCTGAGGAACTGTTGGCCAGGGATGGCTGAGAGAGGATAGAAAATCACTTTTCTTCATGGATGCAGCAGAAGGCTTAGAGGCTACACGTGTTTCAGCAAATTATCCTAGATTTTTTGTTACCATGCTATAGTGATTAACCTATAGGACATGAACTTGCTTAGAAGTTTACAAATCGATATTTTTAATGGTTCTCCAGTAACAAAGGGCTCAGACTTAAATTTAATAGGAGAAAACATTTATTTAAACACTTCCCGGTCATAGACTAAGGTAACTATTTTGGATTTATTGTCTTAGATTAATTTCATATAATCTAAGA
Source organism: Arvicanthis niloticus (assembly GCF_011762505.2). NCBI lineage: Eukaryota > Metazoa > Chordata > Mammalia > Rodentia > Muridae > Arvicanthis > Arvicanthis niloticus. Next base: position 29,437,417 of record NC_047673.1, read on the forward strand.
AATATCCCATTGAACTATAGTTACAGAAGAGAACTTTAATATTCATGAATTTTATATAATTTTCAATAAATCACACAGCTAAATCTTGTTGTACTGTATATATAATTATGTTTGCTTTCAAGGATTAATTCTTTCTTTGCATGCAATGTTTGCAAAAAATCTGAAATATTGAAAACTGGAAAAAACTAATTTTCTAAAAACAATTTACTTATTGTAATATTTTAAGATGTATTTATTTAATTTCATATATTTTCCTAATTTAACAAATTTTCTCCTTTAATTTTTTTTTTTTATTATTCACAGTCATCCCACTTAAAACTAGGAAAATGAAACCTAAATATAAATAGTTGATAATTTGGTGGGTACATTTTTCCTATAGAGTTAAATTTAGGTATTTCTATTGCAAGCATCAGAACTTTCATTTTTCAACTTTTTGTATTTCTTTATAAAACAATATGAACAAACCACAGGGAAGGCTTTATTCAAAAAAATTAATTGCTACTTGATATTAAAATGACCAAGGCTGAAGGTTACTGACAGACAAAGCAATAGCAGATCACTACTTCAAACTTTAGGGAAAAAATTCATATACTCCAAAGACATAGTGATGCAGATTTCGTTTGAGTGATTATGTCATGTAGATGTTTGAATACATATTGTTCAATGTGTCAAATTAATGATTATTTACAAAGTTTTATAAATATTGCCAATATTCAAGTGATATTATATTTCCCATTTTTGCAAACCTTCATTTATTTTTTCAATAACTTTTATGGTTACGTCAACTCAGCATTAGCCTGACACAGATATTTTAGAACATTAACCACTACATTTTTTTCAAGGTTCCCTGCTAATTGCAATGTGACTTCCTATGCATACAACTCCTTTTATGTCACTGAAATTAGGAGTATGGGAATCGAACCCATGAACACTCACATGATGGGCTTTATCACAGAGCCAAGCTCATACCTGTAGATTGATGATCACTGTTCTTCAGTTATATTATTTTATGTCTATTACTCACAGAATACAAATATTACTTCAAGCTGATTTTCAGCTCTTACATCTGTATTTATTTGAGGCATCTTGGCATATTATTAACATGAATCAATTAATAGCAAGCTTAAAAACAACAGATGTGTTTTCCAGCACTGTGATCTTCAATTTTCATTGTCAATCTGATTTGGATTTAGAACCACTTTGGTTATTTAAATGCATCTCCTCCAGGTGCCTCTATGAGAACTTTTCCAGGCATGAGTGAGAGCATAAAGATCTTTTTATGAATGCACAGGGCATCACATCATGGTCTGGGTATAGGAACAAAATAAGAGAGAAAGGAAAAAAAAAACAACTGAGCACTGAGGTCAGCTGTACTCTTCTCCCTCTGTTCTTCCAAAATATTAACCTCTCTGATACACTGTATTTTCACACTAGGATAAACTCAGCCCCCTGACGTGAGCCCAATTGCATCTTTCCTTCTTTATGTCTCCTGGGTATACTGTCACAACAAAGCAAAGGTAAGTGATACAAATTTCATTCTAAATTGCTGATACAGATAATGAAAACTGCACTTACAAGGTCAAACTTACCCTTTCTTGTATAGGAAGAGACAGAGAGAGAAACCAATGTATTATATTGGTCAGCACTCTTGACAGTACTTAGCCCAACCAGCAATCCCCACAATTTCCACAGTGTGAAATGTGATGTGTTGTCATTTATCTGGTACGTGTCATTCTACATTAACTCTCAAAGATAAAGCTTCAAGTTTTGATGATCCTAGTAGTTACCCACAGCAAGCTTCAAAGAACTCCTCTGGTCACCCTAATTACAATTTTGGAATCACTGCAATACATAAATAATTGCATTTAAAATGACCAGCTCAATCTTTACTTTATCCAGACAGCTTAATTTTAATTTTCCTCTTCTCTAAAGATTTCTCTTTATGTAAAAGCAACTGGACAATTCATCCATAGCCACATTATATTTCATTGTTCTCTTCTTATAACATGCAGCTGATATTTTGAGTACATGAGTATTTTCTTATAGCAACAAGACATTTATAGACATAAAATTGGAATGATGATATGATAATTGACTAGGACTCAAGTTTAAGGTAATAGACTAAGTCACTCTAACAATGAATGTCTAAGCACTCAGAGGAGAGAATGGAAGTGATACAAATTGCACAGGACCCATGGGCTTTCAAAAAGTATTTGAAATCCTTTAGCTTGCATATGAAAATTTATTGCAAATGGATTTTTTTCCAGCATAGGGATGTTACTTAAAAGAGCAATTCAAGGCTCAGTGTGATATTTAGATTTAATATTTTACAAGCTTTACACTTAACTTCATTTAACTCCTTGAAATTCAAATGCAATGTAGTCTTCTAGCTGAATGAGTATATTAGTCATCCAACTGTTTGTGGTTTTAAGGACCAACACAGTAGTAGGGCAGCAAAAGAACAGGTTTTGCTATTTAATCACCGAGATTCCCTCATGGTTGCTCTTCTTGACAAAATTTCTAAAGGAGCTACTCAAGTACTCATTAAAATGAAAAAGGAATGAAATCTCTCTTATTAAGGGTGGGTTATGAATATAGTATACAAGTGTCAGGTTTCCTAGAATAAGAAAGAATATGATTTCCTACTAGTGATAACTTATGTTTAACAAGGGAAATAAAGCCAGTTTGGTTGAAAAACTTGATATTAATAAGTTTATTCCGCCATTACAAACTCTGAACCAGAATTGTTCCTTTCTAAAAGAACTGCAAGGGCATAAACGGAGAGGAGACTGAGGGAAAGGAATTCCAGTGATCTGCTCAAATTGAGATCCATCTCAAGGAAAGAGTCCAAGGCCTGACACTAATACTGTTGCTATGGTGTGCTTACAGACAGGAGCCTAGCATGGCTGTCCTCTGAGAGGCCAAATCAGCAACTGATTGAGACAGATGAAGATAATTACACCCAACTATTGGACTGAAATTGGGGACCCCTGTGGTTGAATTAGGGAAAGGATCCAAGAAGCTGAGGAAGAGGGGGACCTCATAGGAAGATAGCAGTGTCAACTAACAGGGACCCCTGAGATCTCTCAGACACTGAATCACTAACCAGGCAACATACACTAGGTGATATAAGACCCCTGACACTTATACAGCAGAGGATTGCCTGGTCTGGCCTCAGTGGGAGAAGACATGCATAACCCTTGAGAGATTTGAGAACACAGGGAGTGGGGAAGTCTCAGGGGGATGAGGATGAAGTGTAGGGAGTGTGTGGGGGAGTAGAGTGTGGTGTTCTTGGTGACAGGGGGAGGAGGAATAGTATGAGAAATTTTGGGAGGGTGTACCAGGAGTGGGGTAATGACTGGACTGTAAAAACATACAAATAAAAAAATAAAATTAAGCACCTGTAGGATAGAAGTTTATACCCTTACATGCCTTTATTAAAAAATTATAAAGAAGAAAAGTTTATCAATTTAACATATACTGTTAAGTAGTGTAGTTTAGATTTTATATTTTTTTAAGAAAGAATTTGTTAAAATGAGCTATCACACAATTGGTACAGGTGCAGAGCATGAGAAGCTGCAGAATGTTCAACACAGATGAAACATCTCTATCTCCCCCTAAGCCTTAGAGATTGTTGCAGAGGAGGAGGAAGACAGAATATAAGACTCAGAGACTGTGGATGAATACAAGAAAACACCTTCTAGACACAACAAGACAGATGCACATAAAAACTCAGTGGCTGTGACAGCATGCATACAACCTGTGTCAGCTCAAGCAAGACCAAGTTCTAGCATTGAGAGATGGATTGGGGTACACTATGCCATTCCAAGGCTGTGGTGGCCAGCAGTTTTTCAAAGGGAAGTGTTTCTCTTCTCTATGAGTGTGACTGCTGGTAAATCAACCATGGTTGAATGGAAGACCATAAATCCAAGAATATTTAGGACAGTCTAATTGTTCTTGAAGAGTTATTTTCTATACAGGACAAAAAATGTGGGGATAGGAACTGGGATCTGAGAAGAGTTGGGAAATGAATATGATTAAAATACATCATATGAAATTTTGAACTATTGGAGAACTAATGAAATATGAAATAAGTTTATTCTCTCAATGAAGGTTCTTACTTTTAATCTAAGTAAATAGTATATAATTTTACATATTTGTTGAAATAATAAATATAGAGTTTTTTGGCAAATCTTTAACACTAGGTACTCCCTCAGGTCATTCCTGCAAACACAAAAACAAACAAACAAAAATATCATACAGTATAATTTTTGCCTGGATCACAACCTGAAAGTTACAAAATTGAGTAGATTTGGTGGGTTTTCAAGAGTAGCAAGACTATGTAGATATTCTGCACGATCCAGGAGACTTTTCATATTATAGTCACCATGCAAGATTATTTAACAGGTATACATGAAGAAGGGAGATAAACAAAATATTATTGAGTCCACTGAAGGTTGGTCATTTCTCTTAGGGTTCCACAGGGAACCAGGAGGGAAATGTCTTATTCAGAGAACAATGTCTTTCAGAAATTTGCTTAGAACAGACTTTAGGAACCTTTGGGAACCTTTAGGAAGCCTTTAGCTTGTAGCCATTTGCATGGATCTTTCCTCTGCCATAAATCATCTGAAGTCAGCTTTTTTTCTCTTCATTGATACCAGTGAAATTTTGCCTATCATCTGACATGGCTTGGAGAGGGACACTTTCCATTTGTATGAACTGGATTTTCAGGGCAACTTCATGATGATCATCCCTCATTCTGACATGGGTGGGAGATTCAGAGTAAGTGGAGATATTAGAGGCCTTGGGAATATGTTTTGTACACAAATCTGATTCATAGAAATTTTCATCTCATCAACGTGGATCTAAATTTTAAAATAAATTAGACACTTTTTCGTCTTTATTCTTCCTGGAAAGTCAGCTATTGCCAGGAATGCCCAATTGTAGACTTATGGCCATAATATCTATCTTTGACAAGGAAGCTGTACTCAAGAATCTACAGATAGTTTTCCATTTTTTTAATGCAGCATGCAAGTCTGTGTTTCTTTCTAGAGGGAGTCTATAACTGATACATTAGAAGGCATATAAAGGGAATGCCTAGAAGTAAATCAAAAGTAGCCAACCAACAAATTCCAGTGGGCCTTCCGTGATACTGCAGCCAAGAAGAATTAGAAACCAGAAGTTAGAAATTCTCAGAGACACCCAGCTGCCAAGAAGCAGAAAGGGCTGAGAGAGCATATAAGAAGACTCAATTGTTTCTGCTAAGACTCTCACAAACACTGAAAGCCAACAAGACTGAAACCACCCGAGTTGGTAGATAATGCTGAATGGGAGGATTAAACTTTTTAATATACACCTATCAATGAAAAGAGAGGGAAGACAAGGAAATGAGGAAGGAAGGAAAAGTGGAAGGGAGGGAGGGAGGGAGGGAGGGAGGGAGGGAGGGAGGGAGGGAGGGAGGGAGGGAGGGAGGGAGACAAGGAAGGAAGGAAAAAGTAAATGAATTGAGAGACAGTAAAATATTTTAAGCTAAAGCAAGAAGTTAAGGTCTGCCTGTGCTACAGGGTTAAGACTTATGTTTTAAAGCTGCATTTGTATCTGAAACCACTCAATACATACATTGTAATAGTTTTAATGTTTAAAACGATATTAACACCAACAAAATCCTATTACAGCTGACCCACCACTTCCTCTGTGACATTCCACAGTCTCTCATGTCTCCATTTTCTCTGCAAAGATGATGATCGGAAAGCATTCACACTCCCTTAATATACAACTCTTCATCCCATCATGACTTACCCCATAACCTAATGCTACATATTAACTTTGTTGCTGTTTTAGCAAAGCTGTACAAAAGTCATATATAAAAAAACTGAGTTCATGGTAGAGGCCAGAAAGTTGAGAAAGAATTATACTAAGATCAGGAGATTCTAGACTTTTTAAAAGGTCACAAATAAAGCTTTTGAAAAAGAAGATATAAGCATTCATAGGTAAGAATGAATACACATTATAATAAAATGTAAATACTTAATAATTATACTAGTTAGTTGACATTATGGAAATAAACCCTACCCTATTTAGGCAATGATCATCTTTCGATCCAAACCCATTTGTATTATATCAAGAAAAGCAACATTCATTTTAAAGAGTCATATATAAATCTAAATATTTATCAGGGTTCAAATGAAGCTTCATACTTATACTCTGAATGATCTTCCTCAAAGATATGACTCTGATGTGGTTAGGAATGATTTTCTCATCCATTGGAGTTAAGTCCATTGGGTTAAAGTTGGCAAAAGGTAGAGTCATCTTAAGGGCAGTCACTATGTTCTAGTCACTACAACACAAGCAGAGTCTTTCCTCACATGAGCTTCATATCAGAATCATAGACCACACTGGCTGGAGTTGCTAACTAAATAAAATAGCCAAAGAAGAAAGTGGCAACTATGCCAGACCACATTGGGTCTTTTTAGTGTACTACAAATGTTTTTAATTCAGAAAAGACTCCTTTTTACCTGTTTTAATAATCAAATCATCTTCCTACCAGCCAATAAGAAAGAGTAAATATTCCTTTGCACTACTTTCACTTTCTAGTAGAATGTTAATTGTGATGTTTTTTAAAGGATGCATTGAATGAATGTATTGTGAGATTTTTTTTCTTATTGTTGTAACAAAATACCTGCCAAAGCAAACTTAAGCAATAAACACTGTGTTTCTTGCTCTGTATGGGATGAAAAGTGAAGGGGCAGGAGCTTGATCCAGCCTATCTATCACTCTACATCAAAAGCCTAGAGACAGAGAGAGATTAATGTTAGTGATCAGCTCACATTGAACCTTGTACTCATCCCAGAAATCCACCGACTGAACTGGATAGTCCCACTTAACCTATTTAATCTAGAAATGTTCCAAAATATATGACCAGATGTTTATCTCCCAAGGAATTTCAGATACTCTCAAACTGACAATCAATATTAACCACCATAAGGATGGAGAGACAAAGTGAAGAGAGAGAAAGAGAGAGAGAGGGAGAGAGACAGAGACAGAGAGACAGTAAGAATGTTGCAATCTTCATAATTTCTGAGTGAGGATTCATAAAAAATGACTGCATAACACTAATCCTCAGAAATTAAAATGGTTAACTTCAGGTAATGTCTTGGCTATTTTGTGGTATCTAGAGAAGTAAATACATCTTTATATTGGTGTAGCTTATCCAACTTCTTGAGGGCTGAAGTAGAGACTAGAGATAGAATATATATTTAAAAAAGGCTTCAAAAATGTAACCTAGATACTCTCTGAAGTTTTACCATGTTTTCATGAGTTCTAGACTTGCTCTCTGCCATTATAACTCATTAAACTAACTCATTAAAATATTTACATTTCTACTCCCTCCTTTCTCCACTCCCTCTTTGCTGCACTTTACTCCCTCCAACCAGGAAAAAGAAGATAAACACATAAACACACACACACACACACACACACACACACACACACACCTCCAATTCACAGACACCAATAAATTTCTTTCTCCATTTCTATATGAACATACTTTATATTTTGAGGTTCCTTAATATACCACACAGGTATAAGTTCCTCAGTCCCTTGATTGTTCTTTTTCTTCCTCTCCTGCCAGGAACTTTCCTTTACTACCTAAAATTGCAATTCTCCAAATCACAGAGTCACTTTCAAATATGAACCTATGTCCATATTTTGTCACTTAGCTATAATGTGGTATATACATTTTTCATGTGTATTAAATTAAGCAGTCTCTCACCCACCAGCATGACTCTATCCTCAATCACCTTTGAATTTATATATCTATTTTACCATTGTTCAGTACTGTAACTTAGTCTCCTTGACCAGACTGTGAACATTAGAAAGCAAACTCAACCCTGAACCCAATAGTTGGCTAACATGCCCTAATTACCACATTGAATTATTGAATGACTATTGTTTTGCATATTTAGTTCAAAGACTTTGACAAGAAATTCCATAGAATCTCAGGGGAATGGACACTTTTTGTTAAAAGTCTTGTATTTTCAGAATTGAACTCATGAATGACAATACTTGTAATTTGATTGGGATGATATATAGTTACAGTGTTCAACATTTAAACAAAATAAAGACTATCATGTGTACATAGGAAGAGCTGTCTAGGCTAAGAAATACTTTCCCCAGATTTTGTGTGAATCTGAATAATCTAGGACTAGCACGTAATTAAACTCCAAAATGCCATTTATTTTTAAAATGGCATGACATTTTATAGGGTCATTTACTTTGAAAGCATACTGAAACTTGAGAAGGAGATAAATATGATGATAGCCTCTGTAAGTATCTTTGGAAAGTTACATGGTAAAAGAACTAAGAGGTTTATTTTTAGCCATGTACAGAACCCTTGAATCTTACTTAGCAAATGAGGAATTGAAGCCTAGGGATTTTAGGGGTGTCACCAAATGTGCCACTCTAGTTAGTGAGAGTCTGCTCTAGCTGTCTGCCCTGGAGAGTTACATCAATTTCTCTTTCTTGACAGTCTGAGCAGATGCCTTTAGCTTACTCAAGGCACCACCCACAAGAGGAAATATACAAACATTTTAGTTTCATACTCAAAGGAGACAAGTGCTTCCAACATTTTATATATATATTGATATTTGGAGATGTTTTTCTGCTATGAAGTCTAATTCACTAAATAATTTTGTCTACTATCAAGCATATAAAAACAATTATAGTATCAATGACTTGTTAAGCATTAGAGAGAAATATGAGTCATTTGATAGGTTCCTGATCAAATGAAAAGAATTCAGCATATTATAGGTCACCAAGTATTAATTTTTTCATAGAATGAGAACTACATATAGAAGATATGTCAAGACATGGCTCTTTATACTATGTTTTAGCATCTAATATTAAAAATATTAAGCTGATATCTCATATAAAAGAAATATCCTTGTCTTCTTCCAAAATCAAGTGGAAACACATTAAATATTTGGCCATTTTATGTTTGAGGTTATTTGTTTTGCTATTTTTGATAACTATTCAAAACTTTGGAGAAACAGTATTTATAACAAGAAGAGAAGCAATAGGAAGGAGAATTTATACACAAGAAGGCTGTGAGTGAGCATGGAGACAGCTAGAATTTATACACAAGAAGGCTGTGAGTTAGAGTGAAGACCAGAAGACAGAAAAACATAGATGGAAGAAAGGGGACGGGGAGGAGGAATACGAAGGGGAAGGGAATGAAATAGGTAAAAAGGTAAGAGTAGTGTAACTGTGGAGAGAGTAATAGAGAAAGCTGTCTAGAAGAAGGACCACTGACCCCTTTTCACGCACTGTTCAACACTCAGTGATCACGTACTTTTACCTCACTCTAAGCAAATTCGCATTTCCTCACCACTCATCAGTGAGGTTGACTCACAGTGTTAGTTCTCTGCCCTTTATGATGTGATCCTCTCTAAACATTCTCTGGCCTTGGGTTACCTACTATCACACCTAATACCAGCACAAAGAAGAAAACAGGCAAAAGGTAGGATGGGATTCAAGTTCATCTACACCATGATGGTTGTTAAGGAGGTCAGGATCTTTTCTTCTCTCGGCCTGCCTGACTTTTTCCATACAAGTCCAGCCATGCTGTTGGCAACCACCTTCACTATCTGCTCTGTCCCAAAATTCCTATTGATGTTCTTTTTCTCTGTCTTACACAGAACAAGATATGAAATAATCCCTTCCAGTGCTACTTTCTAGAAGGAACATCATTTGGCAAAGACTTTCTTGAAAATGTCTTATTTCAATCAATCGGGGGCTTAAAAGCTATGAGATTTGACAGGTCTCACATTCCTACATAATTATAACGTGTCTCATGCAGTGTTTTAAGCTAGGGAGCCAAATGCAAAGTGAATTTAGCAACTTGAAATGTTAAATTACTTGTTTGGAATGTTCCTTATGGAGACTGTTCTGTAATGAAATCATTTTTTTTTTAAATAATAGGAAAAGTTAGAAGTTCACTCAGAGTGGTTTGAGGAAACATTTGACCTAATGTTACTGTATCATTAACAGGCATTACAGTGGTTTCTGAGTTAAACATACTTACAAAAGCATTTTATAATACAATAAGAAATAAATTAAAGCAATTGAAACATTTGCATTAAACAAACCCATGAACTTGAATTTAAGTGCATTTCATGGACTTGTGACAGTAATAATGGCAATTTGGAGTGCTGTGCTTGGCACAATTTCCACTATAAAATAATAAAAATAAGAGGATAGTTATTTCAATAATCAGATTATCATGAGACTTAGAAAACAGTTGATTTGTCTATTAAAATATCATGGTGTAGCCCAACAGATGCTAGCCAAACAAGAAAAGAAAGGAAAGGAAAGGAAAGGAAAAAAAACTTAGTTCTGTGTGCACAGGGCAAAAGGTTTTTTTTTTTTTTTTTTTTTTTTTTTTTCTTTTTCATCTAGGGCACCATTACGACATCATTTTCCTTCAATGTTTAATTTCTATTACTGTCTCAAGTTTCATTGTGAACTTTAGTGTGTATCTCAAGGAGAGGTATTAATTTTATGTAACTTTTTTTGGTTGGAAGAGTTCCAAATTGCTATCTTTGTCCTGGATATGTGCAATAGGTTTTAGATTAGTGTAGACACTACCCACCCAAAGGATCTAGTCACGGTGTCTCACAAACAGACTCCTATAGCACAAGATAGCCAAAATAAAGGGACTGTTTCCCCCTTCTGAACTTTGATCCCTTTTTATTCTCTCTTGATGAAACTAAGAGTCACACTACATGCTTGTCTAGGCTAGACCTAATTAATAACAAATTCTTCAACTTTCATATGGTCCTAGAGCTTTTGATCATTTGATTTATTCTGGTTTGGGTCACTGTCCTCAGTTCTGAGAAAAAAGTGGTCACTTTCTAACTAACTTCCCATTTGACTTCTTTGATCTTTGCCACCTGGCTTTTATAGAATTATCAGAGGATCCAGTATTCTTCAAATATATGGTCTGCTGGGTTTCATACTAGATTCTGGAGGTAGATTGTTTTATATAATAGGTATTCTATTCATTTTTATCTCCCAAATACCTCTACTTACAAATGGCTCATACAGACACCCATAGGCTATATAGTATCTCTTATATTATTGGTTATAATAGAACAGGGAATATGTATTCTCTCTCTCTCTCTCTCTCTCTCTCTCTCTCTCTCTCTCTCTCTCTCTCTCTCTCTCTGTGTGTGTGTGTGTGTGTGTGTATGTGTGTGTGTGTGTATAGTATATTTCCTCTGGCAATTTTGTAATTATATTTTTGATCCCATGGTTGGATTTATAAGTACAATTTAAAACTTTACGAAAAAAGAATTTATATAAAGTTTATCACCCTAAATTTCTGCATTATACTACTTTATTAATATATATGCAACCTAAACACTCTATATTAATATATATTACCTCATTTATATTGTTTAAAACTGTGTTTGCAATATTATCAATCTACATTTTTACACTGTCTCCTAATTTGACTACATACTATAACATATGTTGGATGATTGAAAGTTGTCATTATATATCAATACCTGTGCTCTCTCTCCCCTTTTTATTTCTTCTATCCACTTAGAAAAACAAGCTTTTAAAAGATATGTAATTTGTACATTTCCATGGTTTTAATTTCACACATTGTTGTAACTATAATCCTCATAACTGTGTTAGCCTTTATCCTACACTTAGATTCAATGTTCACTGTAAGCTTTTACTCTTTGTTAAAAGCTAGAATTTTTATCTTGATTTCCTCAAAGACCAGAGAAACAATATTCACTGGTTTCTCATATATTAAACTCTTTGTGTCTCTTTTCATACTTCATAAACATTCAGCTTACTTTGGTCTAAACTTGAAAGTGTATCCTTTTTCATTGGAGATTTACAAGCATTGCTCTGTCCTCCGTCATTTTGCAGTCAACTATAAAAAGAGCTTTATATTTCTGACTCATAAATTATAGATAACTATTATCTTACCTATGTGCTCTTTCCTATAAAGTTTCATTGAAAAATCATTAGTTTGTTGAACTATGACTCTATTAAATATATTGTATGCTATTTTGCACCAGATACTCTGCATATGTTATGGCTGTTAGCGTGGTATTTTTGTGGGGCTCCTAACAGTGAGAACAACAGGCTTTTCACTGACTTTTTCAACTGCTTATACATACACAGTACAAGGAAAATCCAAACATAGAGAAATGGTGGATACTTATAGAAGGGGAAGACAACGGAAGAAAATTTCCTAAAGTTTGATTTACATATAAAAACTAAATCTATTACAGCCGTACTGTGGGACACATGTCACAGAGTGTGTAAATATTCAATGCAGTGTCACAGAGGGTTGAGCTGGAAGCAGAAATTAGGTTTCAATACTTATTTGTCTAAAATTTGCATCTATTATTCCTAAGGAGACCTTTGTTTCTTCGGGGTTGCACATTTGTACCTTTTTATCAAGCCAAAATGACCTGCAGAACCATTAAGAGGGCTCTAATTGAATAAAGTAACAATTCCTTCATTATTGCTCACTTGACTTTTGGTCATTAATGAAAACGACCTTTCTTTGAAAGGATGACTTTGAAGATCATTACATATGAGATTACTACTCAGACTACTTAACATTTTGGTATTTTTTTTTCATAGCACTGGACCTTACAGATTTCATCTGGTTTCTTTTTAGGTAGAAATTTGGGCCTGAGATTGTATATGCTCTTATGCCTTTACTGTATAGACTAATTGTCCTATAAGAAAACATTTCTGCCAGAAAGACCCAGATGCCAGGAAGGCAAAGGGCTTTCAGGACCCAATGGGGATGACATTAGCTGAAATAAACAACAAAGGGGACAGAGAACCTGTAGAGATCATAACCAGAGGTTTGGCACAGCCCTGGTTGAAGGATGGAATCACCCACCTTTCTGAAAATTTTAACTCAGAATTGCTCCTGTCTAAAGGAAATACATGGGCAAAATGTGGAGCAGAGACTAAAGGAAAGGCCATCCAGAGACTGTCCTACCTGGGGATCCATCCCATATGCAGCCACCAAACCCAGTCATTATTGTTGATGGCAAGAAATGCTTGCTGACAGGAGCCTGATAATGGATGTCTCCTGGGAGGCTCTGGCAGAGCCTGACAAATACAGATGCAGATACATGCAGCTGAATGTCAGATTAAGTGTGGGGTCCACAATGCAGGAGTTAGGGTAAGGACTGAAGGAGCTGAAGGGGTTTGCAACAATATCAACCAACCAGGGACTAAAACACCAACCAAAGAATACATAAGGAGGGATCTATGGCTCCAGCTGCATATGTACCAGAGGATGGCCTTATGTGACATCAATGAGATAGGAGGTGCTTGGTCCCGCGAAGGCTTAATGCCCCAAGTTAGGGGAATGTTAGGGCGGTGAGCAGGGAGTGGGTGGGTGGGTAGGGGAACACCCTCATAGAAGCAGGGGGATGGGGTGGGATACAGGGTTTTCCAAGGGGAAAACTGGAAAAGGGATAACATTTGAAATGGAAATAAATAAAATAACAAGTTAAAACTTTTTAAAAAAGAAAGTACAGGAAGGAAGGAAGGAAGGAAGGAAGGAAGGAAGGAAGGAAGGAAACATTTCTTTCATTGGAAGTGGAATGACAAAGACATCACCAGAAAAATATAATTAAATAGATTCACATATGTCTATGAAAATTTGAGAGTACACTAAAAAGGCAAAGAAACTACATTATAATCATTCTTATCAACTTCCACTTTTTCTAGCTAATGGCAAATATATTGATCTCATTTTTTATCAGTGATAGAAGTGATAACTTGGCACTCCTTAGGTAAAAATGATACATATTCAATCATTTCTATTTAGAAAAAAATATTACTAATTCCATAAATATAATTTATCCGACCTAAATTTTCTTAGTTAAAATAAAATAGGCAAAGCATGCTTCTTATACTCAGTCCCTTTGCGTCCTTTTCATTTAGTATGGCCTTGTACAGATGTGATGCTTGAAGGTAAATGAACAGTTTTCAGCAGTACCATGACCATGTTTTGTGATGATGTTTATATTCATGTAAGTGCAATTTCATAAGATAAATTCTATATGTGTCATGGTCCTTGACACCCACAATTGCTTTGTCTCTGTTCTTTATAGTCAATGATCAATGACAAAATTATCTCATGACCACAGGCACACAAATTTGTAGGATCACATGGCTCAGCATTGTGAAGCAGTTCTGTTAAAAGGGATGTAAATTCTAGGTGGTGCGTGATTACTGACCTTCAGCTCAGTGCTTTCTATTGTTTCTTTCCTAGGATCTTCAGAAGTCCTAAGGCCTGTTTTTCTGATTTCTTTTCTTGATAAGTCTGTTTATGATGCTTCCCAAACAATGTAAAAATTCAGACTATATGGGTTCATTAACTATTTAGGCTTTTTACAAATTCTGATATGACAGTCCAAAGAGAAGTTATTAAATAGCATTTTCTACTCACATACATGACATAAGTATAGGCCCTTATCAAATAAGCTGTTGAAAGCAAAGAAACTGGCAATAGTAGATGACTTTCCTAGGAAATCATGATCCATGTCTGAGGTAATATATTTTGGGTTACTAATCTAAAATACCATGTGAATTTCACTTAGAAGAGCCAAAATGTGTGACATTTATAAGTCAAGAATAGACTTCGTCTTGTAACTACATCCAATGCTTCTCCTCCATCTCTAACTCTATTGGCAAGGGTGAGTATAATTCAGCAACAGTAATTATGATTATGTGCTCAACCTCCAAAGTCCCAACTGGCAAAGTAATCTGATAGATACGCATTATCTAATTTTATCCTCAAAATAATCCCAGGAGATCTAGGCAATCAATTATCTCAGCTTTGATAAAGAAAATGAGATTTTCAGTGGTTAAATAACTTAGACAAATCAATTTATCATCCTCAATCTTTATTTTCAATTTCTGAAAAAAATGGAGAATTAAATTCTCAGTAGTGGTATTATCAATTTCAGGACCATAAAAGGGTGTGGAATAAGATATGCATCAATATCTACTTGGGATTTTTATGTAATACAATGTCTTAACCATGGCAAAATGATAACTCCTGACATTCCATAACTATGAACCTTAATTAAGAATAATGCTATCATCAACAGCAACATACTTACTATTTTTTCTCTTTCCTACATAATTATCCCAGTTTAAACAAACTATTCTTCTGACAAAGGACTTTTTAAAAATATCAACACATTTTTCTTTATATTATACCATATCATTATATCATGCCATATCATAAGATATTTAATATAGGTCAGATTAATGATGTTTTAATATTCTACTTTCTGTTTTAGGATTAAACTACTTTTTATTTTATAAAACATCTCTGTCTTAAATTTTCATAAATAAAATTTCTTAAATCTGTTTGTAACACCAATTATTCTAGGAAATGTAAGCAGCTTTTAATAATATGGAATAATAAAATTTAAACTTGCTGGTGAGATGACATGATATTTAAGAACACTGGCTGCTCTTCCAGAGGTCCTAATCAATTCCCAGAACCCACATGGCAGTTCACAACTGTCTGGTGCTATGTTGTGGTATGCAGATGTATATGTTGATAAAGTACCCATGTACATTAAATAAATAAATAAATAAACCTTTAAAATTAAAGTTATTCAGTATCTACAAGAAAAGAGCATTTACCAAATGAGACGATTTTAAAATACTATGTTATGAAAAACAAAGTAGGTACTTTTAGAGGTCCTTGAAGGATAACTTATCCTGTAGTGTTTCAGCAGTGAATCTGTGCTCAGAAATCTGGACATTTTTCATACTCCTAAATATATGCTAAAGGACACATGAAAATTTAAATTTGCAAAAGACTAAGCATGTATCTTTGGCCACTTCTCTCTTCTCTGATGGCCAACTCATTTAACTGAGTTGACTTCACTTTTACTCAAGAATAGTTAATTACCTGGCTGCACACATTATATCATTTCATCATATTATCCCTTGATCTGTCCTTACTAGTCCTATCCAAAGAGGATTCCATGAAACTTAAAACCTCCTTCCCTAAATGTCTGCAGTATGCACGAACCTTGAATATTTTCAAATTATAGAGACATTCTCTAAACTCTCCAAAGAACACTATTTTTGGTCTATACTTTTCTTCTGGAATAACTCTAAGCATTTTTCCCAGGTAGATGAAATCTTTAATCAAAATTTATTCCAACAACATCCATGAATGTCTCCATTCGTGGTCTTGCTTATTTCCCAATTAGAATGGTCTTTTTGTGATCTGATGGCAAGCACTGGAGAAAAGGAATTATATTCTTGTACTTAAAGACACTATGACACAAAGGATGTGAGATTTTTGACTCACATATGAAACTCATTTCATGCTATACTCGGCTTTTCTGCAGTAACTGGAATAATAAATGGGATTAGTCACTTTACATTACCATAACAAAACAAATGAGCTTCTGCAGTTTCATACAGTAAGGATGTTTATTTGGCTGACACTCTAGAACTTCAAGGACACTGGTATCAACTGAGCTGTGGTGATGACCTCAGTATAGATGAACAGAGTAAAAGTAATACAGGAAGCCAAAAAGGACAGGGAATAGGCAGAATAGAATAGAGTAGAGTAGAGTAGAGTAGAGTAGAGTAGAGTAGAGTAGAGTAGAGTAGAATAGAATAGGCAGGTAATAGGTTGTCAGCCACCTCTTGTGATGCATCATTCAGAGTTCCATTATAATACCTTAACTTTATCCAAGGTCTGTAACCCATGGACCTCCTACACAGCCCCAGTTCTTAAAGGTCTTCAACCTCTTAAAATCATGACACTCAGGACCCTGTTTCTACCCTATGATCCCTGAGGATACATTCAGTTAAATTATATCAAAAACAAAGCATGGATAGATCCCTTTCCCTCTTTGCATTTCTACTATCTCACAAGATTATAGTGAGTTTTAAAAACTCATTCAATAAAACTAACTTTAGAAAATATATGTATCTGACACATCATAGCTCAACACTGTTAACTCGTGGCACTGATGAACCTACTAAATTTTGACCTAACTTTATTTTGCCCATTGAAGCCTGAGGGGTATTTTGTGGGATGTAGGAGAGGTCATACATGTTTGATATTCACCACACATTGATGTACATGTAGAGATAACTACTACATGGGAAATATTATCCACACTCCTACTGTAAAGGAATAAATGTAACAGGTTCTCAGAAACTCAAGACTGCCTTTACTCCACACATTGTTTTAGCAAACTTTTGATAATATTAATAGCTAAGATTTCTGACAGTAGACAATATTTTAGTTGACTTCGAAGTACTTTTGGATATGGTTGTAGTGAATAACTTGTCCTTATAGTAAATTTCTGACACAGGGTGCAAGATAAACTCATTAGAAAAAACTGCAGTGTTGATGTGATGATATCAATTTTCCTTTCTGATGTAAGTTTTCAAAAGCTGATATAAGTTTTCTTTCCTTAAAGATTAAATTAGGTTAAAACACACTATACTCAAAAGCTTAGAAAATAGTAGCAAAGTTGAGCATAAAAGTGGTAAACTAAAATCTTAATTCATTTTCTGCAAACAAGATAGTGGTGTTCCTATAATAATATTCAACTAAGAAACCAAAGGCAGTGTGCATTTCTGAACTTTTCTTACAACTTATCATATAAATTAAACATCAGACATCTTTTTGGCTCACTCCTTTCACTAGAACTAACTGGGACATTAAATTACATTAGTCACTTTCATATTATCATAACAAAAAAAAAAAGAGTTTGGGCATCATCAGAAAATGAGGATGTGTATTTAGCCCATACTTCTAGAATCCAAGGGCACCAGTATCAGCTGAGCTTAGGTAATGACCTCAGTGCAGATGCATAAAGTAAAAATCACACGGGAAGCCCCAAGGGATTTCTATTTTCTAGTTACTATGCCAACTGCAGAACTATTTTGACATTATTCTCTAATCTCATGCTAATGCAACAGAAAAAAAATATAAATGAATAGAGTGATTAGCCACCAAGCCAAGTACTTCTCAAACTACCAGTCTCACTGAAGACAGAAATGACCTCACAGTTTTGTGCCTTTTTCTGAGTATACTGATTCTGTTCAATGCACGTGCTAGTTTATAAAGGTTACATTTGGATTATATAATCGATTAGCCATGTTTCACAAAAGGAAATGATATAAGGGACATGTTTTAATTTGTGCATTCAGTCATTATTGAAACTGAGATGCAAACTCTCCAAGCTATGGCCTAAGTATATGTTACCTAAGAAAAGGTTGAAATTAATGATCTAATAAATACTGTTTTCATAATGTAGACATTTGAGACAAAACTAAGGAGCATATGAGAGCCATTGTCTAAAAAAAAACATTGATTCAAAAATGAATTTTGCTCTTGCTACAAGAATGTCTCTTTCTCCTTAGACTCTGTATCAGCTTCTTTGACTGGAATGGCATGGAGCATACATACCAGCCTTCTAGATCAGCCAAAACCATAAGTGTGTTGGTCCATCAACCCTTCCTCCAGATCCAATCACTGCAATAGTTTTGCCTCATGTTGTATCTTCATGACAATTATAAATTAAAGACATTTTACCCTTAGCTTTCTTTTTAGAAATTATAGAATTACTTTAAAATGGCACTTAGAAAAAAAGGTGTTAATTGCTGCTACAGTTATTAATAACCCTTGACCTAAATTTGTTTGAGTATAAATCACCCACAGGAAACTTATCATTATTGCCCATAGAATAATAGCCTTGAAACTATTGAAAACTTGGCTTTAAAATGTTGATGTCTTAAATATGTTTATATTATATACACATATTTAGCTTAATTTTAGACAATCATCTATATAATCTGTATGTACATTGTGTTTCTTTGGTTTATTTTTCTGTTGATCTTTGTATCAGAGTCCCAGTATGAAACCCAGGCTGGTTTTGAAGTTCTAACTCATTTTCCTCAGCTTCCCAATTACTAAGATTGTTGGAATACATCACCACAGTAAACTACCGATGTATTATTCAATAATACAATGTAATTATTCATATAAAAGAGCTAGTATGTATTTCTTTAATTTAACTCTATCCTTTTTTTAGTATTAGAACAAATGAATTATAAATGAGTAGATTGTAACATATTCTGAGGATAAAATTCATTTTCATATTTCTCCTCTCGGACAAGACTAAGATAACCAAAATCTAATTTTGTGTTAAATGAATGCATATTTCTTAAATTACTCTCTTAGCCAGTATATTAGTCAGTTGTTTCATTGGTATGATAAAATACGGGACAAAAGCAACTTTCAGGATACAGATATTACTTGGGCTTAGAGTTGGAAAAGAAGGAGGCCATCGTTATAGGCAGAGTCAACACATTAAAGTCCAAGTAGCTGAACAAGTGCTAAGCCTCAGTGTGACTCACTTTCTCCTTTTTTTCTAGTCTCCTTCCTCAACACACGCAACAGTGCTGCCTATAGGTAAAGTGAGTCTTCCCATCAATTAACTATGCTGAATAATTCCACCCAGGTATACACAGAAGCTTGATTGGAGAACAAATCCTGAGGTATTCTGATAGCATTATTAGCCATCACATCCAGAAATTATACTGATGTGATTATAAAAAAGAAAAGAAAAGAAAAAAACTTAATTATTTAAGGAGGATATTTTCAGTTCCATCCATTTGCCTAAGAATTTCATGAATTCATTGTTTTTAATAGCTGAGTAGTACTCCATATGTACCACATTTTTTGTATCTATTCCTCTATTCAAGGACATCTGGATTGTTTCCACTTTCTGGGTATTATAAATAAGGCTGCTATGAACATAGTGGAACATGTGTCCTTGTTACATGTTGGAGTATCTTCTGGGTATATGCCCAGGAGTGGTATAGCTGGGTCCTCGGGTAATGTTATGTCCAATTTTCTGAGGAACCACCAGACTGATTTCCAGAGTGGTTGTCCCAGCGTATGATTCCACCAACAATGAAGGAGTGTTCCTCCTTCTCCACATCCTCACTAGTATCTGTTGTCATCCGAGTTTTTAATCTTAGCCATTCTGACTGGTGTAAGGTGGAATCTTAATACTTAGGCAAATGAATGGAACTAGAAAATATTATCCAGAATGAGGTAACCCAATCACAAAAGGATAAACATGGTATGCACTCACTGATAAGTGGAGATTAGCCCAAAAGCTCACAATACCCAAGATACAACTCAAAGACCACATGAAGCACATGAAGATGGAAGACCAAAGTGTGGGTGCTTCCATCCTTCTTAGAAGGAGTAACAAAATACTCATGGGAGCAACTATGGAGACAAAGTGTGGGACAGAAACTGAAGGAGGGGCCGTCTAGAGACTGCTCCACCTGGGATTTCATCCCATGTGCAGTCACCAAAGGCAGACTCTGATGTACATGTCAGGAAGTGCATGCTGACAGGAGCCTGATATAGCTGTTTCCTTAGAGGACTGCCAGAGCCTGACATATACAGAGGTGGATGCTCACAGATAACCATTTAACTGGCCATGGGGTTCCCAATGATGGAGTTAGAGAGAAGACTGAAGGAGCTGAAAGGGTTTTTGGCCCCATGGGGATTGCAACAATACCAACCAACCAGAGCTCCAAGGGTCTAAACCACCAGCCTGGGAGCACATAGGGAGGGACCCATTGCTCCAGCTGTATACATAGGGGAGGATGCCCTTGTTGGGCATAGATGGGAGAGGAGGTCCTTGGTCCTGTGAAGGCCTGATGCCCAAGTGTTGGGGAATTTGAGGGCGTGTAGGTGGGAGTGGGTGGGTGGTTCAGGGCACATCCTCATAGAAGCAGAAGGTGGGGGGATGGGATAAGGTGTTTCTGGGTGGGAAAATGGGGAAAGGCAATAACATCTGATATGTAAATAAAATATCCAATAAAAAAGAATTTAAGGAGGATCAAATTGACTTTGGTTCAGAGTTTGAGAGATGTCAACTTATGATGGACAGGAATCATGAGAGACTGGAATGTCCCACAGTGTTAAAATAAAGCAGATGAAGAGAGAACAAAGACTGATGGCATATTCTCTCTCTCTCTCTCTCTCTCTCTCTCTCTCTCTCTCTGTCTCTCTCTCTCTCAATTTCTTGTCTTTTTAAATCTTTTTTTGCTCCAGTTTCCAAGATTGTGTAACACTCTCTAGAAAGACATCTTTAATCCTTTGTAGAAATGCTTGGCAGGAATGTGCAGGTGTAGTTTATTAATCTCCTGGGTACTTCAAAATTCAGTTAGGTAGGCAATAGCAATTCCCAAGGTTGTAGGTGTATCCTACTTGCTACCATGCATACTGAACATAGAAGAAACCCCAACTTTTATCATTCTGCATAAACCATGTATTGTGGCAAGTGCCTGTAGTCTCAGTACTAAGAAAGAATCATAATTTCAAGGTCATGCTTAGTAGTATGAGCTGGCTGCTCTTAGATATGAAACTATCTAAAAAGAAACATACAAACAAACACACGAATCATAAACATATTCCTCCAAAAATTCCAAGACAGGTAGATATATGATGTAGATGGCTTTCTTCTCCCTTTTAAAAAGATATGACAAAACCTAATTTCTATTTATTTCTTAAATAAAGAATACCTTATTTTTCCAAGTAGTATGTTTGAGAAGTAAAAAGGATATAAATGAAAAGTCTGATTATAAGCTCCTCACAAATATGGCCCAGAAATATTTGACATATTGAACAATGAATGATTTACTTAATCGCAGTAGACCACATCCTCATTCACAAGTGCACTGCCAAGAACTGAGGGAATAGTCAGAAAGTGCTTACAGCAGTGGCCTGCACCTAGGAAGTACTCAATAAATCTTAGGAATTGTTATGCATTATACTTTATCAATGCAGTTGTCAAAATACGGTACTGCCACTTTAATTGGTGGATGAAGAGATTGCTGACTGAATTCATATTTTGTTCATAGGAGAACTACACATAATGCATAAGCTAATATTTATCACACCATCTAAATTCAAAGTCTCTGAACTAAGTGCAATAGTGAAAACTGAGAGTTTAGATCTGGACTTGTATCTCATGAGCCAACATTTTCATATAGCTGACGTTTCACTTATAGCCAGAGTACATTAAAAATGGAAATCTAGTTCTCAAAAATAAAATTGGATGAATTTTATAGTTTGCAGGAAAAGGTCATAATATCCTTAAGAAAGAAATGCAATTAATCACAATTCTCTGTTTATTCACATTCTAAGCCAAAGATTATGAGACATGCAGGAAATATGTGTGTTTGTCAAAACATATTGCATAGTCTTAAAATGTCTTTGAATGTAGTTACCAAGACTAGTTAGTATATATGGATTAATCCATATTTGGTCATCATGTCAGTATTTGGCAATAAATCTGAATATTAAAACTGAGGGAGCATGAGACCTTTAAGTTCCACCAAGGGAATCTTCCATAATGCACTACACAAGAAGTAACAAAATGACACCAAAGTCTCTTCCTCTGAAGCACATTTCAAACATGAACACATATGAAAGGAAGAAATATACTCTCATCTTAGTAATTAAGTGGAAGATTAAGAGCCAGAAAAGCTGATTAATCAGGATTTCAGTTTGGAAGACCTCCAACAGGGGCAAAGTAGGAGAGAAAACCCAAGGGTTGCCATAAACCAAACAGATGGTTAATGATGGATAGGTCAGTATTAGACCTGGCCCAAGACTAATCTCACAAACACTGATTTCCTTCCCTTTGCATCTTCATGCCAAACAGGTGCAAAAGATCCTGACTAGGGAAGGTTGCATAGTTAATTTAAGAGGCTGGAAAATTAAAATAGTGAATTTCCAGGGGAAAAGATAAATGGCCAGAATAAATCTGGACATTTTTCCTCATTGAGGATGATAGCTGACCTGGTATTTTTCTTGAATAATTAATACTGATTGCTTTGATTCTGCGCATTCAATATGTGACATCTACTTGACTGACAGTGACACAGTTAGAATAGAGAAGTGTTATCCTAATAACTGTATTCACATTAAAGTGTTTGGCTTGATTACCACGGACGTATTTGAATTGATAGAGTAGTCATTTTTAAATAGACCTTGTTTGTTTTTAACCACTTTTGGCAAAGGTGGGTAGAAGGATAGTTATACAAGGTCAATAAATTCCTGACTTAGAAAATTAAATGGAAGTCCCTTCCAAGTACAAGAAAGAGAGAAAGGATTTCCCAATAATTCTAAAATACTGTTTCTTTTACATTTTAAGATTATTATACGACTACATCATTCTCCCTACTCCTTCCTCCCCTCAGACGCTCTCATACACCCCTCCTACCTCATATGTTTTTTATAATTTATGACTTTTTTTCATGAACTCTCATTGCAAACACAAAGACATTCCAAAATACATAAGAACAACCTGCTCCTGGTTAGATATTATCTACTTCAGGCACAGGGCCCAGAGGCCTCTGAGCTGGAGCTGATCCAATAATCTGTACATCTACTTTCCTATATTGAAATCCTCTCCATTCCAGAAGACTAAGCCATCCAAATACACACTGAGATGTGACATATTCAATAGGCATGTTGCAAATTTTATTTGATATATGCTTCATATGCATATAAACCAATTTTCAATTATATATCATAAATCAGCATCAGCACATTATTTCATTAAAAATTAGATCTGAATTCTACCATGGGTCTTTCAAATTCTATAGACAAAGACTGAGGAGAAAAGTTATTCAGTATAGCACCAGCCACACATTCATGTGGTTTTGAATTTACATGTTTCGCACACACACACACACACAAAAGCCCTACACAGTGGCACATGCCTATAACACCCTAAATGGGGGTACAAATATAACTGAATTCCTGGAGCTCATTGGTCAGCCAGTATACAGAGTCCATGAGCTTCAGGTTCACCAAGTGATTCTGTATCAAATATAAACAAATAATAAATAAATAAATAAATAAATAAATAAATAAATAAATAAATCGGGAAAGCAATTGTGAAAGACACTCCACATCTGTCAAGTTCTGGCCTTCACACCCACATACCTTAGCACATGCCCCACATGTACACATGCATAATGCCTACAGTAACAATATATACATGCACATACACACACAAACACACACACAATTAAATAAGGTGCCGGTATAATACATATTTATCCACTATAATATGACAGCATTCTCATAAATATCCTTTACTGTAGCAAACAAGTATCCCAAGACTTCCATTTGTTTATACCCAAGAACATGCATATATAAGGTATCATGATATGATCAGGAAATTATCAGACTTAAAATCATGGAATATAAATACCATGATGTTTAGTAATTGTCACCTTAGAAAGTCTCAAATTTTCTAAATTTTGATGTGATCAATTGACTCACTGAGAAGTATGAACTTCTCTCCTCAGTCTTAATTTTAGCCTTGAAGCTGTACTGCCTGTGTGATAGCCTCAATCCTTAAAACACTGAAATTAGTGTGGAATACAAATTACTTACTGCTACCCAGTTTTCAATGGTAACATGCAAATGTGTATTTACTTTTATTGCCGAACTATTTAAGAATGCTTACTTAGTGTTTATAATAATTTAGAAGTGGGAAAGAATTTAATGAAATATAGCCAGCTTGTGAATTAAATCAAAAAAAGTGATGGGAGACTATTTTTCATTTGCATATATTTAATGAATATTCATTGTTTTGCATGTGGAGAAAAGAAATAAATTCTTAGAGATGTTTTTTACACGAACATCTGGATGTTTGAGATGTAAAAGACACCTGCCAACTGTAAACTCTCCTTGGTGATCTTCTTAATATAATATTTAAAATGCAAAGTTTTAAAAATAATATGAAAACCTTATTTCTTCTCAACTATTTTAAGCTTTATCTTAATATATGTGTATTATAAATTAATCAAGGCTTTAAAATCCATTCCACATGGGGAGAATTAATATAATTATAACATGCATTACTGTCTTTCAAAAAGGAAAAATCTTTCAAAGATTCCGAGGGACCCTACATATTTTATTATACTGCTAATGGAAAAATGGGTATTTAAATAAAACTTAACTATCCCCAGAATATTGTTCAAAGACTAAAGATCACTAGCAGGCACACATGATGTACACAGACTCTCAGACTGTCCAGGAAATGGTCAGAATTTTTTGTAGGTAATCAAGCCTTTTTCAAAAAAAAAAAAATTATCCACCACTTAAAATCTACATCAGGCCCTGATAGTTCATCCTCCTCAGCAATAATAAAAATTCAATAAACACTTCTCTGTGGCTGGGTAAAGTATTAAGCTTTTCTAAATCTAGGACACATGATAAAGAGTGTTTATACTGGTTTAAGAGAGACCTTTTTTGTTCTCACAGGAGTTCACAAATGTGCAAACCTATTTGGTAGCTACTGTATGACCTCTGACTCATCATGTTCGCCTTTAGGGACTCAAGGTGACTCATCCAAATGCACAGCTGGGAATGCTTGATAGATCAATCCAAAACTATTCTTTCACATTTAATACATGACTGAGACAGTGGAATATTCCATGTTTAACAACACAAACCCCAAAGCATATACCTTTATGGCATATTCAGCAAAAGGTCCTCTTAAAATGGAAACTATGGGCTATCTTTTATTCACTTCACCAGAAATAATATTCATTTAAGAATGGTAAATATCTGTAATACTAATAGAGACACGTAATTTTCTAATTTTTTTGCTTGGGTTAAATTAATTTATTTTTCCTTTGTTGAGGGGCAGTAGTCTATTAGCACATGCTTAGTGTGCCTTAAAATGAAAATCTGTGTGTCATTGTATCATTTTCCCCTTAACTAATTTGTGGTGGCTTGATGTGGCAAGCAAAATAAAAATTATAAAACTGAGACCAGGATTTTCTGCACAGAACAAAGCCATCTGTTCATCAAATGATCTGTATGTGTGTTTTTGTAGTTTAATTAGAGTACTAACTTAAAGAAATAAAAAAAGTCATTGTCAATGTGTAATATGTAAGGAGTCCCTCCTCTAAATTAATGGAAGACTTAAGCATTCCAAGCACAGGGAAGGAACTGAGATGACAACGTGGTCAACAGGAGAGGATGATTAGATAAACCTGTATGTCAGCCTGTATGCTGCATACACTATCAATTCTCTAATGAAAGTCTGTAAGACTGGCTGTAATGTAGACACATTTTAAAAAAAAAATTTCATTTCACAATGGGTATTTTCATTTCATTCACATACCTTCTATTTGTTTCTTACTAGGTTTCATTTTTATGGTTTTATAATAATAAAGTACTACCTAATATTATAATACAGTTTAGTTATCAGTGTTGGTAATAACAAAACAAGATCCCTCAAATGCATGAGAAATTTACATACTGTTGCAAAATAAATAAATACTTCAGATGTTTTCTGTTACCCAGTATAGCTCACTGAACCAAAAAGCCCCACTACCTCTCACATCCATCAAGTGTCCTCTGTAGGGATCTGAACAGAGCAAACAGAACAGGCTAAATTGGGTGACAACACTCACAATTCGTATTCCAAAACTTTTCAATTTTCAATTGATCACAATGGAAGAGTTGGCAAATCAAACAATATGCATTTATTTTTTAGCGACTCAATAATTCACATTCCCACAAAAACTAAATTGAAATTTTGACATGTCTGTAGAAAACGGACTGATTTTCAATTACAACCAAATTTGTCATGTGATATTTGTTTTGTGAAGTAATATTAAAGCAGACAAGCTGATTCTTGAGAGCTAACACCACTGTACTTTGCGATATGCTGCAAGGGACAGAGAGTGAGCAATGCTTCCTTTTAGCAATGTCAGCCCACCATCAGGAGCTTTATTCAGCACATGAATGCTGAACTCTGCCTGCTCTACTCCCAAGTTTAAAAGGAGGTTCTATTAACAACTGTGGTAGGACCATAGACATAAACTAAAACTGCCCCAACCAGACCTAAATTGTGTTCTTTATAAATATGAAACATAAGCCTGGAAAGACATTTACCTTAAACTTTATAGCATGAAAATACTAAACTAAATTAATTATAAATATTTTTTGATGGAACAGATCCATTCATTTACTATATTCTCCTAATATAAAAATCATAATTTTTAGAAGATAAAAAAGAAGAAAATCTATGTGAAGTTAGTATTAAAGATAATGTTTTAGGCACAAGACACACTACAAACTAAATCCATAAAAGTAAGGAAATTTTCTAGTTAAAATTAAAAATACATGGTCTAGAATAGACACTGAAAAGGACATATGAAATGCAATTGAGAGCTGGAAGAGAGCACTGCAAAACCATTCATCTAACAGAGTCCTTCAAAGGGAATCCCCAATTAAAAACTCAATAATCAAAAGAAACTTAACTGAAGAAAAATTGAAGAAATGTCCCCAAAGGGAAGTAAGCATATAAAAATGCTGTAAATGTCTGTCCTTGGTGAATTAATGCATGTTTGAACACCACGACATGTTATACCGTGTTATATGAGTGGCTAAAATGGGTACCACTGGTTAGCCCTATTGAGGAGCAACAAAAGTAATCTTCATTCCAAATGCACTGCTGTTGGCATAGGAATTCTTATATGGATATTTGAAGATATTTTGTGATATTTTTTCGAGATTTAAATGCACAAATGAGTTTCTAATCTAATCCAGGAATTAATAAAACTATCAGTTACTCTTCAGAATGACCTGAAAAAAAATCTCCATACATACATCAACTCACCAATGTTTGGGTTCCCTTTATTTTTAACTGTTTAAACATAAAAGCAAAACAACAATCTATCGTGCTAAATGATTTAGTTAATCTCCTGTCCCTGCTTCCTGCAAGACATGGTCATCTCCAATGTATGTACTTTGACATTGGGGTTGATGGCAAGCATTTGGAACACATCTCCTTCATGCTATTTTTGAGACATAGTTTGAAAGACAGCAGAAAAATTTCATGTTCTGGACAACATAGAGAAAAGATTTTGAGATAAGGCTCATGTTTCCACTGACTTATTTCAGAATTCATATGCCATGAGGGTGACCTCACATAATAGCACTTTAAGCATATCAATCTACAGGGATAAATTTGAGGATAAGGACTTTAGCCTAAGAAGCATCCATGTTCTAGTATCTTGTCTATGACATATTCTGGACCAAACACTGACAAGATCAAGTGGTTGGATGGCATATTTGGGCTTTAGGAAGGACTAACGAGGAATGAGCCCTAAATGAGATATCTTCATCAAATCCTTCCATTCAAGGCTGAAGGAATTAAATAGGAAGCAGAAAGGTTGTAAGAGCCAGAGGAGGTGGATGACATGTCAGTCTAAGGAAATAGCATTATGTATACACAGCAAGGTTGATGCACATATGATGAACTTACAGAAATTGTTACAGCACTTAAAAAACTTATACGAGTTCAAATCATACAAAACTGAGCATGGAAAATGAAGAGTAGACATAAAGTCCCATCTTTAACTAAAACATTTTGCCATTGACAGCTACTAAGGAACTGAAAACAAATTTCCTCTAATGTAATGTCACTAGGTCAGGATTTATGCCCAAGGTTAGTTAGATAACATAAAACAAACAAATTCCATTTGTAAGAATCTCTCTCTCTCTCTCTCTCTCTCTCTCTCTCTCTCTCTCTCTCTCTCTCTCTCTCTCTCCTCCCTCCTCCCCCTGTGTGTGTGCACATGTATGCATTGTATGCATTCATGTATGTCATGTGTGTGTCATGTGTGTGGGTGTGTACGTTTTTGTGTGTGTATACTTAGTTTTCCTTGAGTATTTTGTCTTACTTTTTTATTATTTTACATTTTTGGTTGTTTTGTCAGGGGTTTTTTGGTTTTGTTTTTTGTTGTTATTGTTGTTTTAGAGAAGGGGAAAGAAAATGAAGTATGGCTGGAAAGGGAGATGAGGAGAATTTGAGAGGATTTCAGGGAAGGAAAAACATGATCAAATATATATTTCATTTGAAACAATTTGTAATAAAAGAAAAACAGAATAAGCTAAAGAGTCACACAACATCACAGTGGGATATTAAGTGCGTATTTACTAGAAGAGAAAAGCCAGGCTGAGATTATCATTGCATGATTCCCAGTATTCTCTGGCAGGTAAAACTATACAGCAAAGAAATCAGCGGTTTCACAAGGTCAAGCCTGAAGTGAGACACTCACAGGTAGAAAAGAGATGTTTAAAGCACTATAATGAGACTGCATACGTTAGTGGCATAAAATAGCTCAATGTATTTGTCAAACTTATATAAACTACAAGCAATCTTGTTACGCTGATATAAACTAGTTTATGGCTAACTTCTTGTCATCTGATTCTTTAGCTAGTAATGGTCTGTCAGGCATTTATTTTTAATTTCTTTCAAAGTAACAGATATTCTTTTGGAAGTCTGACACATATTTATTTTTACCTGGATCTCTAATTTTCTCTTTCCCTTCCCTCCCCAAAAGATCTCTCAGCCATCCCCAAATCCTGAAATACTTGTACTGGTAAACATGACTAATATCTGAAATGAGCTACTGAATTTTTTTCAGCTAAATATTATTTGTTTAAAAAACTCTATAATTTAGATAATTTAGAAGCTTTAGTTCACAAAACTATTTATAATGAGTCCCAGTATTTTAGTTAAACCCTTGTTAATTGCCCAACATACCAGGAACTCATATATATATATATATGTGTGTGTGTGTGTGTGTGTGTGTGTGTGTGTGTGTGTGTGTATTACATGGCATTATAATGTAAAATTAAAATATAGGCTGAGATTCAGAGGACAAATGAAATATTATATAGACAAAATCAGGCAGTAGACAACTAGAAATAAGAGAAAGATTATTAAAATGAGAAGGAAAACGGGTATTTTCTGAAGCCACCAGCTTGGTTACAGCACAAGTGACATGAGGAATGACAAATGAGCTGGAGCAAAAGTTAGTAGAATATCAGGGGCAAAGTGGAGGAGTCCTGGCTTTCTTTCTTTATTTTTTGTGCCTTTCTGTATAGACTATTTGCAAGGGCATGTATGATGAGTGTGTGTGCACATGTATGTTATTGTGTATGTGAGCATACTTTCTTTGTGCATTTCCTAGGTATTGCCCTAGGTTGTCCAGCTCACAGGATCTGCTCTCTTCATTTCTCATGTCAACATAAGAACAGTGACTTAGAACAGCCTGCTGCTTTGGATTTTACATGAGAATCTGAACTCTGGCCCACATGCTTGTATAGCAAGGACTTTATCCATTTAGACAACTCCTTAGTCCCTGGATTCTATTTCTTAAGTATTAAGAAACTAATTAAGGAATCTAGGCAAAGAATATACAGAGGAATATTAATCTGTTTTAAGTATGAAGACAGGGGCACATCGGGGTAAGAAATTAAGGGGAAAAGAGTCCAAGTGGGATCAGAGGTTAAAATTATAAAATCTGAAATTAATAAAGACATAAACCAAAGAACACTCCTAGGGTATTAAGAAAAAATAAAAAGAAAACAGTCTACACATTAAGAAAATATAATATCTAATTAGAGATGTAAAGTACATAAATATGAAGAAAATAGAATGCATTAAAGCCATTGAATACCGAGTGCCAGAAAGTGTACACAATAAAGCAAACCCAGACAAAGGAAATACTCCTTTTAGGCTGCAGTATTTAGTAGAATCATGGTGACTTGGCGTACTCATGTCTTTTTTTTTTTTTAATATCTGGGCAATCTTATTTCTTGCCCAGTGTGACCTTTCTTGTTTCTCTAACAGAAATGAATGGTTCCTACTTCTCAATTAAAAAATTGTCAGGAATGTTATTATAATTTTGTCTCGACTTGGCGATTCCTCATTTCAAAGCTTTTTTTTTTTTAAATCACCCTCAAAACAATTTCTTGGTATTTTGACTTTCATTCTAGGCTACCCAGAGATTAATTACACAATGCAGCCACTTTTATTGTGTCTTCTTTTCTACAGGGTGGGATAGGCATGGAAATTTACATCTGAAGTGTGTGAAGCAATTAATGGAAGCTACAGAGCCACTTATAAAGTTGTAAATCAGCTACTTATTTGTAACACAGAAAGAATGCAGAAATACGTAGCACATATGTATGTGTAGGCAATATTATTTTTAATATTTTAAGTAAGGACAGTTACTTGATTATTTTGAAAGCTTTAAAATTACAAAATAAAATTACCTCATGCATTTTCAGTCATTTGAAATAGCCAAGGAAACAATATCCTGTGTGCCTGCCCCAAATGTTTCTATAAACATTTTATTAGGGAATTAATATTGATACAGTATTAGCTAATAACAATATATTAGTATCTCTCATATTGAGCTCTCATATATCTCTCATACCATATAAGTTATGATCTAAATGTTCTAAATGTTCACCTAATTAGAACTTTTCTAATTACCTCTTTCTGTTCAAAAATAACAGGTAATACAAACGACTTTTTTGCAAATACATGTTTTTAAAAAAAAGTACAAATGAGAAATGCTTGTTGCTATTGTTGACATTATCTCCAAATTGTCATCAAAAAATTTGATATCATTTTCCTTTATGCCCCAACATGAGAAAGCCTGTTTTATCAAATGGTTGATAATTGCTTGCCATTTCAGATTTTTTGATGACCGATATTGTTTAATGACAAGTTTTACTGTGAAATTAAATATTTTCTGTTCTCAGCCATTCATATTATTCTTGTGAGTAAATCTATATATGCCTTTGAACATTTTCCTTTTAATTAGGTTTTTCCTATTGGCTGCAAGTCTTTGTGTATTAAAAATGACAAACACTTTTGACACTCATATTCTTGATTTTGTTCATTATTTTTCTTCTCTAATTGTGCCTAATCATGGTCAAGTTTACCAGTCTTATTAACAGCTTCTGTGTTTATGATACTCAAAACATAAAAACATATGTCAAGTTTCCAGAAGCAATTGTCTAAGTGCAATTAAATCATTATCTTAAATTCTTTCATTTTCATTAACTATTTTGATGCAGAATAATATTTTGATCCAGAAGTAATATTTTGCCTTAACATTTTGCTAAACCTTAACCAATACTTCCCCAGTAATTACTGAACACTCCATTTTTATCATTTATGTTACCTAAAATTTGTTATTTATTTGAAATGATTTCTGGACAATCTTGAATCCCTTTAGTTTATGTACTAGTTGAGTAACAATTTCAAATTGTCCAAGTTATTAATGATAATGCTCATTTTTGGATCATCTTTTATTTTACATATTCTTTGGGAAATACATAATACTTATTTTCCTATTAACATCAGCATCTTCTCTGAACTTAAGAACGTTTAATATTTTAAACATGTTTCAAATGTTCGTAAGTTAGTTTAGTGGGAATTGTTGTATTGATGTATATATATATATACATATATATATATATATGTGTGTGTGTGTGTGTGTGTTTGTATGTATAAATAAAATTACTTTCACATTGAAAATCTCAGTTATATGTCGATATTTGAATTTTAAATTTCTCTTTGCTAAGTTTTCCTACCATTTATATCCATATAGAGTGAATATTTATACATTATTTTTGCTATTGTGAATGGAAATTTTCCAACCACTGGATTTATTACATATGAGCTACTAATTTGTAATCTTTCCATCATTTCCTGAAATTTGTTACTTTACTACAAATAGATATAGGTGTAATTGTGTTTCTTCGACTTTCCATCTGTATCACACCAATGATCCAATGGTCTTTTACTCAAGAAATAGTTTCTAACACCATTCATCTTTTTTTCCCATCTGTTTGTGGACCTGAAATTCTCTAGAAATTTTAGGCTCATGGTAGTAAAAATAGTTATTCTTATTTTCAACTCTATTTTGAAATCTGTATTAGAATTACTATGAGATTTTCTGTAATGTGTATATATATGAGTGTGTGTGTGTGTAATATTTTTAAGCTTTACAATTTTACCTTGATAAATAGATGAGATATAAACCTGTATTTCTTACATGTACAATCAGATCATACTACATGTCAATATGTTAATGGACTCCTTTGTATAGGTTTATAATTTCATATTAGATATTAAGTAGTAAGCCTAGATTCATATTAAGTAGGTTGTATAGTTTCTATAATGCTCTCTCAAAGAAATCTATAAGATTATTTTAGAACTTTTATGACCTTTCAATGTATGAGAACCTTTTGAATTCCACTAGGTTCTGCACACTCCAGTATTTTTAGATAATTTGCTCTAAAATCCACTGAACTACTGCTTGGGGACTTGTCATCTGTGGAAAGACTCCTTATTTCTTATGTGATTACGTATCTTCTCTGAGCTCACTTTTCTGATATTTATGTCCTCTTAGAAATTCCATTTTATTTAGTATTTGTACTTAAACAGACATCAATAAAGTATAATCATTTAAACCAAATAATTCCTTTTGTAGCTGTGAGTATTCTGTTTAGTTAATTTCTTTGTTTGTTTGTTTGTTTGTTTTTTGTTGTTGTTTTGTTTTTCGAGACAGGGTTTCTCTGTGTAGCCCTGGCTGTCCTGGAACTCACTCTGTAGACCAGGCTGGCCTTGAACTCAGAAATCCGCCTGCCTCTGCCTCCCAAGTGCTAGGATTAAAGGTGTGCGCCACCACCGCCCAACATAGTTAATTTCAAATACATATGTGTTTTAAACTCTATGACATACTATTAATTTTTTTATTTCCCCCAACTCTTTTGAGCAAATAGCTTTCTATTTATTAATCCTACTTTCTATGACCATATTTATTCTTCCTTAATTTTTTACTTGTGTTTCCTGTAGATATATGTCATTGCTGTGCGGACAACTTTTAAATGTGAAGTTTTAATTGATTCCTTTAACTCATCTTTAATTTGTAATACACATCTTGATCATGCACTTCTCAAATGTTTTTCATGGATGTGACTAGAGATTAAATCCAAAGCTGTTCAGTCCTGGGGACCCTGTTTTTTGTTGAGTCCATTAAGTGCTGAAGGGAACAGAAATTTGTAATCCTTTTTGATGACTAGCAACTGGAAAGCTCTGTAAATAAAACCCAATGAATCCTCAATGCTTGGTCACCTACATCTATATATTTAGTGAGCAACCACTAAATAGTTGTTTTAAGGGCTCTAGATGCAACTTGGCAGAGGAAAAGAATTCTCAAACAATTTGTCCTATAAAATAAAATGTGCTTTCCTCTCAACAAGTATTCAAAACACAGCTTGAATTCAAGTCCCAGAGATACACCACATCTGTGCAATATGAATTTGCAATATGAATTGCAAATATAGAAGATATTTAAAATCCAAAAGACAAGTAAAAATATCATTATGAATATATATAATAATTATTCAATTTTTATCATAAGAGTATGTACATTACTGTGTTCCCTGGCATAAGCTCAATGAATAAATACTTAAAATAAATAAAAAAATATTTTATTTATTTACATTCCAAATGTTACCCCTTCCTGGCCCACCTTCCATAAATTCTTCACTCAAATCCCCTTCCCCTTTAATTCTGAGAATGTGTTCACCTCCTCCCACCTCACCCACACCAATATCCTCCTTCCCTGGGGCATCAAGTTTCTACAGAATTAGATGCCTCATCTTCCACTGATGCCAGACAAGGCAGTCCTCTGCTATATATGTGCCCAGGGCCACAGATCAGCCCATGTATGTTCTTTGGTTAGTAGCTTAGTCTCTGGTAGCTCTGAGGTATCTGATTAGTTGATACTATTCTCCCTATGAGGTTGCAATCTTCTTCAGATCCTTCAGTCCTTACCCTAATTCTTCCATAGGGGTCCCTGACTTCAATCCAATGGTTGGTTGTAAGTATTTGCATCTGTCTCAATCAGCTGCTTTTAGAACCTCTCATAGGACCACCATTCTAGGCTCCTTTCTGCAACCACAACATAGCATCAATAATAGTATCAGGGTTGAGTGCCTGTGAATGGGATGGATCCCAACTTGGGCCTGTCACTGGATGGCCTGTCCTTCTGTCTTTACTCTATTTTTGTCCCTACATTTCCTTTAGACAGGAACCATTCTGGCTCTAAAAATTTGAATATGGTTGGTTTCAACTGGGAGCCATATCTGTCTGCTGGAGGTGGTCTTTTCAGGTTTCATCTCCCCACTGTTGGGCATTTTGGTAATGTCATCTCCATTGAGTCCTGAGATTCTCTTACAACCTAGGTCTCTGAGACTTTCTAGAGGTCTACCCTATGACCTAACCCACACTGCTGCATATTTCCATTCATTCTCTTGGCCGCCTAGGCTTTTCTTTTGTCTCTTTCACTCCTGATCCTATCCCCCTTTTTCTCCTCCTCCTCCCCCTTCCATCCAGGTCCCTCCCTTCCTCTGTTTCCATGATTATTTTGTTCTGCCTTCTAAGAGGGTTTGACGTATCCACACTTGGGCCTCCTTCTATAGTCTGTGAGTTGCATCACGAGTTTTGATGCAGAAAAGTAAGCCAAATGGCTACCATAGTTAATATATAGCTGGAAGTAAGGCTGCCCAAAGTGCCTCGAAAGTACTAAAAATGACTAAATATGAGAAAACAACTACAATAAATTAATAATAAATTAAATAAAAAGATGACGTTGCCTTCAGTCCTTTTAATTTTGATGAGTACATAATAATTATATTGAGGGAACTGGCTTAAGTTACTCATGATTAGAAGAAATAAAATATAGCCAACACACATCACAATGGCAAAAAATGAATCAAAGTTTTAAATACCTAGCAAATCAAAACACCAGCTGTTCTTGGAAATGTAGTTAATCCAGTGTCCTGCAGAAACAGAAGAAAAAAAAAAAAAACCAACCAAACAAACAAACAAACAAAAAAAAAACCAGGTATCTCTTCTATTTCCAGCCCATAAATTTTGGAAGTTCATTTAATCCCTGCTAATTAATCACAAAATGCAATCTAATATCAGCTCAGAAATCAACACAATTCTGATGCTTGTGGATCAAATTGGTGAAATTGTTTTTCAAGAAGCAGTGTTTCCTAAATAGAAGATGAGTGGATGAGTATTCCAAGTCTTGTTTGAAAATGTTACACCACACAAACTGACCATGGAACATGAAGACATTATGACATAGTCATTTGTTTATAATGATTACAGATTTAATAGTAAATAGGATTGATTTTGAAGAATAGCTACATTGCAAGCAGTTCTATGATACAATCAAGTAAGAACTGGAGAAGTTAGAACATACTGAGAGATGCCATACACCCATGACATGTAAAATAAACCCTGCTATTTACCACAGTGTCAATCTAAATGCTCAGCTGTTACACAGACTAAATAAATCAATACTCATGAGACACTTAAGCACACAGCAAGTCCAATATGCAGGTTACTTGCTATCATTATTGCCACTGTGACAAGTCTTACAATCATTGGATATTTGGAAACTTGTGTGATTATTCTTGTAGCATCTAGAGGATTTTCCTGGAACGAGATTGTCCTGCTGAAAGCCTAGCATTTTATTTATTCAAATGTGATCTCTTTCTGAGCTGTTAATCATTCATTAAAGCTATGTGTTAACTACTAATACCTGCTAGCTTAGAAACATGCACCAGCCTTAGCTTTCATGCAAACCACTGCTGATATGAGCAATACAGAGAGGCAGGGAAGTGTTCAGCACCAGTTGATTCATATGTCCTATCATTCCAATGACATATTACACTGCTGCCATTCAAATATTTTTCAAGGAAATGCAAGCTAGTTTAAAATCCAAACATTTCCATGGTATAGTCATACTTGGTCTCAAATGAACAGTAGAGTTACTGCACAAAAGCAGAGACAATTTCCAAATAGATAAAATATTACATACTGGAAGATTTTTAAATAGGTGTGAGAAATAGCTCTGATTAAAATGAGCTAGAAAGCATGCCAACATCTGTAGCTTCCTTGGCATCAATCCAGAAACCAAATGACTAAGGCTCTGAGGAAGGACATATGGGATGGGTTAAAAATGTTGAACTCAGCCCTTCTAGTCTAAAACAGTCACAGGCAATTCATGACCAAGCTAGATGCTGTGCTCCAATAAAACTTTACTTCCAAAGATGTCATGTGGCCAGACTTTGACTACAAGCCATAATTTGCCAACCATTGCCCCACAATTATTAAACAGTGATATAAATGTTACTATACTAAGTATTCTATATATAGTCATTTAAAATTTAATATTTCATAGAGAACAAAAGAATGTAATCTCCTCAGAGACATAGTACATACACTTTTTTTCCCAACAGGATTTTTTTTCTTATATGTCAGGAAATCAGTTTAGAATAAGAGGGTCAATATGACTTTTAACCAAAACTTAGTGTAGGCAATTATCTACCAATACATCTGGATAATGAAATTTTAAATTAGTATTATGCATCCCAAACTAAATTTGCTCTATGTGTAACATAACTCAACAAGACACAGGTAAATATTTTGTGTATCAGATAAAATGGCTTTGGGTCAACTTAAAAATGCAGAACAGATGTTATAAAAAGCCTTCTGGCTAAGTGACAAACCTTGCTCCATTAAAACTCATTACATGATTGCCTCTTAATAACTCTGATCTAAGAGCAGGCTGACAGGAAGAGAGGAGAGTATATTACGGGAAGTGATATACAAACAACACCAATGGGAAAGTGAAGAACAAAGTAAAAATACTAAGCTTTACAATCAGTGGAAATTGCTTGATTGTTCTATATTGAAATATTTTTGCTTAGTATTGTATATGCACAGGTATCACAGCACATGGGAACAAATATAGAGTCCTACTGCCATACATTATATAGTGAGTGACAGACTTTGGAACAGTCAGCGTATAGTGGTTGTTTCCAACAATTTCAACCCTTCAGGGCTCAGGGAACCATTGAAAGAGGAGGCAAAAAAAGCATGAGGGCTAGAGAGTCAAGAAAAGAAGTCCCCCAACATCAACATGATCAAAGCACATGTGAACTCACAGAGACTGAGGCAGCATGCCCAGAGCCTACACAGGTCTTCATGATGTCCTCTGCATGTATATTGTGGCTTCCAGTTTAGTGTTTTTATGGGAATCCTGGATGTGTCAATGAGTTGGTTCTTGTGCCTTCTTTGGGGTTATTTCCATTCTGTTTGTTTACTTTGTTCAATTCCCAATGTATTGGGTTTTGTTTTATCTTATATAATGTTTTATTACTATTCCTTAGAAGCCTGTTTGCTTCTGAATATGTGACAGAAAGGAATGGATCTAGATGGGAGGGAAGATGAGGGGGCACTGGCAGGAGTGGAGGGTGAGAAAATGATAATCAGGACTATTATTTGAAAAAAATCTCTTTTAAATAAGACACAAAATTAAAGTAAGAAAATAAATAATTCAAATATAATCATACACATATACTATTCATAGAAGTATAACTTTCAGGGTACTAATTGAAATATTTTCCCATTGGTGAGTGGCTGTAAGATAGACATGCCCATAGATTGTCATGTCAGCATTCAATCTGCCTCAAAGGAAAGCAGTCATATCAATGTTGAAGTCATAAGAAACTATTTCACCTATAAAATAATGGCTGTTATCTGATCTTAATTTACTTGGCAATGGTTGGTTTTCTTCTGCAGTGATGAAGATAAACTCATGGGTTTGTATGTGCGTAGGCAGCATTCTATGGCCCAGAAAGATCCTGGCCCTTCACTGATCTCTCATCCAAATTCCTTTGATTTGCAAATTATACATCCCTAATGAGGAGTCTGAAAATAGTCAAAATTTTCACTACAATCTCTAAACTGAAGCATGTAAATTGTATGACACTTTAGGGTTTATAACCCTAGGGTTCTGGATATTTATTTCATCTACAAGATATAGAAGACAAATAGTTAACCTATCTTTTCTCCATGTTCATTGTGAGACTCTCACAATATAAGGTGCTTAAAAATATATGATATGCCACAGAATGATACCCAAGTATGGATTATTTTCATTTGTACAAAAATGTAAAAATTGATCATATAAGAACTCAAGAAATAACCCTTGTCACTATTATATGCAATGACATCCGAACAATAGACTATTAACTAAAAGCAAAGATTCATATAGAATTCAGTCCCCAGGTAGTAACTATTATATTTAGCATGATGACTGGACACTTTTATACTAGAGTTAATACTTGCTTTCACCTTCAGTACATATACTTAAATGATAATGAGTAAGCCTATGCTAAATAATTATAAAAGGAATTTCCCAGGAACTATAGTTTGCCAACTTGCTTGAGTAGATTCTCCTGATGTACTTTGATACTTATCATTTGAATAAAGACTTCAAGTCTCATTAAAAGTTTTGTTTCTCACACACATCACAAATATACACACACAATAGGTATAGGTAGATAGATGATAGATAGATAGATAGATAGATGATAGATAGAGAAATAGAAATATTGATAGATAGCTATAACTACAGATAGAAATAGATGTAAATGTAGACATAGATAGGTATATAAGTTTCTCAGTCTTCTGCCATACCATTGAGAGTATATATCTGCTCAATGTGTGCAAATGTGTGTTTTGGAGGGGAGACGGCAATTGTAAGCCAGTTCAGTAGATAATTCACAGGGTCCACTTCCAATAATAAAATTAATGAATAAATTGCAAATTACATTGGAAACCTTGTGTCAGAAGTACCTTGAACTGTAAAAGACTGTGTCTCATTTTCAACCTGAGATATATCAAAACACATTTAAAAAGGAATCCTAAGAATGAGTCTTCTTTTAACAGGTTATTAACAGCCTGAGTTAGCCTTGAAAATCACCTTCAAATATCTGCTATAGCTCTGTTTTTTTTTAAGCAAATGGGGCTACATACCAGATGGATATATGCATGTTATATATATAAACCAATTCTGATATTTTATTCTTGACATAGCCTTTCTAAATTATAAACTAGACTTATTCACTCCAATTCGCTGCTATATTTAAGACACTCTGTTGGGGAATG
The DNA here is from genome assembly GCF_011762505.2 of Arvicanthis niloticus. NCBI lineage: Eukaryota > Metazoa > Chordata > Mammalia > Rodentia > Muridae > Arvicanthis > Arvicanthis niloticus. Next base: position 29,477,436 of record NC_047673.1, read on the forward strand.
GCTTATAAAATAAATTTTAATTTTATGTTTTTAAGCAGTGCATTTTATATGTAGGCTTTAGTTTTACCCTCCTTTAAGGGTATAATAAACATTTATTATATTCTAAATAAAGCACAACTGATAGAAATATCAATAAGTAATAAAAAAGAGTTTTACAAGAGCAAACAACTTAAAATAGAAAACAATTCCTCTGAGCACCATCTTCATGGTATGTTATAAAATACTCATGCGTATTAAAAATCAGGTCAGGTCAGAATTTTTTAGGTTAGCAGGCAGCTATATTATCCACTTGTTGCCAAATAGTTCCAACTTTACTGATACATTTCTTTTTCTCTTTTTCTCAGTTGCAATATATTCTGTCCTTAGAAAAAAGAATTTCTTTCTTACACTTTCTTTATGCTCCAACCTCCCTCACGACTACCCTGAGTTTTCCCATCTCATCATCCTCTTTCTATTCCCTGTTTAACGTTCTAACAACATTTTCTAATTTGGGTAAAGAGGAGTGGAAACAAATTAATAAAAAAATCACATTTTATGGAGATTATTTTTAAATCTCTGTAGTTTCTTATGAGATTACCAAATGCAAGAGGTCGTGTTGGAGTACATTTGACTTTGCAAGAATATTTCATGAAATAATTTACCTTTTTGACTTGTAAGATGATTTTGATCAAATCCTCCACCTGTGGTATTTTGCACCAACAGTACCACATACATCTCAGTGTGAGGCTTATTTGGCTCCAACTAGACTAATTGATTAGTCTAAGTGGTTTAATACTATTGTTATAGAAGAATTTTCTTCTTAAAGTGGAGCTAAGTTTCAGATTTATAGAAAAGCTTATCTTTGCTCTTCAATTTAACAGATATCTCACTCTCTACAGTGATAATGTTAGAAATGTTGTATTAAAATTGGAAAATTCTGTCTTACGATGTAATAGATAAGGACTTCCATAAAGACTTAGGTCTGCACCCTGAGATAATGAATTGGCATGCCTGGCACTTTACCCTGCTTTGAGTTTATCTTACAAAACTGCTATCTCTTTCATCTATATACTACATACTCAGAACAACTTCAAAGATGAGGTTTGCAGTTGATGTCACCAATTGTTTCAAACTTCATAGCATTAAATCACTGTTCTATTTGTATTTGAATACTTGGGAAGACAATTTCTCCTTTATGATACAGTGGTAGTAACTCTCAGCCTTGGGAACTAATTCAAATAATAGCGTCAGAAGATGGCCTTCTTTGCTATCTTATCAAAAGCATCACTATCCTGACAGCAGCCCTGCTGGGAATCCTGTCAGATTTCATTTATCTGAACACAGTGGATAAGTGAGCCAGCAGGTAAGTGTTTTTGAAATAACCGCTTTCTCCACATTTTCACTGGGTTGCCACAATGATTGTGTAATGGGAATATAAGACACTTAATAAGTATCCTCACTGAATGTATAATCCAATTTCATCTGAGCCTCATTTGGTTACTGTAACTCATCTTCTCCATTTAAAGCTATTTAATAGCTATGCAAAGCAATACTTTCCCAGGGAAAGTGTCCCATTCACATCTTACCAGTAGCCTTCAAATCTCAGTCTCACTTCTTCACATTCTTTTAATAAATGACAATAAATGACATTACTTATAGGATCAGAAAGTACATTGGCTCTAGGTACATAATTAACACATTCTGCAGACCTTCACTGTAACGTCAATGGTTATAAAATATGACATGTAGTAAATTATACTCCCTAATAACTAAAAGAATCATTAAACACCCAAGCCAATCATGCATTGAAAATTCCCTACCCATAAGGTGATTTACTGACCTCTTTGTTGGGGCATAAAAACCAATGAAAAATGTATGTATACACAATAAGGTAGAATTTATGGTATATGAAACATACGTATGAAGTATTAGAATGTATCCTGAAGGAACTGATAAAGTCCATCTCTAGCAAGGTTTTTGGCCTGAATCAAAGGTAGATTAGCAAAATGTATGAATGAAAAATCATCTTATGCCAGAATCCATTGTCAAAGTCAGTGGTGATATTTTAAATAGGATACTACAAAAGATCAAGAGAAAGTCTCTTTTGGAATAGGTGTTTGATTCTTTGTTTGTTTGTTTTATGAGCAGATGCAAATGCCAGTGTAGATATTGAAGTACCTTTGAGAATCTACTGATCTAGACCTTTTGTTTTATTATTATTATTATTATTATTATTATTATTATTATTATCATTATCAATTTTACAGTTTGATTGCAGCAGCCTCTCTCCTCTCCTCTTCCTCACACCCCTCCCTGATTCCCTCCATCCTCTTATCTTCAGAGAAGGGATAGATGGACTAGGCTCATCCTCTCCCACTGAAGCCAGGCAAGGCAGCCTAGCTAAAGGAAAGGGATCCAAAAACAGGCAACAAGTAAAAGATACTTTATAATTCACTGATACATCACAACTGTAAGCCAAAATTAAAAGAAATTTTATATGAAAATAAACAATGAATGACTTTCTATTAGATGTGACATTGTTCCCTCATTCTTCACATTGAGAGATTAGGTAAAATGACATGAAATGTCCTGCCAGTCTTAATATCATAAGGAACGACTCAACTAAAAATCCTAATACAAATAGTACTCAAGGATGTAGAGAAAAAACTCAGTTTCTTCAAAGTGAAAAACTCAATAAAAACATATTGGGAATTCGGGGAAATCATGAAGAAAATATAGTAAAATAAAACAGAGAACAAAGGCATTTGAGGCAGTAACTTTGAAGTTGATGGCTAAGACTGTTTTGGATTTTCCTTTTATTGTAAGGAAAATCACCTTCTGATCATTCCTAAAGAGTATATATTATAAGATATTATATCTTGGATCATAAAAAGGTTTGCTTTGTGTATGAAAATATCTTTCTAAAAAGAAAACCTTTAGATTTAAATACAGGAATAAAACTACTCAGGGTTGAAGAGAACCTGTAGGAAATAACAATACTTGAGAGAATAGGAATGTGTTTGTCTCTGTGTCCAATGCTTTATTGACATCAGCTCTTGAAAATTAAGGTAAATTGTAAATGCTTATATATATATACATATATATGTATATATATGTATATATGCATATATATATGTGTGTGTGTGTGTGTGTATTTGTGTGTGTGTGTGTAAAGAGAGAGGGAGAGACAGGGAGACAGAGAGACAGAGAGAGAGAAAATTGGAGGGAGAAAAAGAGAAATGTACATTAATAGTTTGACTACCTATATTACTAAAAATAAAAGTCAAAAATAAGCAAAGTTATGAATATTGTTCATTAAGAGTACATGGTAGTTTAATTTAACATCTAAAGATATCACAAGGCTCTTAAAATTCTACATTACTGACCCATTGAAAACCAGATACACAGAGAGCACACAGGGGAGATGGTGCCCTGTTAGGCTAGGAAACGAACACTTCCTATTATCTAGAAAAGCTGAGCTCTCAATGTGAGTAGTAGTATTTTCTTTAGGCTACAGTGTACAATGTAATTAAATTGGCCCAAATGCACCCACCTTCAAAAAAACATGCCTGCAGATTTTGTTACCCAGTAGCAACCTGAAATTACTCTACAACTTTAAAATTAAAATTTGTGAGATATCAGTGTCCTTCTGCTGTTACATAAGAATCATAGGTATACTCCTAATGACAAACCTCATGCTTATCTCACTTTGCAATGATTTCTAACTTTAGGTATCACTGTAAGTTTCTTCCAAGCCTACTTCTCAAAATAAAACCAACAGATGCCACCACTCATTTGGCTCATTTAACTTGACATTTTGTAGTATGAGTTCCACACATTGATTTGGCCAATTAAATACAGAAATTTTGTGGAAATCACTGTATCTACACTGAGCATGTATACTTACTTCTACCTTTGTGTATATATGTATATATGTATGCATGTATGTTTGTATGGTGTACATGAAAGGATGCACATGTATATATGTGGGCACACAAGTATGTATGTGTGCATATGAAAATGTCAAGGTCATAAATTAATATTGGGTTTTTATTCTTTTTTCTTTGAGCTGATTTGTATATTCTTTCTTTTCTTAATGAAAAATATATTTTCATATAATGTATTCTGATTACCCTCTCCCACTCATCTCTCTCTTTAAGTAAAAACAAACATCACTGTCTCTCTCTCACACATACGCTCACATGCATGCACATGCACACACGCACACATACACACACAATGAAAATGCAGAGAATCCAAAACTGAAAATAAAATATACAAGCAAAAGACCAAAATGACAACAACAACAACAAAACCCCCCAAAAGTGCTTCAACAATGTGAAAAAAGCAATATGAAAAATATAATTTGCAAAAATATTATTGGTTTCATTTTGTGTGAGTCTCCATGGGAATAATGGCCACCAAACTTATGAGACATACAGTCTACACTAAAGTGTAGTTAACATGCTCAGTAAGACTCCATTGAAGAATTATTTGCTTTTGTTTGCAAGCATGTATCAATTCCAAATATCTTGTTGGTTGTGGATGTGGGCCAATGTCCACTTTCTCCTCTCTGGTTAAGTAGGGATCCAGTCTGGCTTGAATTTGCACAGGCTTTGTGCAGGTTGAGGTCTTTGTCTTTCTTAATAATCCACATTTTATATATTGAGGGAAAGTGTCTCACTTGAACCTAAAGTTTACCAACTCCCTAGTCTAGTTAATAATCTTGTTCCAGGAATTGCCCTGTCTCTACCTCCTTTGTTCTGGGATTACAGTCAAAATGCCATAGCAGGTATCTGGATTTAGTTTGGGTCAAGTTACATAGTGGGTACTTTACCTACTGACAAATTTCCCCAACCATAGACTATTTAAACTTGTCAGTATTCCTCAGACAATATAGAATACAAAAATTACTTATATTACATATGCATTTATATATTATAAGTATCTAGAAATAATTACAGTATACTGGAATGGGTGGAGGGGTTATATGCAAATGCTACTATTTTATGAGAGCCTTAAGCATTTTTTCGTTATTTTTTTTATTGGATATTTTATTTACATTTCAGATGCCATCCCCTTTCCCCATTCCCTTCCTAGAAAATCCCTATCCCATGCCCCCTTTTCCTTTTTGCATTTATACACGTTTTAAAAATGTTAATCAAAGGCTTTATACATTTGGTAATGCTCAATCAGAAGTGTAACCCAATACCCAACCTAGATATATCAACTATCTTTGACTGGTGGAGACACGTGAACATCTGCCTCCCTATCTCCCCAACCCTCTTTCTCTCTCTCATCACCTAGCTTCTCCTCTCCTTCTTCTCCTCTCCTTACTCCTTCTCTTCCTCTCAGTACTCCTCCCACCTTAACTCCTTCTACATATCACCCTTCCTGTTAAAATAAAACTTTTCTCTCAAAATACAATTAGAGCATAATTATGCCAATTTGTACCAGTAAGGTACAAGATAGTCCTAATACCCAGTCCATCATTTTGTTGACTAACCAGAAGGCTTAAGCATTTTAAAATTTTTGAATCCACAGGAGGTCCTGTAGCCAATCACCAAACTATACTATATTAGCAATATTTTGCTTTATAATAATAAAAATAGAGGCAAAAATTACAGACCATATGGATATATAAAATATATATAGCCAAGACAAGACAGTAAACTTGGGAAGGTTAAAATAAGTTAATCAAGATTTTTCATCTGGCTGGTACCAAGAATATTAGTATCCTAATGATACTTTTGTTTTCTCGTCTGATCCATTTAACAGATATTTGATTGTTATTATGTAAGACACATAATTTCATAAAGAAAAGAGGTAAACATTTCTAGTCTCAGGCTCTGATTAGAAATAGAAATGTCCTAGAAGTAGAAAATAAATAGAAATCACACTTAGGCAAGATAGAAAATTGCTTAGGCATAATATTATAGTGAATAGAATGACATAACATTATACTAAAGCCAGGAGGACAAAGAAGATATTCTGAAGCAAAACATGCATGATGTGAAAACTGAAGAATGGAGAGAAGTTTACTCTGAATGCTGGTAGACAGTCCTAGAAACAAGAGAGGCGTAGATTGGAGAGACAAAGAATCTCATTAGGAATAGGGGCATATCATGAATGGCTTCGCAGTCTTGCAGTAATAAATGTGCTATAGTCATTCCCTGACTTAAATTAGAAATAAAATCCAGCCATACCTTCATGCAGAATGATAATTATAGCTGTATTGTGATAGATAAATGAGACAGAGAATTCTTATACCTTTAAGATCGGAAGATTATTTAAAACCCTATACTAACTATGCAGAAGAGAGTGATAGCTTACATCTCAAAAGAACAAAGAATATTTTAGAAAGACAGGGTTTTTTTTTTTAAGTGTGATACATCATGAGTGGAAAAAAAAAGACTGTGTTTATCTTTGGAAAACAAACCTTGGTTAGGAAGAAGTTAATATTATGTAAATTTAGATGAAAAACCTTAATTACTGATAGACTGAAAGGGTTCATTACAGCCCAGTTATGTGGTTCAACTCAGTTAGGATTCTGAGGATGAACATTTCTGAACAAGTAGACAGTGTATGAAATGCCAGGGCAGCTCTCCTGACTATGAATAGTCATGGCTTAATTAAAAATAGAAAATAATTTGAAAATAAGCCTTCTTGAAACCCAAAGTACAGGGAGAGTCTATTCTTTTGAAGGTTCCCTCTTCAATTGCAAAACAAATGCCAAAATATCAGCCAAGCTCTTCATGCCTCAGCCAATTCTAGCTGGTTTTGTGGTTGTGCTGTTGCATTTGTGCCAACCCATTTTTTTTAAATTATTGGAAGCTGAGAACTGACAAGAAATGCCAAAAGGGAAAAATAAGATCACACAATATGAATGTATTTCAGTTCTGAGGCATTCATTACTAAGAGAATGCAATTATGATTTTAAAAATGAATAGTTCCATTTACATGAAAGAAACCCACAAATCTTGCTTCTCAAAGAAATATCTATGGCTGGTGTGTGTGTGTGTGTGTGTGTGTATGTGTGTGTGTGTGTTGTGTGTAAGACATTAAGACAATGACAATGGAAAACTCCCAAACAAGCGAAAGTGAAAGTAGAGAAAATATTAACTAATGGTTTATAAGTATTGGTTTAAGGATATAGCCAAATAAAATATTTTATGAAAATTAGTTATAATGCTAAACTGAAATGAATCTGCAAAATTCATATTTCTGAGGAGAATACTGCCCCTTTCTTCTAACATCTTTGTCAGGTACTTTCTTTCATTAATACATTGCTTCTTTTAATGCTGTCTTTTGTAAAACGAAAGTAATTTTACTTTCACTTTTGAAAGTAATACACAATAAAGTATTGACAATATTTTTACTTTAAGAAAGAAAAATCCTATTTGAATGTAATTGCTAGTTTTGTAGTGATGTTCTCAATGGCTGGCTCTTACTTAACCTACACCCTTTTTTTGATTCTGTGCCTTGGCTCACTCCCATCTGTTCTTATGTAGGTCCTGGGGTTTGGGAAGGTGCCTTCCTCCTGAGAAAGGCTTAGTCATCCTTACATGAATACATTTGCAGTGAGCTCCTTCTGAAACTTTTCTGATACCCTCATTAAAATGAATGATTCTTCTTTCTGATCACATCAAATATTTCTATTATATGTTTTGCTGCAAGTTGATAAATAGTTAACTCCAAAACACAATATCTAAAGTTGCTATTTTTCTATCTTTAAATATATTCTGAAAAAGATCAATCTCAGTAGTTACCTAGACAGACTATGTTTCCCTTATATGAATTTGGGAGGATACACTTAAACCATAACAATGATACAAATTTAACAATGTACATGTGTGTTAACTAACAGCAACATATCTAATGGATTTTAATATCTGAATAGATATGATTACCAATAAGAACAATTCATAAGCATATTGATTTCTAAAGTCATTCCTTCTTACTGTATAGAAGAAAAATTGAAACAAACTTCTACTAATTTATTTAATACAGACTTATTGATTAGTTACCAGTGGGTGCTGAACAAGAGCAAGTACTAGGCAGACAAGTAAGAAGAAATTTCCAGTTTGGTAGACAAGAAGAAAATATGCACCACTAATATTGGGTGAAGGCAAGTAAATGCCACATCAAGAGTAACATAATGATAATAGAGAGCTTCAGATTTTTCAGGTACCAATTCATCAAGAAAAATAATATGCAAACAATGTGAAGAAAGACTCATTTGGCTACCTCCCATGACTAAGGATGAAGGAAACATGAGGTAGTTATAGGAGGGAGTCGGAAGTTGATGGCAGAAAACAGCACCTCTATTTTTGGAAAGCTTCTTGAACTGTAATATGAAGATTAAAATGGGGATTAAAAAGAGTCACAGTGCAGAGAATAATCCTTGCTCATGATCTATAGGAAAAAGAAAACTTAGATGGCATTGGTGCCACATGTGTTTATTTTTTAAGACTGTTATAAAGCTTCTTCCATCTTTTTCTTCTGCTTCTCTTCCAACCCCCATGTTTGCCCTATCTCCTGAATAAACCCCACTTGGAAAAAAAAAAGACTGTAATAAAATTGCAGCACCTCATCCTTCCTTTTTCTTCTTCAAATACCTACTTTTATATTTCCCATGCTTTCCTTGCCTCTTCTTTCCCCCAATTTCTATTGCATGCCTACTACGCTCACCATAAGACACCATTTAAAGACCTATGGGGTTGTCAAAGATACACGAGGATGAGGATAACCTCTATCCTAAGGTTTATATTGACAAGGAAAATGTGTGCATAATATAGAATATAGCATATATAGAAAATAGAACTTCAACACAATTATAAATATATGAAATACCATGAGACAGCATTCAGCTGAGAAATCTGAAGAAGCACCCTATGTCTTCTGACACACATTTGGAATTCGAATATAATACTTCAGAGTTGACTAGACCAAACATTGAGGATGGTTCTAGACTGTTAGAACTCATCATTGAGATCTTTGGCACACAGTATCAAGAACATAATGATTTCTTCCTATACATAAAATTTTCACAAATTTTTTTCTAGAATAATAATATAGAACTGTATTTTTCTATCTTGTTGCATTCATATTTAAATATTATGAGTACTTCTTAGATATTTAAATAAATTTAAGTATACCCATAGAAAGTAAATGGTAAATCACATGCAATCTATTTATAAAAGTCTCTGTGTTGCATATATACAGCATATTTAAGATTTGAAACAAAATATAATTCAATATTTATATTAATGCTATCACCATAATAAAAAGCAGAAAAGAAATTTAAAGTAAAGAAAGCCAGAAGAATCTAACTTTTACATTTTCAATTTTGACATGTAATTTTTCAAAACTTACAATCCTCTAAAATAGCTATTTATATTCTATTTCCTCCCTAAATTTAACTACGCATTTTTCCCATATGAGACTCAGAAACCTGACCTACAAAACAAAAAGAAATTCCAGGGAAATGACAGAGGTCCAAGATGCACTAGGCTATTATTCAAGCTGAAAATAAGTTGGTTTTCTTAAAGAATATGCCTTCCTTTTAAATGTATCATTTGCAAGGATCTGCCTGTTTTGCTGTTTTCTGCATGCCATCATGACCCTTTGCCTGCAAGAGCTGAACCACTTTTAGAGTCTATGGTCATTCATACCCACTGGCAGAAAAAAAAAAAAATCCTCACTTCTAATGCTCTCTGTCTTACATCTGATTTCTTAATTCAACTATGCTAAAATATTGGACACTTTAAATAGAAACTCTATCTTATTCCAGAAAGTAAGGAATTCCCCACACAAACTTCAGACTTTGGAGCTTGACTATGTGTCTGCATCCTCTGTCTCTGAGGAACAAATTCTAGCCCCATCCTGAGATCCAAATGTCCTTATGCAGGCATTTAGCTTGCCAGTCTGCCTTTCCACTGGCAGTATGCTGATTACTCTTAGAAGCCCTTGCAATGAGCTCTGTCTTTCTAGACCCTTGCACTAGTCCTCAAAATTCTGTCACCAATTTTCACTATCCTTCCCTACCTCTTACTGCCTGAACCCTGTGATGTTTTGATGGGATAGAGTAAACTGTGACAATTAGGACAATTTCCACTTCTGCTTCCAGAAATGACAGGTTAAAAACATAGTTCTACCATTAAAAACTTAACTGTAATTGAGGCATGCTCATGATTTTCTATCCCAGATCTTCCAAGCATCAGTTTTTTGCATCATACATGTCTAGATGATAAATCTTTGAAAAACTTGTTTATTAACCATGCTTTGTCTCAGCAATTCTCTCCTTCCCTCATGTTTCCAAACTGGCTCCAATTTCACACATAACACATCCTTAGCTATTTTGAAGAACAAGGTGATTGTGTACAAACCACTCTCAAGTCTGTGGTCATATGATACCACTTTCTCTTAACTTTCTGAAATTAGTTCATCTAAGTCTTGTTTTTCTCTCTATTAAAAGAAAGCCCTTGTTGCCAAAATCTGGTCTCCTAGTTAGTGAGACTTCTTGATGTTTTCTCTATATATTACAATATTTTTGTTTGTTTTTCCAGTATTTCATACTTCTGATGGTCTGTCCTTGATGCCAACCCTGTTTTTATTTAACAGCAATCAGTAAATGCTCTGGCTATGCCTCAAGAGGCTAAGCTCCTTGAGTGTGCAGTAGCACTTATTGTCCATCCTCATTAATTGTATCTCATCTTACATGCAGCCTCCCAAGTGCACCCAGAGATTGCTCAGCAGGCCCATTTCAAAAAATATTTTCTTGAGAATCTTCATACTAGCAGTTATAATACTAGCTTATTGTCTTAAATTCCATTCTGTTCTTAGTCTTATATTAGTTGAAAAAAGTAACATTATACTTTTGATTTCTTTCTTTCTTCCTTTCTTTCTTTCCTGTTTTTACAGAATATTCCTCATCTCCACATTTGGAATGAGAGTCTTGAGAATTGAAAGATTTGAAAAGAAAGAATTGAAACTTGACAGATACTCCAAACAAGAAAAAAAAATGTATAAGAAAATGAGTCTTTTGTTGACTAACCAGCACCTCTGTCATCTATCCTAACTAAAACACTTAGTTCTGAACCTGGCTTTTTCCTTGGCTTTAGGATGAATGTCAGCTAACGACCATCCACTCAAATCTTTTCTCTCAAGGTAAATAGCTATAAGTTTTCAACCCCGTCAGAAATCCAGAATGACTGAGTTAACTATAATTATGGGAAGCACAAAGCATAGCTTCTAAAACTTAGCCAATTTATAGAGACCTCTGAACACCTGGACACTCGCTCTACTTCAAATCTTGTACCTCACTGGCACAAATTGGCATAATTATGCTCTAATTGTAGTTTGAGAGAAAAGTTTCCTTTTAACAGGAAGGGTGATGTGTAGGAAGAGCTAAGGTGGGAGGAGTACTGAGAGGAAGAAAAGGAGTAAGAAGAGGAGAAGAAGGAGGGGAGAAGCTAGGTGATGAAAGAGAGATAGAGGGGGGAGACAGGGAGGCAGATGTTCATGTATCTCCACCAGTCAAAGATAGTTGATATATCTAGGTAGATAGTTGATACACCTCTGATTGAACAATACCAAACTTATAAAGCCTATGATTAACATTTTTTTAAAAAATGTATAAATGCAAAAAGGAAAAGGGGCATGGGATAGGGGGTTTCTAAGGGGGGGGGGCGGAAATGGGGAAAGGGGATGGCATCTGAAATGTAAATGAAAGATCTAATAAATAAAAAAAAAAAAGAAGAAGAAAAAACAGAAAGAAAATGAGTCTTGTTGCATGGGAAAGGTACTTGATCATAAGTCATATAAGCTTCACCCATAAAATGACTTCTCAAGTGAGAGCTGAAGGAACATGACTTCAAAGGACATGAAACGTGAGTGGAAAAAGTCTACAAGGCTTCAGCCTTATATAAAGTATTATAAGCAAATTGGGAAAGCTGGAAATAAGAGAGGGGATCATCCCCAAGGAAGAACCCAACACTTGACTATCTGATGCCAAACTGTCAGTCCTGAAAACATCAATACAAGTAACTTTATATGGACTGAACAGGTCAAAATTTAAGAACATATATGTACATACATATATACATATACATATACATCATATACATATACATGTACATATGCAAGATCAATTAGTCTTTATAAAAGAGGCCCTAAATTTGATGGAGAGTAAAGTATTTGGGAAGGTTTAGAGGGAATAAAAGGGGAAGACAGAAATGTGATCTCAAAAGTTAAAACTTTTTAAAAAAATTAAAACTCAAGATTGACTAATTCAAACATACAGTTGTAAATGTTTTGAGATTACAATTTTCGACTCAGTTAAATTCAGAGATGGGTTTCTTTAAAAACAAAAATCAACAATTCTCTCTAAAGATTTTTTTGGAGAAAAACATTAGCACAACTGTCTTTGCAAGAAATCGTTAGGTTTGATGGCACAGAAAACACCTGGGAAGCAGCCAGTATCCCTTTGCTGCATATTCTCTGCTGGGGCTTACAAAGTCAGATAAATATACTTGTAAATATGCATACATACATATACATATGTATGCAGTTAGTAATCTTGGTATTTTAAGTATATTGATGATGCATACAGAATGACTGAGGATGCCAAAGGCATGAATTGTTCCTCCCTCACTGTCCAAGATTACACATCATATTTTGATTGACTTTGGTGTTGTCTGACATGATGCTGGAACTCCTGAAGGAAAAGGTGACTCTTTCCCCACTCCTACACTTCTTTTTTCTCAAGGATCCTGGCATGTATAGTAAACTGAGCCTGCTGCAGAAAGACAGAGAGGAAATGCTCGCGTGTATGTGCACGATTTTCCACTGCCAACGGTCCAGTTTAGAGTTAGAAAGATGGCTAGTGAGGAAACTGCTTGCTGACCAATCAAACTATTCAGATTAGAATGCCCAGTATCTATGTGATGGCTATATAAAGGCAAGCTTCTATAACCCATCTCTGAGGGCTAAGATGGTAGGTTCTGGGATCATACAATGGGACCACAATGCACCAGTTACATAGATGACAATAGGTAACCAACACATGGCTGGAATAAATGACCTTTGTGATCAGTAAACAAATACTCCTGCGAGCTAAACTGCACTGTGATAAACAGTTTCTAAAAAAGTCCCTAATCTTAGCAGGCTGTCATTTCTTTCACTTCTGTTAAAGTATTGCTGGTTAATTTGTTAAATTCCTTTTGGTGTTGGCTAGTTTAAAAATTCAGTGACATAATAAGATTATGTCAATCCTGTCAAAAATACTTTCTATGTCAATTAATGTAAATAATTGTAAACACTAGAAACAACAATTATATGTCAAAATCATGCATGCTGCCTAAAATCACATATTTTTATTTTTGAACATTCATCATTTATCTTTAACATAAATATCTAAATGACAAATAATTCATAAATTTATGAAGATGAAGATGGTTTTGTTACTTAATACTTCTCAACATTACTCCATCAGTTTTATAAATATTGTCTAAGTGCTTTGTGCCAATCATAGTAGATGTTTTCAAAACAAATAAACCAAGATGTTGGCAAATTCCTATTTTCTCTTTAAATATGATCTGTATAAATAGCAAATGTAAAATTTTACATTTAAATACATAAAAGTTTGCCAGTAATAAATACTAGTCATATATGTACTATTATAAATAATTTTTTAAAAGTACCAAATCAATTTCATCAGTATGTCAACATATATTATTCATATTTTCATGTCTAAATAGCGTAAATGCAGAAATGTTTTATTCTCTTTGTTTTGCTCTGTTTTATATTAATAGCCAAAGGTTAAATTAACTACAGATTTCTGTGAGACCATCAAGAATATTAGCATTATACTCTTTATAGACTTCTAGATTTATACAAAAATATTTAAAGGGGGCAAATTTTTTAATGGGGAGTTCTGTTCTCATTAAAAAACTGTTATTGAGAACTCTGGCTTGACCAGCTCCATCTAGCATACACATCACCAAGGGACACACTCTTTCTTACACTACCTCATAGAGTCAGCCATAAGCCTGGCACTGCAAATGCCAAAAATCATTTTAACATCTTGAACCAAGTTCTGAAAAGACAAAGATTCACTCAGCCTGAAAAGGCTCTTAGCGCTTCATCTTTTCAAAATTTAATTTGTCCTATTTTATGACAAGACATTAGCTAATACCCTTTTATGAAATGAATGCCTTGATGTTAATTACCAAGCAACTCTTTCATTTGTAATAAAGCTAAGCAATTTAACACCTTCCAGTCCCTTTCTAGAACAAATGCATAATCATAATTCTTTCAGTGCATTGGTGCAAGTACATAAAAGCCCCTGGAAATTGTTCATTTTACTTACATGAAGCTGTTAGCCTCACTAATTATAAGTCATTGTTTGCTATTATTTTTTTTTCATACAACTTCTTTCAACATTGCAATTCATTTAGCAAGAACTGTACACACTTGGGAACTGCTAAAGAGGAAAAGAGACACAACAGTAATTGGAAATTATGCTAGATCTCTGCTCATTCCTCAGACCCACTGTATCATCCTCTCACTTGTTTTTAAGTGTATGAGTTATGCCTATTTTTCTGGATTCACTCTACTGCTCAAGAGGCAGTCACTGTCTCCCTATCTTCTCCTCTACCAAGCCTTCCTGTCCTTAGGACCAAGATGCTATAATTTGAATGTCACTACCAAAACTTCTAAATTTTATTGCTACTAGGAAGTGTTATCAGACACAACAAGTAGTAAATTTAAAGAAGTAAAGAAGCCATACTGGTTCTGTGCTTGTGAATAGATTTGTATTTCCTCATTGATGAGTGAACTGGTAAGAAAAGGTTAGTCTCCCAGGCATTATACTATACCGCAGTTTAGCACTGACTTACATATATTCCTGTTGTCCTTAGTCACCTCAGGTCTCTGAAGAGATCACTCCAGCAAGAAGAGCTTCATCATACAGGCTTCTTAATCTTGAATTATGAATTGAACAGCACGTATCATTTACAAATAGCATCTTAGGTTTGCAATTTTGGGTCTACTTATCCATATTTGTATTTTGTCTGATTTGAATTATGCAACCTTGCATATCTGTCACAGTCTCTATGAGTTCGTATGTGTACCAACCTGGTATCTTAAAGGTACTGTTTTCTTGGAGTCATCCACCATTTCTGACTCTTATAATATTTATACTAAATCTATGAACCTTGAGGGAAGTGTCTGACAGAGATATACCAAGTGAACTACATTTATTGCTGAGTGATCTACATTTTCTTTACTCTCTATATGTTTCCAGTTACAGGTCTTTATATTAATTACTATCTACTGCAAACTCTGGTTAGAATTAAGTGATGAATTGATTTATGGGTACAACAGTGTATGATTAGAACTCTTTTTATTGGTATGTTATTCCTTTAGTATAATAATAGACTTTTCCCTTAGGACCCAAGGCCTGTCTAATCTCAACTGACCTTGCCCAATTTAGCAGTGTCAGGAATAAATACCAACCCATGGGGTAAGTCATAAATTCAAAAAGAAAGTTTTTGAATACTCCCAAATCTTTTGTGCTTCAATTGCTAGTATATCTCATAAGCAGGCAGCTGTTTCTGTTCCCAGGGTATATATCTAGGTGATATTAATGATTATTTTTCTACTTTGGGAGCTCACAGAGTACTTTCCCTCACCATGAATGATGGTCAGCAAGCGTGAAGCTTCTAGGTGGGCCTTAGCTAATTTTTTTCATGTTCTATGACATAATTAAGTGGTGTCAATGGCAATAGGCACTTACAGTCAGGTTATAGAGAGAAACCAATAGCTTTGGCATAGTCTGTAATGTTTGGGCAGAAGGCTATCTACAATCACTCGATGATATGAACCTCATTCATAGCACTGCACATTTGAGTTTGTGCATTAAGGTGTTCAGTTGGAGAACTGTGTCTTCCATTATATGTTGTCTTCAAGAAAAAAATAAATTCATGAAACTTACAAATTAACAGATAGAGTTAGAAAAAAATTATCCTGAGTGAGGTATTATAGACTCAAAGGGACAAATATTGCATGTTTTCTCTTACATTGCTTATCCAAATAAAGGAACAAAAATTTCCCCCCCAAAAGGAAACAAAAACCACAGTCAAAGAAACAAATTTTGTGTGTTTTATAATTTAAATTAAAAATTATATGATGTGTGCTTTAAAGTATGTTTTTTAAAGTATCTAGGTGTCCTAGGTTCAATAATTTTAGTAAAATAATCAAAAATACAAAAAAATGGCTAGAGATCTAAAAAGAGAGTTCTTATAGAAGACATAAATGTGACTATTAAATACCTCCAAAAGTGCTCACCATTTTTAGCAACTAGTGAAAAATTGTACAAGTTAAATCCACTTCAAGATTTGAGTTTCCCCTAGTCCATATCAATGAAACTACTGACAAAATGCCAATGAGTGAGACACATAGTCACTCTTGATGTAAATACAACTTAGTCCAACCAGACTGGAATTCGGTATAAAAAATTGAAGTAAATAATTAAATTGGTACAAAAGCAGATTGGGGAAAAAATAAAAAGTAAATAAAAGCTTTAAAAAAGAAAAAAAATGAAGTGAAAATTTCTGGTTTCTTTGAAGACTCGGTTGTGTCATGTGATATTTTTCTGGAAACTGTCTTATAAGAGGATATTTTTGCTGAAGCAAACACATGGGAGGTTGGTTTACTGAGAACAGAGAGGTGATATTTTTCTGGAAGAAGTCTGGAGAAAGAGCATGTGATATTTTGCTAGAACGGATGCTTGAGAGAACGTGTGATATTTGGAAAGGGTATGAATATACCCCTACAGACAGTGAACAATACTGTATGTTATTGGTTTGCCTGATTAATTTTTTGGTGGTCATCACTGGGCTTTACTGATGCTGTTCTTCCCTGATAATGCTGTATGGTATTGGTTCACCATTCTTTACTGGCCATAGTTTGTCATGACTTCATGGAGAGAAACTCACCAAAGAATTTCTGGTGGTGTTCTGGCAGCTTCTTGACGATTCCACAGACTCAGGCCAATTAGCAGAGCCTTTCTCTTTCTGTTGGATAGACCCACTCCATTGCTGAATGGTATTTGCGAGTGGATTGAGCTTCTGCTGCTGATTCATGCGAACTGAACTACTGATATCCTGACAAGGCAGAATGGATTTGCTCCAAAGAACTATTTCTAAACAAGTCGGCATCCTCCTTAGCTCTATTCATCTTTCCTTTCCTCCATTTCTGGTGGGTGGTGGGCTAGAAGAGATGATAATTATTAAAAGTGGGTTTTTAAAAATCCAAGCCTATAAAAATCTTCAAAAATCTAGAAGTAAAAATAAAATATGACTTGGCTACATCACTCCTAGCAATATGCCAAAAGGACTAGATATTGTACCCCACAGATACTTGCTCAGCAATGTTCATAGCTGCCCTATTCACAATAGCAGGAAGTACAAACAACCTAAATGCCCTTCAATTGATGAATGAATAATGAAAATGTAGCAAATATATGCAGTGGCATATTATTCATCAAAAAAGAAAAATGAAATCATGACATATGCAGGTAAGTGGAAAGACTTAGAAAAGGTTGTCTTGAATGACTCAAAATACAAACACTGCATGTTCTCTCCCATCTGTGGTTACCAGCTTCAAATCCTAACATTGTATTATGTAGTGTGAACTTACACAGAAACAAAGAAAGCATAAAGGGACCACATGCTCAGGAAGAGGGGTAAAAACAGGATACAGGTGATATGAAGTGGGAAGCAGAATTATAAGGAAGGAACTCTAACTGGAAAGGACACAGAGAGAGAGAGATCAATAGGTAAGGAAGAAGAAATAACACTGAGGGTATGCGAGAAATCCTCAAGGAATCATATTATTTTTATGTTTATCTAAAATTATTCGCTGGGCAGTGGTGGCTCATGCCTTTAATCCCAGCACTTGGGAGGCAGAGGCAGGCAGATTTCTGAGTTTGAGGCCAGCCTGGTCTACAGAGTGAGTTCCGGGACAGCCAGGGCTACACAGAGAAACCCTGTCTAAAAAAAAAAAAAAAAAAAAAAAAAAAAAATAGAAAAAACAAAAACACAAATAAAATTATTCACAATAAATAAAAGTGAATAGATAGACAAATATGGTAATAGATATATTAAAGAAATTTACTCTATTTGAGCTGGCAATGCCCACACAAGAACCATAGACTGATAAAAAATAAAAATAAAATAAACAGTACCAGTCTATAGAAACATCTTGGTCAGTGTAGTTCCAGTGACAACTTAAACAATAGTGATTGTTAATATTGTTCTTGTTTAGTATTCCAGGGGTTCACAAAGGAAACTTATTGCTAAAGATACCACATACATAGGAAACATTACTCAAGCTGGATCTAATCAGAAAACTTCTTTCCTACATTTGTGTTTTATGATTTCAGAAAATATACAATCTGTCAAAAGAGGGAAGCAGTTTAAAAGCCCCACCCAGTTACAACACCTATAAATGACAACAATTAATAGCATGGTAAGGTTCTCTCTTCTCTCTTCTCTCTCTCTCTCCCTCCCTCCCTCTCTCTCTCTCTCTCTCTCTCTCTCTCTCTCTCTCTCTCTCTCTCTCTCTCTCTCTCTGTGTGTGTGTGTGAATCGGTATTCACATGTCAGTGACAACCATAGCTGTCTTATTGGACATGAAACCCGTTCAACAAAAGAAAAACCATGGATGTACCAGAAACCTAGACAGCTTCCTGGAACTAAAAGTTCATGGGTCTTAGAAAAGAACTTACTAATGCCAGTTTGTTAGACCAGCATAATTCACTCGTATATTCTAAATCATATCCTTATACAAGCAGATAAGTATAGCTACCAATTTCTCATCAAAGAAGTCTCTCTTTCCAGCAAATGAAGACATAAGAGAAAACTACAACTAGATACAATGCAGAGATCAATAGATCATGAAGATCCAAGCCTTGATGAATCAATCTATATTACAGAGCCTTCAACTATTGTTCAGGGAATGTCATGGAGGAAGAGCAGAAAGTTTGTAGGAGCCAGAACAAGGAACTCTGCTGTAAAACAGTCTTTCCTTAAAATGGGTGCATAAATGAGACTAACTAATATGATCAGTGGCTATATTAATGTGTAAAGGGAAATGTTTCACAAGGTTATAACGCTGGATAAAGAACTATAAGTAACTACTGATTACAGGGAGGAGAATTAGTATCTCTCAAGCATGACCAACCTTATTGGTTATCCAATACAGATTTAATACAGAGTTGCATAATGGACAGCTTTGAAAGCATGTACACACACACAAAAAAAAACAAAAACAAAAACAGACTCAGCACTTGTGTGCTTGTGTGCGTGAGTATATGTGTGTTGCTATCAGAGAGAGGGAGAGAAAGAGATGAGAGAGAGAGAGAGAGAGAGAGAGAGAGAGAGAGAGAGAGAGAGAGAGAAGCAAATATAACCAAAGAAAGAAAGAAAACTTCAAATTGAGTGTCCAGGGACATAGGAGAGAAGCAGTAACTATGAGGACTGTGAGAAGCTGGTGGAAAAACAGAAAGTGGAAATGATGCAATTTTATCTCAATTAAGAACATTTCAACATTAACTTAAATTTAAAAATAGTAGTAAGTGTGAAAACCCACCCAGTCTTCTCTTCCTTCTTTTTATAGTTGCACCTTGAGCTGCCATCTTCCTCACATGTCCTTTTAAGTATGTTTTTTCAAGCTAGTCTTTTTTCTAAATTCTACAGTTAGATGTGACTGCAGAGTTTCCCTTCTGGGAGGAAAAGAAACATCTGCTACTTTTCCATGCAGAAGGATGTCTTATATGCTTTGTCCTTACTCATGAGTTAAATGGAAACACAAGAGCAAAACAAAATTCAGGGCTTTACAACAAACTAAGATAAGACAGATCATATCCAAATAATTAGCAGTTGAGGTTATATTATCTCTGAGAAGAAAAGGAGCTTAGTTAGAATTTTAATTACAGATTAGGGGGAGGGAGGTTATTAATATCAATGTTTGGGAAAAATTAGTAGCTTTCCCTTTCTAATTTTCTAGATAAATTTATTTTTAGTAAGCTTAGAATCAGACATCTATTTCAAGCCTCTGTTATTTAATACTATCAATGAAAATATAACCAATCTAGAAAATTAATATTAAGCATATTAGATTTGCCAGCTATTTTTTTAAGTATGCGCTGATTAACATCTACAATATACTTGATTAAGGCAGATGACTGAGGCCAATTAGTTTTGTATTTTGCCTTTGTAAGAATATTTCATAAATATTTTAGCATCCTCTTTAATCAAGCTTTATTATCTGCATTTACACTGCTTTTCCATTTAGAGTAAGATGAAAAACAGGAAGTCATCATGGCATCATTGAGACAGCTTTGGGTAATATTATTGCAGTTTTACCTGAGGCATTTAAAGTGTCAGAGCAATGGGAGTATTGGATACAGAGCTCATTTTGTAACTTTGAATATTTGATTTTAAACCTTTAAACATAAGCTTAATTATAGATATGCAATTCTGAATGACAAGGATATTGTGGGAAGTATGTCATTAGGCAATTGCATCTTTTATGAGTGTCATACTTACAAAGTTGGCTAAGATATTAACTTCATAAGCTCACTAAACTAAAAGTGGTACATGAGGCCCATGGTCAAACAATGAACTGCCAGATAATCTAATTTAAACTATCTTCCAAAGCCAAAGCAATGTCCATGAATAATCACACAATGTCTAAGCAAAAAGGTTGTTACTGACAGCAGTTAAAGGTTTCTATATATTAAAATAAATTTAATTTTTTGTTTGTTAAAAAACTGTTCAATTTTAGGATACTACTTGCAATAAGAAATGCATAGTATCTATATGATTTTAAAATACTCTCTATGTAGTATATACTTCTTTGAATATATGAGTAACTTGAGGACTTAACAGCCAACTGTACACAATATAAGTTGCCAAGCTCAGTTTAAAGATTCTCAAGGTAGTTTATATGAAATACATGTTTTGGACAAAGTCTTATGACTAGTGCTTCAAAAATTATATTTGCAGCAAATAAATATGGAAAAGCTGCTGAAGAGAATAGCCATGTCAGAACTTTTAATATACAGATATACTTTTTGAATCTCTGCAAGGTCATTGTATGGAATTTCTCTAAATATATCTGAATATGAAATAACTTTACTGAAAGTCTGGTTATTCTCTCAGATGACAGTACTTCAAAAGCTTTAGACTTAAAATATTGTTATTGGTCAGAGTTTGAAGCATCTTGCCAGCAATCCCGTACAAACAACTGCAACAGTTGAATGACTTAACTTTATTTGGACATCTTAATTTGTGAATGCCCAGTACATAGTTTTTTATAGATTTCAGGTTTAAAAATTCAATTGTAAGATTGTCTAGTGATTTTGACTCATTCCAAATAATAGCTAAATTACAGCTCTGAGGGTTTAATTTCCCATTTATTTCTCTATTAGGTAAATTGATATATTTCCCTAAGTGCAAATATTCTAACAATATTTTCCCCATGAAATACAACTGGAAACTTTCAGATGCATAAACACTGAAAAGGAAGCAGATCTTCTTCAGTTGGATCATTCTCCCTGATTTGGTATTTTAATCTAGTTTTTCATTTGAAAAGAGAGCTCTGTGATGACAGAAAATAAAAAATGACATTCCATAATTCTTCTATTCACATTTTCCAAGCCCATGAAGGAAACAAAGTCACCTTGTCAAAAAGATTCAGCAGCTTATTAAAGTATGTAGAAATCTGTGTATGCTGTTTTCTAAACATTTACCAACTCTATGAGTGGAGCTGCATGCAAATGAATAATGCTGCCAGCACTGTTACTGTACAGGTGGCTGTCTTCTAGAAATCCTGGCCACACTGATGAACCATAGCTCTGTGTCTCTATTGAAAGGAATAGATGTATAAAATCATGTTTTTATTGTTTACTCTTTCCTTTCCTGTTGGGCCAGAATAATCTCAATATGATTTGCCCCAATCAGTGTCTTCTACCTCAACAAGGAGATCATTGTGTGATGCCTGCTATATTCCATCTTGAAGAATATTTCAGGGCTAATCATGCTTCATGTGCTTCTGTCTGAGTAGCAGGTACTAGTTATACCAACACACAATAAGGAGCCTCCCCTCACAGAAGGCTTATTTCTGATTGGAGAATGGAATGAATGGCAGGAGATCACTGGGGAAGTACAGCCAGGGTAGAAATATTTTAACTTGGGCCTTAGGAGGTGGAACCAGAAGAAACATTTCAACTGAAGACATAATGGACAGAGTTTAAAATGGAAATGTAAAATCTAAGGTAGATAAGAAAATTCTAATAAGATATATTGAATTGTTTTGCACAAGCTTTACAGACACAACTGCCTTTAGATAGACTCTTTTTGTGTGTGCTGAAGTTAAGGGGGACTAATGTTGAATATTTTGCATCTCTCCACATTTCTGCTAATTTTATTTTTCTGCTGAAAAATTAAGTTAGATAAACATTGGTTTAGACAGAGCAGGTTTTGGCCACGTTAGTGAGAATTTGAATGTCCTCTGGTCTCTACTGGTAAATAAAAGCATAAACACCGAACCCAAATGACCCTAGTAACATCCTTGTACACCGCTCTTATTCTAATACTTCCCACATATTTTGATGAAAGTATTTATAAGGCTTTGGTAGATGGTTCAGTTGATGAAGTACCTGCAATGCAAGCATGAAGACATGAATTCTGATCCTCTGCATGCATGAAGAGGTACGTCTGGTAGCACAGTCGGGTTGGAGAAGTGAACACAGGTAGATCTCCAGAGCTCACTGGCCAGCCATTCTAGACAATCAAACATTCAGCTCAATGGCAGAGCATATTTAAAACAAACAAACAAACAAGAAATGAAAAAACAAAACAAAAACCCTACAATGGAATACAGTAGAGGAATGCTCCTGACATTAGTGTCTAGTCTTTACACATGTGTATGTATTTGTACATGCAGAAAATGCACACATAATGAGTACAAAGGACTCATGAGCCAGCATGTAACACATGTGGAATCCACAGGGGAAATGGGAAGACCTGCTGAAGCTGTTTGCATGTTAGGTTTACTCTCTTATGCTGTTATTCACTCTTACCAATGAGTCAACTTTCCATATTTAAATTTTTATTGTTTCTGCCAATGATTTTGCATTCAGAAATACTACACGCTGTATGTATTTCTGGATTATGACACATTATTATGGAATACATATTGTAGAATATAAAACAGTTCCTATTAAAGGTGCTCTTTGTTATTAGAGATACCCTAGAAATGATGATGTTACAATTGCTGAAAGGACCCTATGACTTATCATGTTTCAGCAACCACTGTAAAGGTCATTTCCACTTTGTCTTAATTAAATCCTAAGACTGGTTTTAGTGTGAAACTTCTGTACTAGTAGCTTTGACCTTGTAAGCAGACTATGGCTTAAGAGCTTACTTAGAGACTTCAAATGATATAAACATAGCAGTGGCTAAATCCAGTATTATTCTTGAGAACTATGTCACACTGGGTACATTTATTCTGCTAAAAATTAAATATCTTTGTCTTTGAGTAGGAAGAAACATTGTTCACTCTTAGTAACTAAGTAAAGTGGTATATATTAAGGGTTGAGGCACTATTCATGTGAAGTGCCAATTAATGTTAATAGTATTAATTCTAAAGTCCAAATATTCAGCTCATCACTCCCTACAGTGATTCTGTAAATATTTACTTTTTATAAAAATGCACATGAGTTATGTCCTCCATCAGTAGCACTGGGCATCTTTGGGAGCTTCAGAGAGTAGTAGTTCAGTGTTCACTCTGAACACTGCATGTTATCCATCAAGATAGTTCACTCATCCTGAACTGTCCTCCCATATTCCAAAATCTCCATTTCTGTCTTCTGTGATAAATCAACAGAGTGGAACTTGAGCATGAAAGAGAAACACAACAATTTTTGCAGCCATTGTCATGATGAGTGGTATACATCTGTAGGAGTAATGGCCACCCAATAATTAGCAAGAAATTACGATATATAGTAGGTATACCTATGCAATAAAGATCCTGTAAGTTCTCTCTCCTATGTCTCTTTATTTGTATATTAAAATTAATTATGACTTTATTTCAAGTTTGCATTTTAATTGTCCTTTGCCATTTCAGGTTTATTTAATTTCCTCCTTGGTTGTGTGTGTGTGTGTGTGTGTGTGTTCACATACATCACATGCAAGCACCAAATATTGATAAAGCAATTATTGATTAACCAATTTGATACTAATGAGTTAAGAAACATGTCTTGCCCTCAATATGTAGCATAAGGTCCAAGGGAAGTCTGTGAATCACAAGTCTGTACACTTGATTCTACAGCTGATGTTTTCCCCAGCAAGACCTGTTGTTTCCACAGTGACTTTGTATTGCAAAGATTCAGGTTAACTTTGGTATAAATTACTAGAGGTATATTCATGTTATATGTATATCCTGGAGTTTGGACAGACAGAATACCTGTAGCTTATAACACCAAGAAGGGTGTGAATATCATTTGCTAGCTTGGGGTTCCTATGATTATAGACAAGAGACAACTATTTAAAAAAGGAAATGAATATTCAGAAATGACATATTTAACTGAATGGTTTCTCTCTTGCACAACTGAAGATATTTCATAAAAGGGCTTATTTACAAAGGCTTTAATAAATGATGGTTGCCAGGAAGGTTTTGGGTGAAAAAGAAAGTCCATGAAGAAATTGATGGCCCTGGATTGATTTAATGCATTTATATTCCATTGGAGAGCACAGAGCAGAAGGTCCTCGTGGCTTCATATCTCCCACAAGGGCAACAGGGAGTATCGTACATCTTCCATAAATGGGTGGGAAGAATATGGATTTTGGGTCAGGGTACTGAGAAGTACACTGCAGTGGATCTATTTTTTACCAACACAAAATGACTACATGAGTCTTTTACCATGAAAGAGCAGATAGGTTTCAAGGAAGATATGAAAGCATCTCAGAATGAGTTTAGGTAAGCAGTGAGCAGGAAGGGTGAGGCTTCTGATCATACTCTGAGGAGTTCTGATCTATAAACAGAATGCTTGTGCAATTATATATCAATGGCCTTAATATATATAGTGGTTTAAATAAGAATGTTCACCATAAGCTCCAGTATTTGAATATTTTGTTCCCATGCCTGTGGAGTGGGATGCTTGTGCAAACATAGAGGATGTAGCTCTTTTGGAAGAAGTATGTCATTAGAATGAGCTTCAATATCTTGCCAGTGTTAGCTTGCCCTCTGTGTTTCATGCTTCTGGTTGAGTCCTTAGAATCTGCTCCAGCTATCATACCTGCTGCTTACTGCCGTGCTTTCCTGCATGACAGACTACTGTCCTTCTGAAATCACATGCTTTATTAAACTCCTTATTCTACAAGTTGCCTTGATCACGGTGTTTTATCAAAGCAACAGAAAAGTAATTAATAGAATGTGGAGTGCACATTCGCTTTTGTAAATTTGAAACATTTATGTCAAATAGGAAGATTCTACTACCCCAAAGTGTTCCTTTTATGTCACTTAAATTCAGAATGACCCAAAACAAAAGTTCACTATTTTGCCTGTGAGTATGGATTCCAGCATCCTTATTTTTTCAACAGATAACATTCTATGGCTACTATGGCCCAGAGTTTTCTGAGTTGAGTAGAATGGTAGATCAACCCATAAGCATGTGAAGCCACAGTAGCATATTACTAGTCTGGAAGAGTTGCTGTACCTCTGCTACTCATCACCTACCAATAACCTGGAAATGCTTTCAGACATGTCACCTTCACCTCAAGTCCAGTCATATTTACACAAACACAACAACTTCAACTATTAAGAAGCCACCAGGAAAATGTTATTTTGTATTATGATTTTAATCTGATATTTTTCACCACTTACTAAAACCTTTTTAGTAAGTGCACCAGATTAACTGATATCTTATGATAAGGCTTCATTGCCCTAGCTTATTTCATGACAAATTACTTTTCATTGCAAGGCACAGTTTTAGGTGCTAAGGAACCAAATGTCACAGCCATGGCTATCTAGCAGAACCATATGGGTGTAATGTCATATTAATTATGAGATAGCTAGTGTGAAAAATATAAATCATAGCCATTAAAAGTAAGAGGAAATTAATGTCCTCACCTTCTTCAAACATAACCTAAAGTCTGATCCCTACCAGCCACAATTAATACTTATCTGAAGAGGGCTCATATATTAGTTTTCCATTCTGTCTTCTTTAGACAGAACAACTCTAGCACAAAGATGCTAAAAAAAAACTAATGGCACTTGTTCATACTTGTACTCAAAAGCAGGATGTCTATAACATGCAACAGGTTAAGCATCCTACAATGTCATTAGAAGTGCAGAAGGAGAAATATTATATCCATCATATTCTCAGAACTGGGGTTCTTCCGGGTGTACTAATAGCAGCTGAATATGTAGAACTTAGTTCAGGCTCATTTAGTTTTATTTGTCATAAATTATTTTTGTCTGAAAACCATGACTAATTACAACAACTAGAGTTAAAGAAAAGCTATTTTGTTTAATAATGTTGCCAATATACTGATCCTTGGTAAACCAGTCCATAAACTGAAAGTTTAGAATTTCCATCTCTTTAGTAGTTTTCCTCTTAACATGATCAGTATAATTTTCTACATTCCATGTCACCATGTTACTTGGGCTTAACTTAATATACACTTTATTTCTTCTATCCAGGTAACATAAAATATAAGCTGCCAGCATCTTAAAGATGATAGAATGAAAACTGATATATAATCAGAAAATTGAATTTCACAGGATCAATGTCACAGTTTTTGGCAGTCTTAGATACAAAGTACCTCATAAGCATTTTATTTTTATTTGATCCTCTATTTCATTTTGTTTTATAGTGCACATATCTATACGGCTTTTGAGTTTTTTCTGTTATTTTTACATTTTCTGGTAGTTCAAACATTTACTTCTTTTCCAATTTTCAAAACACCATGCATTGAAAGTGGCACAGTGTTATTTTATTTACTTGTTTGTTTTATTGAGTCATGCTTTGCTTTTGTGGAAATACTAATCATCTCAAATGTTGACATCTATTGCTTAGAAAAAGGAATTAGAATCAGTCAGTTTCCAGGAAAAATAGCTACATATGGAGATACACAACTTTTGATTATTTATTTGCCTAGCAATTTTTAGTATATTGCATCAACTATTCTGTTAAGTACACATTCCACCCTCTGTTTATAAT
This sequence comes from Arvicanthis niloticus, assembly GCF_011762505.2. Taxonomy (NCBI): domain Eukaryota; kingdom Metazoa; phylum Chordata; class Mammalia; order Rodentia; family Muridae; genus Arvicanthis; species Arvicanthis niloticus. Next base: position 29,504,710 of record NC_047673.1, read on the forward strand.
TTCTTCATTTGCTATGTAGTTTTACAAAGCAGCAAAAATCAAATTTGCCTAGCATGACCAACTTCTGTAGCCAATAAACTCTCCTCTGAGTTTTAAGATTATTTTGTACTTTATTTTCAAAGTTCTGCACAG